>NC_142038.1:45590562-45894230 GCF_982192425.1 Myodes glareolus
CAGTCCAATGCAGGTTCCTCAGCTGTCAGTCCAGAGTCAGTGAGCTCCCACTAGCTCAGGTCAGCTATTCCTGTGGGTTTCCCCATCACGATCTTGACCACTTTACTCATATAATCCCTCCTCTCTCTCTTCAACTAGACTTCTTTTACAAGCTATGTTGAGCCCATTCTAATGAATGTGCCCTGGTTCAAGCTACCTTCTTTGCTTTCATTGCTACATTTCCTTTTCAAAGAGCCCATGAGAACTCACTTCAAAAGTCTCCTGTCTGCAAAATTTTATCAGATTTATTGCACCATAATAGAGGCAAGGGTGCTTTCATTAGTCTTTCTCCATCATGGGCATTTTCTCTCTCATTTTACCCCCACCTTATAGCACATAATCTAAGATGAACTTCTCAATGGGTCTCCACTAAACTTGGGTGAGACCTCTGTGAAGATTCCCATGCTTTAATCATTCATATCCTCTGTGTCCAGAAGAGCAGCATTTGTTAGGGATATTCCCAATTTCTTATTAAATTGTTAGTGATTCATCTAAACATTTATTTTAATTAAAATAATTTTAGGTGTTAACACATGAACATTAAGTCTTCTCAGCAGGCTCGTCAGAGTTTATGATAGACTGAGGACAGGTGTTTTCAAGAACATTAATTGAAACTACCTTGAATGTAGTTACTTCTACAGAAAGTATAGAGTCTTGGTTAGTGATGTGATACAGTAAATTTGGTGTTTGATGAGACACTTCTTAGGGCTAAATAGAAAGCCCACAAAAGGGTATTTACTGTTCACTAAAGGGTATTTTCTGTTTTGTATTATAGAAAAGGATAGTGCAGGGAAGATCACTGGTGAGGGCCTGTGATCTCACTTGGCATTGCGAGTGTTCACTGTGGTGGGCCTAAGGCCACACAATGGCTCTTTCATTCTGTCAAAATGTGTGTGTGTGTGTGTGTGTGTGTGTATGCATCTCTCGCTCTCCCCCGTGTGTATGTATATGTATCTCTCTTTCTCTGTCTCTCTCTCTCTCCGTGTATACATCTCTCTCCCCCCTCTGTCTTTCTCTCTCTCTCTCTGTGTATGCATCTCTCATTCTCACCCCCCCGTGTGTGTATGCCTCACTCTCTCTCTCTCAGCCTCTCTCTCTCTCTCTCTCTCTCTCTCTCTCTCTCTCTCTCTCTCATGTTTGTGTGTGTGTGTGTGTGTGTGTGTGTGTGTGTGTGTGTTCTAAGTAATCACCAGTTTCTCTGTTTTGATCAGTTTGGGTCGGGTGAGTTGAAAGGTGTCAAATGCAGTCACCAGGCATTACTCTTCTCCATCTAGCTCATGAGTCTGATGTGGAGCCAGTTTTCCTTAAATAATTGGACTGCAGAGAGGAAAGTCAGAATTGTTAGCAAAAACCTGTGTGCAGATACAGAGCACTGGGCAAACGTGAGACGGGGAACTAATCCACCATGAGTGATCCCTACGATAAAAGACGGCGAGGCTCTAATCTCCTGCAGTTGCTGCTGCCATTCCTTGCAGAAGCATCCACACTCGGTCATGTGGAGGAGCAGGACACACTTTACACTTTACCACTTTGCTGTGTCATCATGGCATCTGAGCAGGGAGGGATGCTGAACACTCCACTCTCTGTCATGGCGCTCTAACTACTGCCATGGTGAGAACTGATGAGCCTTGCAGACCCAGGATGGGTTTACCAGTTGGGAGACCAGAAAGTATGCCCCTTACACATGTGCCTTGGCTCCCTTCCGGCTGGGCTGATGGGTTGTGTCCTATCCTTGCTTCTGGTAGGCATTCCCCTCCCCTGCCCCCACCATGCCTACTCCTTCTGGGTCCCAAATAACTCTTCCCCTTGCCTGCTTTGCTTTCTCAGGTCCTCACTTCCTGGGCTTCTTCACTGTTGATTTCTCCAAAACTCCACCCAAACTTTTGTAACGATTTTTGTTTTCAGTAAGCTCATCTCAAATTACTTAACCAGAGTGTGCCATCTGCTTTCTGCCAAGACCCTTGCTGATGGAGAGGCCAACCCTTTCTCCATTTCTCTCCTCACACTTTCAATCACTGCATGTCCACTTTTCCAGAATAGAATGATTCCATTACTGCTAAAGGTAAATGCTCTTTAATTAGAAGGAAATAGAGCGTCCTATTGTCAGTGTGATAATCTGATTCAGCTGCCTTATCAGAGACTCTCTACCTCAGGACATGAGCAGTGGCAGGGCAGAGTGCTTTTTTCTAATAATGCCTAGTAGCCCATCTCTCTTTTAGTTTACATGTTAATTTGAAAGTTGGCAATTTCTCTTGACTCCAGCTGTAAATAATGAATTCAAATGGATTTTTTCTTAGTATTTTAGTGTTTGAGGATGCCTTAGCAAGTAGACTCAGCCAAGATGATGCCCATGTGTCTGGGGCAGACAATTGCTTTTCACTAAGATAGGATACATGTGTAGGTTGAGGCAGGGTGGGGTTGTGGTAGAAGTGATGCAGGCAGATGATTAACTATTTCTCTATTGGTAAAAACTGAGGTTTAGCCCAGTGGAAGCATACTTAATGAGCAAGGACAGGTTCTAGGTGCAGTCATCTAAACTGAAATTCAAAGTAAAATAAGCCAAATAAAACCAAAAAGAATCAAACCAAGAAACAACAAAACTAAAAATAAACACTGGACCAATGAGTGGCTCCATTGGTAAAGACGACTTGAGCTCAACTCTAGAGTTGCACATGGTGGAAGGACAGAGCCATAATCCCCAGGTTGTCATTTGACCTTGATACACACTTTGTGGTGGCACATACTCACCCCCAAACAAAATAAACAAATGAATAAAAACATAATAAAAAAAAACCAAACCAACACCACCATCAAAACTCCAAATAAAAAACAAAAGAGAAGAGAGCCAAGTGAAAGAGCTAGATTGAGCAATAAAATCCTATGACTTCTGTGTCTTATCTTCTGAGAGAGAGCAATTTTACTACTATTTAGGCAAATTTAGCAATTCCCTAAATATTTTCCTTTTTCTCCTAAAATTCAGCCATCTATCTGTTCTAGCCATTACTTACTAACTAAACTCAAGGAACAGGACAGTTTTGAGAGGTGAGCCAGTATCGGCTGGTACATACACTATATTTTATAAGATAAATTTTATTATTCTAAGTTTTCTAACTTGGGTAATTGTAGATCGTCTGTGGTCAGGCTGGCTTTATTGTTCTATAATTCTCAATTCTGTGATGTGCGTTTTCTCTAGGCTTGAGCAACTCTCCCGACGGCTTATGGCTCTGCTGTTGCTGCAGGGGAGTCGTTACACACAGATGGCTTTTAGCAGGGGAGTCAATTTGCTAGGCATTTTCCTTGATTACGGTGCATTCTCTCCACACTGGTTGTCAGAAGCGTGAAGATTCTTGTATGGTGAAAACGTTCCAGGATCCGGATAAAGAAACACCACACTTGGCAGATGATCTCCGTGTGACTACACTCTGATGAAAGAACTGCCTGGCTCTTCTAATTTATTCAGATAACTTTCTAGAAGCAAGGATAAAGCCAAACCAGTGCAAGGCACTGGAGGGAAGAGGGGAGCAGAATTTGCAGCTGTGAGTAGATATTGATTCTGGTGGATAATTACCTCCATCTTGTTATATGGTCTCATTTTCTTCTCTTGCAGTCTTGCATATAAGTATAAAAATCTTATTTGACATACCTTGTACCCATTGGAAAAAAAATCCATTTCAATGGTCTTTCCAAGAGAGCACAGGTACAAAAGGCAATAAATATCCCTTTTATTTGAAACTGATTTTATTTCATTTCTTACGTTAACTTTTAAATCAACCCTTTATTCCACTGTTTTATGCAAGTTTCTTATGGAAATGCCTCAAAGCAAAGCCATTTCTTTAACCTCAATTTATGTTAGTCTGAGACAAAGCCTGATCACTCCAGGTGACTTTTGAGTGTGGAGCACTGGACATAATACAACATGCCTGGCCAGTCTGCTTATTTTGCATTCAGCCTATTTTGTGATCTGTACCAGATAAAAACTGTCTCTGTATCTGGATGGGCTTCTTCATAAGGGTTGGGGAGGGGTGGGTCATAGAAAATGGCTTCCCAGAAATAACGCCAGTCAAGCAAAGTTTCCTAATCAGCTGACAAAAGTAGACTTGGCTGTCCAATTGTGAGAACCAGATCAAGGCAGATGATCTTCCTGCTGGGAGATGTTTCTTTGGCCAGGTCTACCCATAACACCGAGTGCTGAGTGTTTGGGGAGAGGGAGACATTTTTTTAAAGCTTGTCCAGTCCTTATGGAAATCCCAGCAGTGTTCCCCACTCTTGAACGGAATACAAGACTAGCACAGAAAGGCAGACTTCCTCCAGAGGGCAAAGCATGGCCCCTTCAAGCCACAGCCTTCTCTCTCCCCTTTCCTTCCGCTTCCCTTCTCTCCAGCATGAGAAAGACTCCCTTCAACGTCAGTGGCCTGAGCTGCTGTACCTCACCAGCAGAAGAGCCTGAGGCAGAGGTTTTCACTGAGGGTGTGTAGGTAGTCTGGGATGTGCTGATGTCATGAACCCCTCTACTTGCCTCTACTACACTTACTCCTCCGTGTGATGCTTGCTTAAGTTCATGGATTTCCTTGCAGCTCTTCTACATTCTCATAGTCATAGTCTATGTCTTGGGAAGGGACACACTCAGCTTCTTTTCCTCCACATCACTTCATGCTGCAGGACACACATAATGTCTTTCCTTCAAACTGTGGTCAGTTCTTAGAGAGCACCTGTAATTGCGCTATTTTAATTTTGAGTACTCGTATTAATCTTTTTCTGTATCTATGGGTATTGAATATTAAAATTATGGTGGTCAGCTTATTTGTTCCTTAGTTATTCTAGAAATCATCTTTTCCTATGCTCTTGTGCTGTCTCCTTGATGTTATTCCAACATGGCAATTATAGGATGGCTTCAGGATTGGAAAGATAATGATAATAATTGTGTCATGTGCTTCCTATGGTTTTATGTTTTATGAAACAGTCTTTACAAATGCGATAAATGAGAGTTTCAATTTATACGTCGGGGAAGGAGGCTGATCTTGAGTGGAAGTCAAGCACCTCACCTGTCTCTTGACCTTCTTGCTGGTGCACCTCTTGTGGTATTTGTTGGGAGTTGTCCTTCCACTTTCATATTTGCTTTGAGACCAGTTTGATTAGATGACATCACTTCCTCCTTCAGGAAATCAACACAAGTCGTCTGGTTCTCCCTATCACATACAGGTTTTGAATCAAAGTAGAACTTACAAATAGATGTCCTTTGATACATGAGCCCTGCAAATGTAAATCTTAGTACTATTATTTCACCCACTCCTATTCACTCTTCTCCTGTGACACCTCCAAAGGGGCAGTTTTCCAACTTCACAGCATATAAGATTTCATGTCTACTGGGTCAGCATGGAGGTCAGTAGGCACTGTCCCCAAGAACTGCTGAGTAGTTAGAGCAATGAAGTTTGCCTCTGAGGTTTCATGAGTTAAGGGGCTTGCATCCAATTTTAACAGAATTGGGAAGTGTTGAGGAATTTTGGGATGCAGTGAGGTTCAGGTGCATGACCTTGGAAGCGAGTAATACCTATCTTGTGAGAGTGGGTTAGGTCTTCCAGAAGTCAATGATTCTCATCAGAGTTGATTGTTACCTCCTCTCAAATCACTTGTTTGTCTTCATTTCTTTCTATATGACCCCCTGCCAGATCTCTCCTTCTCTCTTATGATGTCTCATCATGTGATGTTGTCCCCCAGACTTTCACCAGAACACAATGCTGACATTCAGCTCTTGAACCCCAAGGGCTCTGAATTGTAAACATTTACTTCCTTCAGGATGGCAATTTGACCCAACTGGTAAAAGTTCTTGTTACCAAGCTTGGTGATGAGTTCAGTCCTTGGTGGAAGGAGAAAGGCAACTCCTATATACTGTTTTTTGACCCTCCACATGTGTCATGGCATGACCATACCCCCACAGACAGACAGACAGACAGACAGACAGACAGACAGACACACACACACACACACACACACACAAAAGGTAAAATGTAAATATTTGTATTTTTGTAATAAACTGCTCATTCTTAATCTTCAAGTATTTTATTATAGCAACCAAAATGGACCAATTCAACTAGTCAACTGTATTTTTAACTACCATCTCAGAAAATACTGAGCCAGGAGATCTAGGAAACATTTTTGGGAAAACACTCTTCATGGATCTTATTTATTTCACAGATGGATAGCTTTTATTTCATTTAAATCCTAAGTATCTATACTGTGATAAATTTGTATGTATTTTTCACTTTTTGGTGAATAATTTTGAAGAAGTTTAAGGAATAGGGGAAATTCTGAAAATGGATGGTAACACTCATCATGACGTTGAAACTGAAGTTTTCTTGTTTTGAAAGGCTGTCTAGAGAAATGCTCTCCTTAAGGTTTGTGGGAACTAAGCAGCAATGAAGAACCTTCTGAGATCCAGAGGCAGCTTCTGGATCCTGGAGAGCCCAATGGATGAGTGGGAGTGAGCACAGCCCTGATTCTGTCACAAGTACAGGTTGTGTAGCATTGACCGCGGCTCTCATCTCAGACTCTGTTTGAATGGTACTGCTTTTTAAATGTTTCCATCACAATAGCATGCAAGAAATATTTTGGTTATTAAAAAAATTAGCAACAGCTTGAAGTAGCCTTCTAAATGTTAATTTTTGGAAGCATCGTGGTTTACTTTGAAAATCAAGATTCTTTCTTCTAGGGGGAGGGGCTCTTCTATACCATCATATAATACAGGCTAACTTTAGTGTGGTAGTAATATTTGACATTAGATATTATTGAGTAAAATGGAAACTCCCATAGCTTTAATCCCTGTTGTACCGTGTCCCAGCAGTCTCTATGTTTGAGTTTGAAATAGAATAGATGCTTCTAAAGATTCCTTTCTGGCCCCTGACTTACGATTTAAGGAAACTAAGTAAATTTGCCGTCTGATGCACTGACCTCCACCTCCAAATCAGCTGTCTTTGATGTCTGGGGACTGAGAAAATGTTTTGAAGGGAAATACTCACCTGCAAGGCGACAGTCATTTTGATGTAAGCTATCTAGTGCGAAATTTATTGACTTAAATCACAAAATACTTTGTGGTTCTCTGAACTCTGTTTGAGCTCTGTAAGAATTTATTTGCACTCCAATAGACTTGGACTTGCAAATGGCTATCAGAATGTCAGTTTTGTTAAAGAAACAACAACAACAACAACAATAAAAAAGAAACAAAACAAAAACCCAAATTAAAAACCAAACCAAACCAAAACAAAGACAACTTGACTTGTACACCTATTGTGGAATTTAGTGCAACAGATTTGCTGAGGGCTGAGTCGCCCTCATTAAGCATATTGATCTTTTTATGCCTCACATTGCCTTTCTGTGAACTCTGACTGCTAAAATGCCCTCCAAATTGGCCATTCCTTGACCCCTTTGCCCTTGGCAAGGAAGATGATTTGAGAAACATTCTAAACTATTTGAGTTCCGTTAATGCCCATAATAAGACTTATCTCTGGCTCCAGTGTGTGAACTTAAAATGAACTGTATTTAATTTTGTGGGCAACTAACGAGATACAAACCACACAAAGAAATACATATTCACTTCAAGATGCCTGATCTCCCTCAGATTTTTTCCTAAACTTGACAGTAACCAACTAGGGGTCTCCAGAATAAACCACGAGTTAAATTTAGTAAAATGTGATGTATCGAAGAACTGTGTCAAACTATTAATTTTCACAGAGAAATATGACTGATAAGGCCATGTGTACATATGCGATTATCACAACTGTACTTCACCAAAGAACAATATATTCAAAGAAAAATACTGTTCTCAGTTTGAGTGACGAGCGTGGCATAAGAAAGCTGAATTTTGTTGGTTGGTCTTGAGTTTTAGGGCAATCCATTTAACAAACACGGTGGAGACATCTCTTTCATGGGCAGGTGGTGAGCTGGCTTTGTGTACCCAAATGAGAGCTCACTTCAGTGACTCTACACAGGACCTCTGCCCTCGGGCTATCTGAGATGAGGGTCTCATTTGACAACTTACAGCTGATGGCTTCTCACACCTTCTTTATTCGCTGACCTCACCTTCTGTAAAATCCTGTTCTGCTCTGCTTTATTCTTTTTATAGACTTGGAATTGTGCTAGAAAATCCAATCTTCTTTATTTCCTGGGTTTCGGAGTCCATCTCACTGTCTCTCCCACCCCCTCCAAGCCACTCAAACTTCAAATTGAAAATTCACTGCCTTACCTGCTCTCAGAAAGGACAGTCGTCTGCAGGAAAATTCTTGTCCCATAAAAGAACTCAATGGCCAACTTTATGGACTGTTTAACTTCTAGGAGAAAAGTGAAACCTTATTGTCCCATCCCTCTCTAGATGGCCTCCAAATGTGACAATTACTGATAGTCAAGGCTTCAGATAGAAGGGCTGTTAGAAGATGAAAATGCCAATTTCAACTCAGTGACTATTTTCGAGAGCTCATTAATCTCCCCGTGTTTTTCACAGATGCTACATGAAGCCTCTCTAGGGTTTTACTGACTTCCATTCTTTCTAAGAGAAAGGAAGTTTAAGAAAGAAAAAAAAGTGTCCTCAAATTATTGCAGTGAGCTGCTGAAATTTGAACAAAGCCATCCAAGTCCCTGACAAGTACACAGACATGCTGCATGTTTAGGAGTCAAAGGCCTGCATGCCTGACAGGAATTATTACACAGAGAAGAAGAGACATAACTCAAAGTCTGTCAGGAATTAATTAAGTTCTCTGAGGCCCATATAGAACACGTTAAAATTTAGGGAAAGCAACATAAAATTAAATGTCTTCTTATTTCAATGTTATGAGAAATGGTGCTAGATTGACTCTAGAGATCTACTGCGAGTAGCAATTATTCCCCTTATGGAGAGTGCAGCCTAGTAGGCGAGTTGGGTGGTGTTCAAACGACCACACACGCTCATGTGAAATTTCAAGGGTTCTGTGTTGCGAAGGGTATCTGGCAGGGAGGGAGGCCAAAGAAATATGTCTCCCAGGAAGTAAAAAATAAGCTGAGACATGGGATGTGAGTGGTAGCGACTTAGCAGGAAGTAAATCTAACACGGTGCAAGCTCAAGGTTGGCAAAAGTTCAAGGGACCAAGAATGGTGAGTAGGGCAGGAGGCTGGGGCCTTAGTGAGTAACCTGACAGGATTCACATCATGCATGCAAGGATATAAAGCAGTTGCTTTAGCAAAGCTGTGCCATGCCTAAAAGACAAATAAATTAATATATAACTAGGAGGTGGGTAAAAGAGAAGGTGAAATGTGCATCGATTATTGACACAGTGCCAGCTGTCACTAGAGAAGACGATGAGTGCATCATCAACAGTGACAAGACATCCTTTTCAGTAGAGCAAGAATACCTGGCACACTGCTTTCCGGTTTCTTTGGTCCTTCATGTGATCCTTAGGCGAAATTATCAATCTTCACTCGTTTTGTTTTTTTCAGGACATGGGATTAGGAGGTCATCTCCTCTTCCAGCGGAGGAACTGAGAATACTGAGCACTAAGGTGGACCAGTTGCAATCAGTGAAAAGGCCCAGTATCAACCAAGTGTGTGGCATTTGATGCATCTCTAATGCATGCTCTTTGTTCTCATTGCACGCTTTCGGGCTGATTTGTTTTCCAGGCTGGTATTAAGCTCCTGGACTCGGGTGATCACCCTGCCTGCCTCAGCACTCTGAGAGGTTCCAGGTATAGGCATGCCTTGCTACGCCTGGCTCACCTTCGCACTCTTAAAGAACTGGAAATAGAGATGTGGCGAGGAGGCTCTGTCTTCACCTGCCACTTGAAACAACTCAGTGCCAGCACTGGGGAAGCCGTGTCTGCTGATAGCTATCACCGTGGACACACTAAAGTGCTGTAGGAAAGGTCTTGAGATGGAAGAAGACCCAGTCATTAGATGGTATGGTATTAGGACTGGAGGGATCAGACAAGGGATTCAAAGCAGGTTTACTACCGTTATTCACTTACCACATCTTCCAAACCATTTAAAAGGCCCGTTTATAGTTGTGTATTAATTTCTTAAACAATAACACAAATGTATGTTTTACCTATCAAGACGTTCCTCTTATGTGTGACATCATGATCCCTCTCATCCTTCTTTTCTACTTATACACAGCCATGCATAGAGTTTACTTACAGGGGCTGGGGAGATGTCTCAGTGGTTTAGAGCACTTGCTGCCCTTGCAGAGGACCTGGGTTCGATTCCTAGCACCCACATGGATGCTCTCAACAATCTGTAACTCCAGTTCTAGAGGTACCATGCTGCAGAACTCATCAGACACCAGGCATATATTTGGTGCACATACAAACGTGCAAAGCACTCACATGCATAAAATAGATAATTCTAAAAGTTAAGGCCATTTGTTTACCTATAAATATTTCAGCAACAGTTTACAGGTCCTTTCTATTTTTTACTGAAAAGTAAACAAAGAAATAGAATGGTTTATTATCTTAAAACTCACATTGTTGTTTTGGTCTAAAAAGGCATTCATATATGTAGTAAAAAATATAGAAATTAATAAAATTTATAAATCAAGTATCTTCAGCTTTAGTTTCTCTTCTTAGATTGAACTACCTTTTTAGTTCACACACACACACACACACACACACACACACACACACACACATAGTTTAAAAGAAAATGATCCACAAAAGGAGTGGGCACTATTAGGAGGTATGATCTTGTTAGAGGAAGTGTATCACTGTGGAGGTGGACTTTGAGGTCTTATATATGTTCAAGCCACCTCAAGTATCTCAAACCACTCCTTGATGCCAGTGAGTCAAGATGTGAGAACTCTCAGCTCCTTCTCTAGCAACACTTCTACCTGCGTGCTACCTTGATTCCTGCCATGATGATAATGGACTAACCCTCTGAACTATAAGTAAGCCACCACAATTAAATATTTTACTTTATAAGAGTTGCCAAAGTCATGGTGGCTCTTCACAGCAATAGAAACCCTAACTAAGACAATATATATCTATATAACTCTATCTATCTATCTATCTATCTATCTATCTATCTATCTATCTATCTATCTGAAACACACAAATATGCACACATGCACGAACTACAACTACACAAGTCACATAAAGTATACAGACAGCAAATGTCCATACTGCTGTCCGCAGTCTCCACCCTGCTTATTTACCTTCACAAAGCATCCTGGGATCGTCCTGCGGCCTGAAAAGCAAAGGCTTTGCAGCTCTTCATTGCATGAACTCTGCTTCTGTGTATCCTGGGTTTAAATATCAGCTTTACTGCTTCATAGTCCCAAGACTTTTTTTTTAATAATCTGTTTAAACTATGAGTACCTTCAGTGCTTCTGATTTCTCTTTGTGCACGCACTCATGTGCGTGTGCGTGCGTGCGTGAGAGAGAGAGAGAGAGAGAGAGAGAGAGAGCATGTTTTCAGCTTTCCCAGTGCTGTGGACATGGGAACTGACCATCATGCCTGTCATTTACATGAATGCTGGGCATCTTAATCTAGACTTTTGCACGAGAGCACTTGACCAACAAAATCATCTCTCCAACCCTTATCCTCCATTTTGGACACAATATTTGAAAGTATATGCAAAGCGTTATTTTGTAGGTAAGTAGTTTTATTTTAAATATAACATCTATTCCATTATTATATCTTATTCCTTAATATTTTCTAAAGCAAAATCTGACCCAGATTCCTGTAGTTGCCTCAAAAGCATCATTTATTTCATTCTGTTTCTTCAAGTCATGCTTCAAATATAACTCATTGCACTTGGCTGCTGTGCATCTTTATTTCATAGTTTTTCCTGTAAGAGTTTACCCTCTCCTGAAGGCGTAAGTCACAAACAATCCCACACCAGTTTGGAATTATGATTAATAGAATGGTTATTTATTCAAAGTGGAAAAAATTTACAGATTACTGTCCCAGACAACAGCACCTCTGCGCGAACAGGAAAGGAGTCTAGGAGCCGGAAGCGGAGCAGGAAGCCAGAGAGAGAGTGGAGGACAGCCTCTGCTTTTTAAAAGAGAGAGAGAGACCACACCCCAATGGGCTGGTATCTCAGCGGCTATTGGCTGAAGGAGTGGAAGGAGCTCCCGCAGCATCTCCCCCTTTTGTTTAAGTAAGAGAGTTCTAAGCCTACTACGAAATTATATACAATAAGTATAAACCTATGAAATTATATACAATAAATACAAATATCTTATTCTAATTAGCTTAAGTCTTGTATAACAAATAACTTGGCCAAGTCATGAGAGGAAAGTAACTACATTTATATAATCTTCAATCCCATCGAAGATCTGAGAAGGGAAATAATGTTACCTGAGTAAACAAGAAGTAAGCAACTTCCAAAACTCTAGAAATGACAGAGACATCTTGTTGCCTGGACAGTCACCCAAAGTTTCTCTGTACTGTTGGGGCATCCATCTTCAGCCTTCAGGCCCATAGTATCCAGAAACATTTCCATGAATCAGGAAATTTCAAAGGCAGTTAGTTCAGTCACTATCTGCTGTGTCCTGCAGAATGTCTCGCAGACTCTTTCATGATTCACGAACCCCGAAACATCATCTCACCTTTAGGCAAGTTCAGCAGACCTCTCTCTGCAGGTTCTCTGTGTCCAGTTTATACAACAGTCCAGGCAAGAGCAGTTTCTTGCCCAAATGGCGAACCAACTCCATAAGGAGCCTCTTTGATGCCCATCTTCCTCTTGAAGTAGATTAGTGCTGCCAGGAGCAGATGTGACTCATTGTCATGAACAACCCTAAGTTACTGAAACATTAAATGCCATGTTCTGTAGTCTTTGAAAGATATGAAGAATGCCTATCTGAAATATATCTATGCACATCTAGAAAATCAAATTAACATTACTACAAGCTTGACTATTATCTATGATTATCCATTAACAACCTATATTTTTAATTATACATTGCATTTTTAAATGAACTACACAATCACAATACCTCAATCAAGATCAGAAATATATATACATATAACACAATTGACCTTAAAATCCATACCACCTGCTTCCCTTTTCCCATTGACTTCTTTATATGAAGACCCATATTGGAGATGGCTAAAGGCCACCACATGGTTTTCCTTAATGCGTGGCTCCACTTCCAATACTTCCTGTAACTTGTTTGAGCTAGAGTTTCAAGAATGCATACTTCCAACATGTCCATTCTGCTGTCTCCTGAGAATACTCGCTTTTCCAACCACTACACGGTGTTCCTTGGAGTGGGTGCCCCACAACTGAAGCAGTTGTTCCACTTTGGGTGGTCCTCTCAAAGGGTTCTGAACAGGTGTCTTTGCACCCTTGCTATTCCTGGAAGCAAAAATGCTGTCAAATGATAGCACATATAAGATTGGTAAATCTGCCATTTGTTATTCTCCTCCTCTTGATAGGTTCCTGCTCCTTCTCTAATTTACGTATGACTGGAGGACAATAAAAGTAAATAGACTGGGTAGAGCTCAGATCCCAAAATGTTAAAACTAATCCTACCAATTGCAAAACAAGAACATACAAATAGATTGAAAATGGAGGAGCTGAACTGCACATGCCCCAGGTCCAAATGCACAGTGCAGTAGCAGTAGAGGCACGGCAGGCACATACAGCAGCAGTATTTTAGCCTATTTGTTTTTTATAATTATAGTTTTTATAAGCTAGATGAGTGTTCTGGTTAAGGTTTATCAACCTGGCATAAACTAGTGATACCTGGAAAGAGAGAACCTCAACAGAAGAATTGCCTCCATCAACTGGCCTGTGGGCAAGTCTGTTGGGGGCACTTCTTGATTGTCAATTGATGTGAGAAGGCTTGGCCCATTGTGGGTAGTGCCATGCTGCCATACCCGGGAATAAGGTCCTGGCCTATATAAGAAAAGTAGCAGAGAAGAGAACACCAGCTGGTTAACCAATAACAAATGGTCAGTCCTGAAAAAAAATACATGTACTATCATACAGACTGAACAGGTTGTATGTGTGTACTTAGGAATAAGCATACACACAGAGAGAGAGAGGCTGTGTTTGTATATTTAGAAATAAACATACACAGAGACATGCATGGACACATACATGCACATAAAATGGATTGTGTTCGTGTATTTATGAATAAACACACACCTGCACTTACATGTGCGTGTGCTCACAGACGAGTTGTGTTTGTACATTTAGAAAGAGTCATACACATGTGTGCATGCTCTCTCTCACACAAATGAGTTGTGTTTGTACGTTTCAGAATAAACACAAACACAGGTTGTGTTTGTACATTTAGGAATAAACACACACACACACATACACACACACACACACACACCATGAAGAACAAGCCTATAAGCAGAGTTCCTCCCTTGTCTCTGCTTTAGTTTCTGCTTCTAGGCTCCTGCCTTGAGTCCCTGTCGTGGCCTCCCTCAGTGATAACTGTGACCTTGGAGATGTAAACATGATTTCTCCTCACATTGCTTTGGTCATGTGTTTATCACAGCGTTAGAAAGCCAACTAGAACAATGAACAACTGGAAAGAGAAAATAAGACAAGGAATAAATAGCCACCACCATAATTTTATTGCTTAACATTAGTTGCTTTTATTAATATTTTGTTGTAGTGTTTTTAATTTAATATTAATATTTTCATAGTTCTGTCGTATCTTATACAGATGATGAAAAAGTTTTTACCTAACAGTATATTTTCTCTCATTATTAAGATGTTTCTGTGGATATATTTTACAAACACATAAAACACTACAGAGTTGACTTTTAATACTTAACTGTTATTATGAAATATTTGTTTACTATTTACTATAAATTCAGTGTTATAAACATTTTCACAAATGTAATTATGGCTCAACATCCCTTATTAATTTTTTAGTGATTACAATATATTTGTGCCAGAGATAGAACTTTCCCTAGTTTTCAGTATTTTCTTCATAAGTAAAGAAAGGAGGAGAAAGAATTAGTGGAGGAAATGAGGAGAAGATGGTGAAGTAGGAAGGGGGACGTTAAATAACAAGGTGCATAAGCATCCCTGGGTTTACAAAAACACAGATTCTTAAGCTCTGCCTCCAGCAAATAGGACAAAGGCAACAGACCGACTTGGCGTCCACACAAATTTCTGGTATAAGTGGTTTGTGGCACACACTTTGAAAAAGATGCCCAAATTGCTTCTCTGGATCCCAGTGATCCCGTGACTCTAGGATCACAGGAATCTAGAATGTGGTGACTGGTTGGAAATAGGAGTGACCTCCTGAGAACTAACCCAGTCTGGCACTGTTTGCCCTCTCCTCTGCTAGCCCTCTCCAGTGGCTGTCTCTCCTTTTTCCCTTGAAGGAGAATCTTCAGTCAGCTGTCTCATTGCTCCTATGCTCTTCACAAGCTCAGCATCCGGCATTCTCAATTCCTATAGGAAAAGTTGTTATTTAGTCCTCTGGGAGACTCTTATTTGATTGATCACGATGATTTGAGTGATGTCAGTTACTCAGGGAGGCTTTCTGCTGCTGAAGAATGTACTTTTGAGTAGGAAATTGCCTCTGTAGAGTAAATCTCGTCTTTAACAAGGACTTCAAAGATTTATTTCACTTGTTGAAGTTCATATCAGTAAACTTTGTGCAGGGAAGGCTGGCTGCTTGGAACATGCCTCCACCTTGGATGTCACTGGGTATAGAACGTACTGATCTATGCGAAGGGGCTTTCAGGTCTCCCCAGGTGACTCTGAGTCAGAAGCAAGGATAATTGGAACTAGCAATAATTCCACACCTGCAATTTCCAGAATTTAAAAGGTTCAAGAATGATGGCCACTAACACACAGTGAGAAGTCTTCTGTGACCATAGCCACGTTGGGAACTGGGTGCTTTAAACTAAAGCTGTCCAATAGAAGACCCTCAAGGTGACAGACCTCTTCTGTAGTTTGTATGTCCTGTGTAGGAGTAACTTCCCACCTGTAGCCATTTACAGCTTACAATGTGCTTAACTGTGACCTAGAGATTAAAGTTTTAATTTAAGCATAAGTAACTACAAGTAGTTAGTAATTGCTATCTGGGATCCTGTACTCTTTAAACTGTTCAGTGGACATCCCTACAGCTTTGAATCAATTAGAGACAAGATCCACCAGAGTACGGTTTGTCTGATAAGATGCTCTCACAGAGGAGCTGGGTTTGGTTTCCAGCCCTCACATAGTGGCTCACAACCATCCCCTAACTCTAGTTCCAGGGGATCCGACACCTTCTTCTGACCTGCAAGTGCACCAGCCATGTGCCTGGTCCACATACATTTACCCAGACAAAATGCTCCTACTCATAAACATAATTAGCATTCATCCTCTAAACGACGGTTCTGAGTTGTTTAATCTTCTGTTTAATCATTCTTTATAGGATCCATACTCTTTCTCCCTCTTGTAGGTTTTAACCTGTGATAAAAAAAACAAAAACAAAAAACAAAAAACAAAACATGACCAAAAGCAACCTGGGGAAAAGGGTCCATTCATCTTGCAGTTCTGCAGTGCAGTCCATTACTGAGGGACGTCAGGACAGGAACCTGGAGGCAGGAGCTGATGTGGAGGTCATAGAAAAACCCTGCTTCCTGGCTTGTTCCAAAGACTTGCCCAGCCTGCCTTTTTGTAACATTCAGGATCACCAGCCCAGGGTGCCTCCTCCCTCTGTGAGCAGAGCTCTCCCATGGAAGTTATTCACCGCCATAACTGTGAGGCATTTTCTTACCTGAGTTTCACTCTACCAAAATGAGTCTAGTTAACGTTAGGTTAACAAAGAACTAGCCAGCACACCTCCTAAGACCCCTTTCCGAATTTTTATACCTTTTTATTTCTTTAGGTTCAAAATATACTACTAATGGAAGAGTGTAGTTTGTAAAGCCCTGAGTTTGGTCTCATTTCCTGGCGACTGACAATAGATGTGAGATTTCTTTTCCTTTTTCTTTTTGGTGCCAAATCAGTTTATTTTAATTTTTTCTTTATATAATATAAGAAATGTAAATGTTGAAAGAGATTGATAATAATTTACACTATTAACACAATCATTCTTTTGTCAATGCCGTATTTGTGAGTTTTTTAAAATTTTGATCTATAGAACGCTTGATTCTAAAATACTGCCTGAAGCAAATCCTTGAATAAAACCAAGGAAACCAAATCACAAGAATAGTCATGCTATCTTGTATTCCGAAAAATTTGAAGAAAAACATGTAGATTTTTCAAGTCTGTCTTCCACAGCAAAGTTCTTATAGCTTGGGCTTCCTTCATTTTCATTTGGGTGTGCTGTGAACTCCTTTCGAAGGCTCCATTGGATCCACAGCCTCTTGAAATTCTCCTTTTCCAGGAGAAACTGAAAAAGAAGTGTAAAGTATATTAAATTCTGTTGCTCACCCTTTGAGTCACTTTATTATCTTTTAGGCCCTGGGAAAAGAGCTGTGTCTTTGTTTTCACACGGTGTTAAAGCAGATATTTCATTACAGCCTCCAAGGGGCCAGGACCAAGGTAATTGCTCTGAACTGCATAGAAGTGTCTCGGTCTCTTTGGGTTCCAGCAGCGAGAGGCACTGTATCTTTCTCCCTCCCCTGCCATTTTAAAGACGCGGAACACAAATACCAGCCTTTCCAGCCCACGCATGAAATACGCTCTTAGAATGAACTGCGAACGCTTGGAGACATGAAGACCTTTACAGGCAAGAGCTACGCGGCAGCGGGGAGGGTCGAGCACTCTGCGGCTGCCTTTCAAACTCATTGCGCAAAGTCCACGAAATGATTTACTTCCTGTTGTCTACAGACCTGCAAAATCGCGTCTTTAATTTTAGATTCCTCAGTAGCGATATCATTTCTAGTCTCTGTCCGCTGCTCGTAATTGGCAGTGGAGAAAGCTTATCTGCATTCATTTCCTAGACCATTGCTTTGGCCCTTTCAAGGTTTTATCCAAGCATGACTTTTATAACCGTGTGGAAATTGCAGTGATAAAGGATGCATCAGCAATTTTCAAACCCATTTCTTTTTGTGGCGCCATCTCTCAGCCTCCCTTAACAGAGCAGTGGAGAGAACCACAGGTCTCTCTCTTTTTTTAAACCTGCCTTCATTTTTAAAGAGCTTTGTTTTGGTCAATGAGACATACAACTGTGGAAGCAAGGCCAACACAAACTTTATGGTGTTTTTGCATTGAACATATAACTGCCTTCGATTAGATGTGAAACAGGGGGTAGGCCCAGCATTTTATATCCCTTGAAATTGGTTTCAGAGGAATTGGTTGTAATGGAAATGTCAGACCCTTTAAATATCGAACCTTTAAATATCATACAGGCATATGGTTGTGGATGTAACTTTGCCCGTTCTTAGATTCTAGTGTGCCAAAATGTCAGAGCTGAAGCAAGAAGTCTGGAGGGAAGTGGACTGTTTCTCAGGAGGACAGGATGGAAACAATTAGATGTCGTGAGAGGATGAGGTCACCTCATGGTTTTCCTGAGCAGGGTCATCTTTTCCCTGAAAGTCACAGCCAATGCGCAGTTCTCAGAACAATGGAGGCTGTGAACGGATGCTCACGGCTCACTATTTCTTCCACCCGACTTCTTCCCATACTCTAGAGGGCTTCCTCTTCCTGAAATAAACTAATTGTCAGTCCAGCTCTTTCAAAATGGGTTCAGGGAGCTAACTCTTTGGGGCAAAACCATCAAACTCTTCCTACTGGGGAGCCCAATAAAGCCAAAATATTTCTGGTGTATTTCGTAGTCTTAGTTAGGTTTCAGTTGCTGTGATAAACACCATGACAAAGGCAATTTGTGGAGGAAAGGGTTGATTTCAGTTTACAGCTTTCAGATGGCACCCCATCACTGAGGGAAGTCAGGGCAGGCACTGAAGCAGGAACCTAGAAGCAGGAGCTGATGCAGAGACTTGGAAGAGTGCTGCTTTCTGGTTTGCTCTCCGTAACTTGCTCGACCTACTTTCTTAGAGAACCCAGGACAACACACTCAGGGATGGCAACACCCACAATGGTCCAGGAGTTCCTACATCCATGATTAATCAAGAAACTGCCCTCCCACAGACTTGCCTACAGGTCAGTCTGATGGAGGCATTTTCTCAGCTGAAGTTCCTTTCCCAGATGATCCTATCTTATGTTATGTTGACGACAATGGCAGCAGCAAAAGCAGCAGCAGCAGCAGCAACAGATAGGACACAGTAAAGAAAATATTTATTTAATTGAGGTGTTTTCTTTTGACTACTGGAATGGGGCAAGGCTGGGAAGCCAGAGACTCAAGTTACACAGCGTTGTCGATCTAGCTGTATGATTCTGAGAAAACAACCAAAATGCTCCTAGTAGCAATATAACACTGTTAACTTATCTGCTTCACGGCAATCCAAGAAAACAATCACCCCAAATTCCTTGAAAATATAAAAACAAGATGAAAATAATAAAACTGGTATGCAGAGGAGCATTCAAGTAAGAGGCAAAAAGACATCTTAGAAGTTTAGGTGATGTTGAGATACCTGCTTCAGATGGAGATAGAAAAGGGAGCAAAGCAGGTTTGTCTATATCACAGATGGGGCCTGTGAGAGTCCTAAAACTTTGCAGTGCCCTTAACTCTGGGGTGTTGCCAAGATGAGCTTGGTACATCCTATGTGGTGTGGAAGTCTAATGTCAGATGAGACTGAAAACTGCCAGACAAACCAGAGTTTAGAATGGCAATATTAGTCTTAGATCATTGAAAGTAAAATGTGAGCACTCTGATGTTTCCTATAGGGAGAAAGCCTTTCAGAGTCAGTTGTACAAAGAGCTGGCTCCATGACAGTCTGAAGACATTTTGTCATTCTGCAGACTTATAGGGAATGTTACATGATGTACTCGTGTGATGGGAGTCATCTTTCTTCTCAATGTCTATGTGCGTGCGTGTGTGAACACACACACACACACACAAATAAAAGAAACAAGTACATAGCAGACAATTGTCATAGTGTTCCTACTGCTCTAAAAGTTCAGCTATTGTGTGAGTTTCCCATCCTTTTACAAATAAAGAAATAGGGCCTTGAGCTCTATGGGTGAGCTTCTGGTGAGAGGTGAGGCAACTTGGCTATGTCTTTCTCCCAGGCTTATGAGCCTTTAAGAACACCTATGTTCTCATAAACTGTCCTGTTGAAAGGCTCTGGGACTAAGTAATTTGGGCAAAGAGTGCATGTCCTAGCTCATTCCTAGAGATTTGTCCTGTTGAGCAAAAGGCTTGGTGAATTCATAAAGTTAAAAATTTACTAAGACATTTTATAACTAGTCTTTCTTTACATAATAACAAAGTAAATGTTTCTTGTGTTTTTCTGAAATACATGAACTCCCAAGGATCATGACTGAAGAAGAGCTACTATGCCCCGCAGGCCATGAGAGATGCCTACCCTTTCAGTTTCACGTTCTTTCTCAGAGAACAATCTTGCCATCTCAGCATGGTACCAGTTGTATGGGAGGGGGTGATTATTCTTTCTCTAATTATGTAGCCTTGTTCATGAAAATTTACTATATTATATCCTTTAATCACAACAAAAACGTCTAATAGAAAGGAAGTGCTTAAAACTCAAGTCAATTTCCCCATCTAATATAGAATTTCTTCGGGCATGGAATCACTGAATGGTTTGCTCGACACTTCTGTGGCTATCCAGTTCCCTAATTGAGTGCTTCCATAAGTCAGTCTGAATAGATTGATGCGAATGGAAAGAGAAGCATTGAGTTTCATATTGCTCTTCTCAAGACATGGGGAGACACCTGTTGAAGACCAGAAAGCTATGAAGATCTATTGGCGGCATGGGGACCATAGTTGATAGTAAAATATTCTATTCTTGATAATCTCTAAGGTTGTAGATTTTAAACGTTCTCACACTGGGAAATGACAAGGATGTCAGATGATAGACTTGCTAATTAGCTACAAGTAGTCATTCCAATGGAGTATCAAGCTATTGTATTGTATAGCATAAATGTATGCAACTTGACTCAAAAACAAAGAAACGGATAGTCTTACATTTCTTGAGCACTTCTTCATTCCATAACTCTATGACCAAATACTGCGTCCTTCCCTCTTTGGTGCTAAAACTGAAGTCAGAATTCTAGACCAAATTTGGACCGCTAAGATTTACCCAGTCCTGTACTAAAGTCATAAATAGTTGCTACTAATATTTCTAGTCTATGGATGGAGAAGCCATCCATAGATGGATAGGATTGTAACATTTGTCCTGCCCCCCCCCATGCCAAGTTTTTAACAATCATACTAAATGTCTAAGGTAATGTAAGGAAGGATAATTGCAGTGATAATGATGCTGGTGGTCACACTCACAGATGGTTGACATTGTTCCAAACACTATCAAATGCTTTGTATCTATTTTGTCATTTAATTTCTATACTGTTTCTATATAATAGCTGCCATTACCATCAACATTTTACTTAGCAGTAAACTAACTTAAAGATGCTATCTTACTCACGACCACCAGGCTTACTGACTGACAGAGCTAGAAATTAATTTCAAGTCTTTTATAGATCAAGCTATTTTAATGGTACACACAATTAGATCACAGAACAAATTCAACAGGCCTTGGGTAGGAAGTCTAGGGTAGCTTCTGCTCTAATCATTTTATCAATGAAACATTTTATCAGAACAAGTAATCTCTATTTGCAATCTGAACACAGTGGCCTGGGGAGCATGGGGAAAGGACTGTATTGATGCACCAAACTTCAGGGAACTGATGCTCTCCGGAGCAGTGGGCGCTGCAGATTCTTGGCCTTTCCTTTCACCTGGTCTGAGGTGAGCAAGGAGTGCTTTAAGGCGAGTCATGCTTCCCACATCAAGTGACAGAATGGCCAATTGCCAGAGCACTCTTCAGCCCTTTTCTTCAATTATCAAGGTGAGGGCTCTGAACCTTCACCCTTTAGAGCAAGGCCCTTAGCCACATGTGACCAGTAAAAGGCAGCTTTTGACACTAGCCAGAAGTAAACAACAATTACCCGTCACTTGTCAAAGCAGTCTCTTACAGGGCAGAGAAAGCTGCAGAAGTAGGCAATGCCTTTCTGTCTGTCAGAGCAGCGCAAGGCCAGAGAGTCAGCCTAACACTGGAAAGTGGGACTTAGGAGCTGCCCAGCCCAGACCTCTGCAGCAGGCAGAAGAGGAGAGATGCTGCACATACATGCATTTCAAGACCTCTCCTGACACGGTCTGTGTTTATTAATATAGAGCTGTGCAGCAAGTGACCACCACCCATACTGTGAGCCAGAGCAAAAGATGCTGTAGCAGAGCCGAGTGAGCTCATTCCAGTTGATTCAAACCCAAATCAAAACATTCTGAAAAAATGTCCAGGATGCAGGATGACTTTATTATGTGAGTGCTATACCAAGAGGGAACTTTGTAGGGTTGAATGTTGTATCTTTCTTATCCTGAGTGATCTTCATCAAACTGCGTCACTCACCCATTCTGTGTCCTGAGATGAGCCACAGCTTTTTCACCTGCAGCAAGGGATGACAACACCCGTTTCTCAAAGTCAGAGGGAAACAGATACAAAGAAAAAGGAATGGCACAGTCCAGAAGCTCCGTTTAGCTAAGCGTATCACTGGGGGGTGTAGCACTTTCTCATGTCAAGGTATGAGGATGAAGGAACTTGAACCAAACAGGGATGCTGGGCATGTGGACCACTCTCTTTTACACGAGATATGTGCCAACATGCATGAATAGTTTAATCAAGGAAATACTGAGCATGTGGGATACGACATATCTTATCATGTGTGCATGGGAGAGTTTGTACTCAAAATTGTTTCTCTGGGAAGATCTTTGAATAGACATGCGGCAGTTTAGTATCAGAGTATTAGTTTTTCTTTATGGGTCACATGCATGTATTGCTAGAGAAGAATCTACTTCTCTAGAAGAAGAACATAGCTATGTTCAGGACCTACAATAATGCCTGGAATAACGTATGTGACATATTAAGCCTCAATAAATGATTATTAAATCAATAAATAATCTGTGAGGACAACAGGGGATTAATTTTATACCTAATATAACACTCAAGATGATTCAAAATAGATAATGTGTATGAAAGTAGCTTATAAGCTGATACATTATAAAAACTGACTCATAATTATGGTCCATTATAAATTCTCTGGTTTGACCATTAGAAGTTACCTGTTAATTCAAGAAAGATAAAGGAGACCTAGCTAGTTGTCTGCTTGTACTATTAGGTCACATGTTTCTACTTCTTTGAAACTAGAAAGTTTAGAATTAGTTAAAATTCTTTGACTAATTTGATATGATTACCTCTGGTTAGTACTGAGTGGTAATTAAGTCTGCAATTATATGTTCCGATTTTCATATCTTTCTTGCATGTGCATTTTGACAGTAATTGAACAAGGCAGTATTTGCAATATTCACTCTAAAATTGTTTCACAATATTTCATTATCTGCCAGATTAATTTGTTAAACTCACGGAGCAAATGAAAACTTCAACACAGATCTAATTAATCCAACTGGGGGACTTCCTTGCTAATATGCCCCAGCAGGGAAAGCCCAAGGGTTGGGCAAAGTTGAGCAGTGTCTGGAAAGATTAGGTGTGTGCCAGGATAGGGGAGAACCTGCCAGCAAGCTTTAGCTTTGCTTTGAGTTATTTTTTCTCATTAAATATCATATATTTCCTGAGAATCAGTGAGAGAATGAAGATGCCTTGATGGGATGTGGATTTAAATGTTGAAAAGATTGGGGAATCTCTCTCTCTCTCTCTCTCTCTCTCTCTCTCTCTCTCTCTCTCTCTCCTTCTCTTCTTCTCCCTCCCTCTCTCTCTCCTTCTCTCCTTCTCCCGCCCTCTCTCTGTTTATATATGTTTTAGAACCAAGTGCAGTGGCTTAGTGAGGACTGGGTTTTTGAAACTCCACCAGTTCTTTTTTAAAAAACATATTCGCCTGTGTCCTGCAGAGAGTAACAGAATTGGCATCTCATTTAACTGTGATACAAGCTGAAACTGTGAACTGTAGAAGCATTCAACATCAGATCCACTTGAGGACAAGTGCTCTCTCTTGTGAACGGAGAAAGAAAGATGTTCTCATTGGGTGAATAGTCACTTTACATGTCTGTCAGCTCTGCCATTATAGCTTGTATTCATTCATTCATGTTCTAGCACTCCACAGATGCCAAGGGTCTATGGCGATGAGCTGACAGCTGTGATAAACGCTGAGGACAGCATGGAGATCATAACTGGATCAATCCCCTCCCCCCCAGTTTAAATTTGGTAGAGAGACTCATGTCAATTCTATAGCTCTCCAAGTATGTAAGGGAACTGTATCTGGGATAAATACAGGAATGTTCCATGCTCTACAGGATCTTACACAAGCAATATCAGCAGGAAGATCATAGAAATCTTCCCTGGGGAATGGTGCTTGTGTTGAGATTGGATGGAGGAGCTGAAGGGTTGGTATGTTGACTGAAGGTGAGGAGGTGATGGTCAGGAAGGGCAACAGCTGAGGACAAGGTTCTGATTAGGGATAAGCAGAGTGTGGGGATGGGGCTACAAGTGAGAGGAATCTGGAAAAACCAGAGGGAATGGTGACTTGGCAGCCTCCATGTAGAAAGCAGAAGTAACACGCTTTGGGTGCTTCCTATGTGTTATTTAGTCTTCTAAGTATTTGATAATATTAGCTTGATTAATTATCATGGGGCTCCATGAAGCAGGTGGCCTTGGAAATCTGTTTCCTGACTGGGAACCCAAGGTACAGGGAGGGTAAGGAACTTAGAGAAGCAGACTTCTGCAAGTAATAGAGGGGGGTGTGAACATGATCTTTCTCTAGAATAAAAACGCTGAACACACAATTTGGAAGGGCACAGCATCAGCTTCTAGGCATCTCTGTATGGGTTTGTATAACAGCAAAGTGTACAGATTTGGAGAGACTGTAGAGATCTCAGCCACTTTGTAAAAATCATACAAAAAGTGTATACAATTGTAATGTATGAAAGCAACTAACTTCCATTAGAGTCTCAAAGGGATCTAGGATTCACAAAAAAACCATTAAACACATATCTATATAATTTAATTTTGTAAATGTAGATAAACCTTATATTCTTATGATGTTGTAAGAAGTAATTTGTAAAGGTCTGTAAGAAAAATGAAAGAATACACAGATCCTGTGTCCCCTTCAGTGTTGTTCCTTCAATGGTGATATTTGCATTTGCATGATCTTAGGACAAATTACAGCAAAGTGTGTGTAGACTTTAAATCCCACTTCTGTGGCTTAATAAATGCATGGCCACAGTTGAAGCTTTCCAGTTGAGTTTTCATTTCCGTACTTGCATTAATGAGGTACACACCACATCATTAGGATAGAAGACTATAACACGTGAAGGACTGGGCTTGTCATGGAAGAGAGCTGGTGACTTTTGTCACTGGTTTGGTGTCAAAGCTTCTTCCTGGCAGAGCAAGGAGCAATGTCCATTATGTGGCAACTTTCCCTAGGGAGTTTGATTGGAATAAAGTAGGTTTCCAGCACCTTCCTCTGTATGGGGATATCCACAGTTGGTGAAAAGAGTAGACCAGGAAGAGAGAGAGGAGAGGTCAGGATCTCTGTTGCTCTAGTTCATCCTTTCAGAGCCCAGCCCTCAGTGCACAGCCTCAAGACAGAGTTCAGAATGTGAGACACATGTGCTGCCTGAGTGCACTCCCCAATCAACAGCAAATTTCAGTAGAAATGATCACTACTTTTGTACAGTACTTAAAAATGTTTGTACGATTGTACTTAGAACACTGCATATGCCTTGAATCCTCTGAGCCTTTGAACAAAAGCTTGAATTTTATGCCTGAGGCAGGAAACACCAGGCAGAAATGGGTGTGGGGGGAGGGGAGCAGGATAGTGAGAAGGGGAGGGAGAAATAGGACCAGAAAGAGAGGGAGGGATGGAAAGAAGAAGAAAGAGGAGAGACTGTGGGAGGGAGGGAATGACAGAAAGGTCAGGCTTGAGCATAGTGTTCTCAGTGGGCTTTTGCTGGTACATCCGCAGGTGAAGAAGAAATAGGTGAATCAACTTTCCAAATGCCTCAAAGGGAGAAAAAGGGCACTCTATTGAGGAAATGAAAATCCCGTGTCATTGGGGACTTCTAGTGTCCTCGGGGAGTAGGTGCATGAATGCACATTAGATTCTTTTAGAGGCTTCTTGTACCCCAATTTAGCTGGAAGGAGCCTTGGGGAGGGGCTCTCTCGTGGTGCTGAAAGGGTTAGCCGAACTGGCCTAATTTAGTTTGTGTCCAATTTCTAAAACTTAATTTGTGTTTAAGGGAAATTATTTAACCTTCTGTGTCACAGATTTTTTTCCTCTGTAAAATGAACACGAATAATTTTCGCATTCTGACTGAAGCTGAATGAGATGAATTAGCCCTAGTGACAGAGAAAAAATATACTCAGGTGCCAAACAAATGGCTGACACCATTAGAATTAGAATGATACCAGAATCAGCACTGGTCCTTGTCACTTTTCAAAATTATATTTTATTTTTGATATTATAGTATAATTGCATTATTTCTCCCTTTCCGTCCCTCCCTCCAAACCTTCCTGCATACTTCTCCTTTCTTTATTTCAGACTCATGACCTCTTTATCCATTAGCTGTCATATATGCATATACGTATATCTTTATACATATGTTCCTAAATATAACCTGCTTGGTTTGTATAATGTCACTCATATGTATGTTTTCAGGGTTGATCATTCGGTATTGGATTACCAGTTGGTGTGCTTTTCCTGGGGACAACCTTTTCTTGTCATGTTTAAAGCAGCAAGAGCCAAGCATGACAGAGGCCTTCTGTCAAACACTTTTTATGTCCCCAGTATTGCTTGTTCCCAGCACGACAACATTTAGTTCCCAATGCAACCCCATGTGAAGGATATTATTCCTAATTCGTAGAAGAGAAAACCCAGAGTCAGAGGCTAAGTTACCCCTCTCACAGTTATTGAAATCTGCTGCTCAGATCCTATGACTACAGTCTTGAGTGGTTGATAGGCCCTGAGTTATTCCAAGGACTTAGATTTAAGCTTTTGCGGGAGAAGGTTGCTAATTATGTGGGCTTATATGCCCTGTACTACATTGAATGAAGTCACTGGTATTCAAATATGCCAGCTTTTGAACTTCCACTGTACCAAGGGACTGATCTAAAGAGTTACCACAGAGCAGGGAAGCCTTTTTACTTTGCACCTGCCTATTGATCTCCATGTTACTCAAGGCTGCTTACATAGCAGGTGCCCAGTTAGTCCCAAAGGTTAATTTAATTATGGGGGTGCCTCAATTTAGGGTCCGTCTGCCTCTGGAGATACCCCTGAGTTAGGTAATGCCAAAGACCTCCTGGCCAAGGTATGCAAAGCCACTCAGACCCATTTCTTTAGCATCTATCTTTGATGCTACTGAGAAAGGGTGTCAGCTTGGCATTGATGCAGAAAGCCAGAGGATATATCAGACTCATGATCCATTCTTGTCAATGCCACTTTGAGATGGTAACTCTGGCAAGGTCCTAGTTCATCAGGTGGGTGAGGGAGCTACATGGAGGAAGGAGTCACCGTGTCACTGGGTGCAGAGAGTTTTTTTTTTTTTCAAACTTTCAACTCAAATTTTCTTATTTTAAATTTTCAAATATCATGATTACATTGAATTGAGGATGGCTACAATTTCATGTCATCCTGAACTTAGTTCAAAGTTCTAAATGCATTTTTTTAAAGTTTATTAAATTATGAAAGTTTTCATTTCTGCCCCTCCTCCCAACACCCTCCCACTCCCCCCTCCCCCTCCTCCTCCCTCTTCATCCCTAAGAGCAGTCAGGGCTTCCAGCCCTGAGGGAAGTTCAAGTTCCTCCCTACTCCTTCCAGGTCCCTGAAGGTGAGTATCCAAACAGACTGGATCCCAAAAATCCAGCATATGCAGAGCAAACAAGTCCCAGTGTCATTGTCAGTGGCTTTTCAGAAAGGCTCCGGACCAGCCACATTCAGAGATCCGGCCACATTCAGAAAATCTGGTTGGATCACATGCTCGTTCAGTCCCAGTCCAACTGGCCTTGGTGAACTCTCATTAGATCAGTCCCCTTGTATCAGTGGGTGATCGCACCCCTCGCGGTCCTGAGTTTTTTTCATGTTCTTTCTTTTTCTGCCCCTCATTTGGACCATGGGGGGCTCAGTCCGGTGCTCCAATGTGGGTCTCCATCTGTATCGCCATCCATCGTCAGATGAGAGATCTGGGACTATTGTCTATTTCCAGTCTCCAGGCAGATAGCTACATGATTTTCAACAGGTTCACCTTCTTATTTAGCTTCTCTAGGATCATGAATAATAGGCTCAAAGACCTTTAATTATGGTTAGAATCCACATATGAGTGAATACATACCATATTCCTCTTTTTGGGTCTGGCTTACGTCACTCAGTAAGGCGTTTTCTATTTCCATCCATTTGCATGCAAAATTCAAGTTGTCATTGTTTTTTACCGCTGAGTAGAACTCTAATGAGTATATGTTGCACACCTTTTTTAACCATTCTTCTATTGAGGGGCACCTAGGTTGTTTCCAGGTTCTGGCTATTACAAATAGTGCTGCTATGAACATAGTTGAACAAATGCTTTTCTGGTATGATAGGACATCTCTTGGGTATATTCCCAAGAGTGGAATTGCTGGGTCCTGAGGGAGGTTGACTCCCAGTTTCCTGAGAAACCGCCACACTGATTTCCACAGTGGCTGCACAAGTTTGCATTCCCACCAACAATGGATGAGTGTTCCCCTCATTCCACATCCTCTCCAGCATAGGCTATCATTGGTGTTTTTGAGTTTGGCTATTCTGACAGGTGTAAGATGATATCTCAAAGTTGTTTTGATTTGCATTTCCCTGATCGCTAAGGAGGTTGAGCACGACCTTAAGTGCCTTTTGGCCATTCGGAGTTCATCTGTTGTGAATTCTCTGTTCAGTTCAGTACCCCCATTTTTTAATTGGGTTAGTTAGAGTTTTAGTGTCTAGTTTCTTGAGTTCTTTGTATATTTTGGATATCAGACCTTTGTCTGATGAGGGATTTGTGAAGATCTTCTCCCAGTCGGAAGGTAGCCTTTTGGTCTTACTGACAGTGTCCTTTGCTTTACAGAAAGCTTCTCAGTTTCAGGAGGTCCCATTAATTCATTGCTTCTCTTATTGTCTGAGCTCCTGGGGTTCTGCTTAGGAACTGGTCTCCTGTGCCTATATCTTGTAGACTACTTCCCACTTTCTCTTCTATCAGGTTCAAAGTGGTCAGATTAATGTTGAGGTCTTTAATCCATTTGCACTTGAGTTGTATGCATGGTGATAGATATGGATCTATTTTCATTCTTCTACAGGTTGACATCCAGTTATGCCAGCACCATTTGTTAAAGATGCTTTCCTTCTTCCATTGTATGCCTTTAGCTCCCTTGTCAAATATCAGGTGTTCATAAGTTTGTGGGTTAATACCCGGGTCTTCTATTCGATTCCATAGGTCGACTTCTCTGTTCTTATGCCAATACCAAGCTGTTTTCAATACTGTTGCTCTGTAATAGAGTTTGAAGTCAGGGATGGTAATGCCTCCTGAAGTTCCTTTATTGTATAAGATTGTTTTGGCTATCCTGGGTTTTTTGTTTTTCCATATAAACTTGATTATTGTTCTCTCAAGGTCTGTGAAGAAGTTTGATGGAATTTTGATGGGATTTGCGTTGAATCTATAGATTGCTTTTGGTAGAATTGCCATTTTTACTATGTTAATTCTCCCAATCCAAGAACAGGGGAGATCTTTCCATTTTCTGGTATCCTCCTCAATTTCTTTCTTCAAGGACTTAAAGTTCTTGTCAAATAGGTCTTTCACTTCCTTGGTTAGAGTTACCCCAAGATATTTTATGCTATTTGTGGCTATCATGAAAGGTGATGTTTCTCTGATTTCCCTCTCTGCTTCTTTATCCTTAGTGTATAGGAGGGCAACTGATTTTTTGGAGTTGATCTTGTGTCCTGCCACATTACTAAAGGTGTTTATCAGCTGTAGGAGTTCTTTGGTAGAGTTTTTGGGGTCGCTTATGTACACTATCATATCGTCTGCAAATAACGAAAGTTTAACTTTATCCTTTCCAATTCGAATCCCCTTGATCCCCTTATGTTGTCTTATTGCTATTGCTAGGACTTCAAGCACTATATTGAAGAGGTATGGAGAGAGTGGACAGCCTTGTTGTGTTCCTGATTTTAGTGGAATGGCTTTGAGTTTCTCTCCATTCAATTTGATGTTAGCTGTTGGCTTGCTGTATATTGCTTTTATTATATTTAGGTATGATCCTCGTATACCCAATCTCTCCAACACCTTTATCATAAAGGGGTGTTGAATTTTGTCAAATGCTTTTTCAGCATCCAATGAAATGATCATATGGTTTTTTCCTTTCAATTTATTTATATGATGGATTACATTGATAGATTTGCGTATGTTGAACCAGCCCTGCATCTCTGGGATGAAGCCCACTTGATCATAATGAATAATTTTTCTAATGTATTCTTGGATTCGGTTTGCCAGTATTTTATTGAGTATTTTGGCATCAATGTTCATGAGTGAGATTGGTCTGTAATTCTCTTTCTTGGTTGTGTCTTTATGTGGTTTTGGTATCAGGGTAACTGTAGCTTCATAAAAAGAGTTTGGCAATGATTCTTCTGTTTCTATATTGTGAAATACATTAAGGAGTATAGGTATTAGCTCTTCCTGGAAGTTCTGGTAGAATTCTGCATTGAAACCATCTGGACCTGGGCTTTTTTTGGTGGGGAGGTTTTTGATAACAGCTTCTAATTCTTCGCGACTAACAGGTCTATTTAGATTGTTCACTTGCTCTTGATTTAACTTTGGTAAATGGTATTTATTTAAAAACCAATCCATTTCTTGTACATTTTCCAACTTTGTGGCATATAAACTCTCGTAGTAAGATCTAATGATTCTCTGAATTTCCACTGTGTCTGTTGTTATGTCCCCCTTTTCATTTCTGATCTTATTAATTTGCAAGTTCTCTCTCTGCCGTTTGATTAATATGGATAGGGGTTTGTCGATCCTGTTGATTTTCTCCAAGAACCAGCTTTTTGTTTCCTTGACTCTTTGGATTGTTTTCTGTGTTTCTATTTTGTTGATTTCAGCCCTCAGTTTGATTATTTCCAGTCTTCTACTCCTCCTGGGTGAATCTGCTTCTTTTTTTTCTAGTGCTTTCAAGTGTGCTGTTAAGTCTCCAATATATGCTTTCTCCATTTTCTTTAATTGGGCACTTAGCGCTATGAACTTTCCTCTTAGAACTGCTTTCATTGTGTCCCATAGGTTTGAGTATGTTGTGTTTTTATTTTCATTAAATTCAAGGAAGACTTTAATTTCTTTCTTTATTTCTTCCTTGACCCAAGGATGATTCAGTAGTTGACTGTTCAATTTCCACACATTTGTAGGCTTTCTGGAATTGGAATTGTTATTGAGTTCTGACTTTATTCCGTGGTGATCCGACAAGACACAGGTGATTACTAATATTTTTTTGTATCTGTGTAAGTTTGCTTTGTTACCGAGTATTGGTCAATTTTCGAGAAGGTTCCATGAGCTGCAGAGAAGAAGGTATATTCTTTCCTTTTTGGGTAGAATGTTCTATAGATATCTGTTAAGTCCATTTGATTCATTACCTCTAGCAATTCTCTTATTTCTCTGTTGAGTTTCTGTTTGATTGATCTGTCCATTGGTGAGAGAGGTGTGTTGAAGTCTCCTACTATTAGTGTGTGTGGTTTGATGACTGCCTTGAGTTCTAAAAGTTTTTCTTTTACATAAGTGGGTGCTTTTATATTAGGGGCATAGATATTCAGGATTGAGACTTCCTCCTGATTAATTGTTCCTGTTATCTGCATGAAATGACCATCTCCATCTCTTCCGATTGATTTTATGTTGAAGTCAATTTTGTTAGATATTAGAATGGCCACACCAGCTTGTTTCTTAGGTCCGTTTGCTTGGAAAACCTTTTCCCAACCCTTTACACTGAGTAGATGTCTATCTCTGTGGTTGAGGTGTGTTTCTTGTAAACAGCAGAATGTTGGATCCTGTTTTCTTATCCAGTCTCTAAGTCTGTGCCTTTTGATAGGTGAGTTGAGTCCATTAATATTAAGTGATATTAATGACCAGTGGTTGTTGATTCCGTTTATTATTTGTGTGTGTGTGTGTGTGTAGTAGAGTTTGTGTGTTTCTCTTCTTTGAGTTGTGGTAGTGAAGGGTCGCTAGATGTCTGGGTTATTGTAGGCAGTGATGGCAATGTTGGATTCCTTGGGTTGCAATTTTCCTTCTATTACTTTCTGTAGGGATGGATTTGTGGCTACAAATTGTTTAAATTTATTTTTATCCTGGAATATTTTGTTTTCTCCGTTGATAGTGAACGATAGCTTGGCTGGGTATAGTAGTCTGGGTTTGCATCCATGGTCTCTTAGTTTCTGCAGTACCTCTATCCAGGATCTTCTGGCTTTCATGGTTTCCATAGAGAAGTCTGGTGTAAGCCTGATAGGTTTACCTTTATAAGTCACTTGACCTTTTTCCTTTGCAGCTCTTAATATTCTTTCTTTAATCTGGATGTTTTTTGTTTTGATTATTATATGGCGAGGGGAGGTTTTTTTTGATCCAGTCTATTCGGCGTTCTGTATGCTTCTTGAACCTTCATAGGAATATCGTTCTTTAGATTGGGAAAGTTTTCTTCTATAATTTTGTTAAATATATTTTCTGGGCCTTTGATCTGCAGTTCTTCTCCTTCTTCAATCCCTATTATTCTTAGATTTGGTTTTTTTATTGTGTCCCAGATTTCCTGAATGTTTTGTGAAGAGAATTTGTTGCATTTGCTGTTTTCTTTGACCAGAGCATTTATTTTCTCTATGGTATCTTCAGAATCTGAGATTCGTTCTTCTATCTCTTGTATTCTATTGGTTATGCTTGATTCTGTAGTTTCCGCTCGTTTACCTAGGTTTTCCATATCCAGCCGGTTCTCGTTTTGTGTTTTCTTCATTGCCTCCATTTCAGTTTTCAATTCTTGGACTGTTTCCTTTACTTGTTTGATTGTTTTTTCTTGGTTTCTCAGGGTATCATTCACGGATTTACTTATTTCTTCAAACTTTTTATTATATTTCTCATCCATTTCTATACTCATTTCTTCAAACTTTTTGTTATACTTCTCGACCAGTTCCTTAAGGGAGTTATTCATATCCTGTTTAAGGGACTCTATTGCTTTCATAATGGCACTTTTTTCCACTTTATCTGGGTTAGAGTGTTCAAATCCTTCTGTTGTAGGGTCGTTGGGATCTGGTGTTTTCATGTTGTTTTCCAGATTGTTGGAGGAGGTCTTGCCTTGGCGTCTGCCCATCTCTTCGTTCAAATGCTCTCTATTGGAACTTCTGGTAGCGGGTCAGGTTCCCTTGTTGGGCAGGGAATTCACTGATAGAATGCCTACCTTTCCTCAGGCAGGCTATTGAAGCACAGGCACTCCCTCTTTCCGGGATGCGCCTAGAGAGCAGGCCCAGTGTGCAAGGCAGCTGAGCTGGGGAAATTTTATGGCCCCAGTGGGAGGGGAGAAATATAGAAATTTGTACCTGGATGGAAGCTGGGGTGGCAGGCGGGAGAGCTTATCAGGGTGGAACCAGCACTGCAGGTTGACCTGGGAGTCTATGGGGTCGGGGAAAGCCCGAGCTCCTCCTCGCCGGGCCCCTGCCGCTGGCCTGAAGCAAACTCACCCCTCCGATGGCCCTCTGGATGGAAGCTGGGATGGCTGATGGGGACGCTATCAGGGTGAAGCCAGCAGAGCAGGTTGACCTGGGAGTCTATGGGGTCGGGGAAAGACCGAGCTCCTCTTCACAGGGCCCCTGCCGCAGGCCCAAAGCAAACTCACCCCTCTGATGGCCCTCTGGATGGAAGCTGGGATGGCTGGCGGGGTTGCTATCAGGGTGGAGCCAGCAGTGCAGGCTGGCCTGGGAGCCTATGGGGTCGGGGAAAGTCCGAGCTCCTCCTCGCCGGGCCCCTGCCACGGGCCCGAATCACACTCACCCCTCTGATGGCCCTCTGGATGGAAGCTGGGATCGAGAGTTTTGTGAGAGGAAATGAGGTGGGATTTCTGTCTGTCCCTTGGTGTCCCTATGACCCCTAGAAAACAAACAACCTCTTCAGAATCAGCACAGAATTTTAATGACATCTTGGAGGAAGAAGGGATGTGGTCCTCCTAGGTGTTCACACTGGAGAAATTCTTGTTAGTTGTTTTAGTTAGTGGCATTGTTTCTGAGAAAAATGCCATCAAAGTCATTATCACAAACTTAAGAATAATGCAACTTTGACTACCCATAGGCACCCTGCCATAGTCCGAATGTTTTTGCTCTCTCAAAATTCGCGTACCATACCCGAAACCCACGGTGTTGCAATATTTGGAGACAGAGTCATTATGGATGTTCTAAGCATTAAGTGAGGTCAGAGTGGACTCTAATATGCCACAATTGCGGCCTATTCCTCTTTGCACACATAGACATGTAAACAGGAGGTCACTATGTGAAAGATACTGACCACTGATAAGCTTGGGGAAGCTCAGAACAATACGCGACTTGCTGACATCTTCATTTTGAAGTTCACAGCCTTTAGATTTGTGAGGAAAACATCTCTTGTTTAAATGTCCTTGTCTTTGGTAGCTGTTTATGATGTTGCAATCCCTTTGGTGACTTGTGCATGTTGAACTGTCTCTCTAATGTGTTAAACAGCTGTCCCTGTGGTATTATATCTCTCTTCAGTGCAGTTGGAGCTCACCGGCAAAGAAGTTCAGGGTGAAACTAAATATATAACATTTTAGGGATGCGAAGGAGTCAAATATCCATTTAACAGATGAAACATGCCTGTGTAAAATTACATAACAAAGTCATAACTTAAAATGTTACTCTTTGCATCTTAGCAAGTGACATCTTAAATAAAAGGTTGACCCTCAGTGAAGAACCCATTTCTGAGAGACACTGATTGCTCCCCAGGGCATGTCATCGTTGGCAGTTTATGAATTGATCTTCATAGATTTTTCTGGAAAATTTGCCTGACTGTAGGAACTTGTATGCCTAACATTAGAATGACTGACTTGTCCCTTTGTCCTGTAATTATATACTTGCTCTCCACAGCACGACTAATTCCTACATTATTTCCAAGTGATTTTTACCACGTAATGGTCCACAACACTTGCAATTATGATGTCTTCCACTCATAATTACCTGGTTTGTGTTAAATTTCTCTATTGATTCTGTCTCTCTCATCTTCATTTCCTCATCTTACTCCTTCAGAAACTAGCATTATTGTACAGAACAATTTTGGAAAAACACATTTTTCCTAAAACTATGTGGTTTGAAATGAAGTAATTGGAAGATTGAACTACCATACCCTAGTCAATGTGCAGAGTGAGAGACTTTGGAACACTCAGACCAATGGGATGTCTTTATCAGCCACTGACCCCCCTCCCCAACACATACCTTTCAAAACTCAGGGTGTATGCAGAAGAAGGTGGAAGATTATAAGGGTTGTGGATAATGCCAAGGAAACAGTGTCTTTCAGATACAGCAGAACTGATGGACATATGAATTCCCAGAAACTGACAGCACACACAAGACCTGTACAGGCTGAAACCAGACAAAATCTCAGCAAGGCAAATGGGAAGTAGACACAAAGTTTCACTGTAAACCAAGAACCTATTTGCAATTCAAAGCTGTTGGGGAAGGGATGATCAAATTTTTTTCTAATAGAGTATAACTGGGTATCTCAATCCCATTCTAGGGCATGTGCCATGCCCAAGAGCTTCTGGCCAACAGAAAACAGATTATATGCTTTGTTTTAGTATGTGCTTAATTTTGTATCCTTTTGACATTTATTGCCTCATTTTCTTTTTGTTTTTTCTTTTTCTTTTTGATTTTTTTAAAGGGAGGAAGGAGGAAGAGTGAGATAGGCAGAGCATAAAGTTGGGTAGGTTGGGAAGTAGGGGAGGATTTGGGTAGAGTTGGGGTGGGGAAAGAAGGACGAACAAATTGTATAAATTTGTACATAAAAGTTAAATTATAAAACAAAAACATGGTTTGAAGAAAAGGGGTATCGAAGGGACTAGATATTTAGGCAGAGAGATTTTTTTAACCTTCATCTATAGTATTTTACTTATCTGAAAAAAATAGACATGAAACAAAAGTGGCGATGTACACGTGTCTCGTTCACCTGCTGTAATCTACTTAAAGAGTCTGATGTACAAATGAAAGGCAGGGTCAAGAGCAGCGTGATAACTGTCTTTCTTCTGCTCAACAGATAAGCTGTATGGGAAAGAGAAGAAATTAATGACCCTGTTTTCCCCATCAAAGGACTTCTGTTTGGACACACACGTGTTAGGATGAATGTTTTTCATCCAGATCATAAATTAAGACTGATGTTATCAGCTGTTTTTTTTCAGGGAGAGAGGGAAGACTGACTAGTTGCTGGCATTGGAGAGCTAAAACAATTTTCTTTGAACTTGGAGCCAAGGAGATGCCTGCTTGTGCTTCATCCTTCTGGTCTACCCAGCTAGGCTGAAGAAAGCCTTTCTCAATGTGGACAGCTCCCACTCTCCAGCAAAGCTTAGTTTGTGGAGAAAGATTAGTGGATTGGCAGCTTTTATGTGTATAAATAATATGCATACAGCAAGAGTTTTAAATATACTGTAATTGTAAAAATGACTCATCATTTATAAATGAGAACACTTTATAGCTACATTAGGCCCTTGTGTATTTTTCATGGTAGCACCATCAGGCATGCTTCTGATGGGGTGTGGGTTCTTCAGTTGGCTGCAGAGTATACCCTTTCAGGCATCTTCACTCAGGTACTAACTGGCTCCTGTTGGAATCTGGGCATCCTTCCCTCATGGTGAGTTAATCATGTGACAGGCAAGATAGCTAAGCTTTTGCAATAGCCTGTGCCCATCTTTTAAGAAATGCCAGCAAAGCATTGCAGAGGAAAATTCATTTTAGTTCCCCACTGTGCCTAATTATAAATAAATGGTTAGAACATTTAAACATGCCACAAATGAATGACTAGACTCTCAGCAGCACACAATTCTCCCCTCTCTGACTTTAGATTAACTAACTGACATTCTTCATCTTTAATTTCCATAAATTAATCATTGTCCTTACCCAAGAAGGCTTATATTTGCTAATTCCCCCAAAGCTTAGGACTTATATGCACATTAGCTAATTATGCCCCATGGGAGTTGTCTGAGTGTCTCTTCTGCCTGACCGTCAGTGGAGCCACTTTTTAACACACGCTCTGTTCAATTATGGGTACTTAGAAGAGAAAGGAATGAGTACAGTAAAGATATAGTTAAGAACAATTCAAAGTTTGATCTTCCATGTGATGTTGGGGATGAACTTAGGGCACTGCGCATGCTAGGCAAGTACTCACTCACTGGGATATATCCACAACCCAAACACTTATCTTTAATAATTCATCCAGTGCACACTTGCATTCAGTGCCAAGTTCCGGGCCTGTGTGTTATCTTCTAGGAATGAGGTGATAATACAAAGATGATCCTGCTTACTTGAGATTTCAAATCTAATAGAAAGACTTCTCCAAACACATTTGGATGGTTAACTCTTCCTTAACATTACATTTTCTCCTGAGCGCTAAGAGGTTATATCGAAGAGTTAGGTTAGCGTGAGATAGCTCGGAAGGTTTCTGAGAGGACAACTTTCTGAGAGGGTTGAACAGGAAGCAATCTGCTTGAAAAAGGAGGAGGTGGAGGCAGCCAGATGAGAAACACTGTGTTTGGGGAAAAAGAAGAAAAGCCTGTGTGTCTATGGCACAGGGAGGATGGGGGAGGGGTGAAAAGAAGGCTTGAGTGTAGTAGGAAGAGCGAGCGGCGGGCTGCGAGATGGACTTTGCAAGGACAAGGGCTCTAACTTGTCATTTTTCTTACAGAACTTTTTCTTCCCCCGCCTTTCTTTGTATTTATGATAAGTTTAGAAGAGATAAGAAAGCCTTTGAAATCACATTATGTATGTCAGTGAAAATGTGGCTAAATGTTCTGTCTTTCTGCTGAGATGACTGGGCCCTGTTGCGTTTCCTGTCCTGAATGCCAAGTAACAAAACTAATGCTTAAAAACAGCAAAATATTCTGGTTGTAGTCTGGCCAAACTGCTTTCTGCTTTATAACAGTTTCTACCTCCTCCACCCGCAAAACCTTACTGAAATACAGCTGCATGTCGCTTCACGATAGGCATTCATTCTGAAAAAAATACATCCCCAGGGGATTTTGCCATCACTCAAATGCCTTAGTGCATAGTTACAAAAACATAATTGCAAAAAGTAGGTGATATAACTTACTATTATATACATGGGCTGTCTGGTATATGCTGTCATAAATGCTGCCCATAATTAATGAAAGCGTTAAATAGTATAAGATTATGGATATCTATAAGAGTTACTGTCCTATTGCTGTGACAAAACCCAAGATGAAAGCCACTTAGTAAGGGTTTATTTTGGCTCCTAGTTTAGAGGGATAAAGTCTATTGGAGTAGGGTATCCTCTTGGCAGGGACACGAGGAGGCTGGATACACTTCATCTGCAGAGAGAGATGAATATTAGTCCTTAGCTTGTTTTCTCTGTTCTCCCTTTTTATTCTGTGCAGAACCCCATGCCATGAATGTGGTACCATCCACATTCATGGTGGATCTGCTCTCCTCAACTAAACCTTTCTGGATACTCCTTGGAAGATGTATCCAAAGGTCTGTTTTCTAGTTGATTCTACATTCAGACAAGTTGCAAGGAAGAAGACTTAATGACTTTGAATGAGGGACATATTCCAAGTTTTCACTATGAACTGAAATGGATTAGAAACCTGCCACCTATCGGTGCTGGTTTGTAGGTTATCTGAAAATGAGATTATATGGGGTGTGGAAACCTAATGCATGTTTTGATGAATTTTTCAATAATTTTATTTGAGGTATTTCAATTGTAATTTTAAACTAATTCTTCTTGGCAGAGCCTAACCTAGCCCTTACTTACACCTCCCATCTTATTTATGTTTTTTAAGTGAAAAAAGTCAATATAGGAATGGTTTAGCACTTTCAATTAATTTTAATGGTCTGCTGGTCTCTGTGTCACTGGATCAGAACTTATGAATTTAGATGTGGCTGAGCTTTTTAATAAGGTCTTAAGAGTTTTGTTTAGGCTATACCAGATTCATATTAAAAAAAAAGAGTTTGGATTTTAATCAGTTTATCCTGAAAGTGTATCTCTGAAGTTAACATGTTTAATAAAGCTTCAGAGAAACAACTTATGGATTTTATAGACCAAGGAAGCTAGTGTTAAAATGGTTAAAAAACCAAGAAACGGCTATCAGTGAGCAACCAAGTATTACTAATAGGATGCATGGCTGGTGAGACCGGTCTCAGAAACAGCAATGAAGTTCAACCATTTCCAAATTCCTGCTATCAATGCATTGGCTTCAGTAATTTATGCAGACTTTTGATCTTAGTTATTCTTTTATCATAATGTGTCTAGAAATAGAAAGTCTGTGTGCGTGTCCTAAAAGTTAGTTTGAACCCCTTTAAAGATGTGTCTTAAATACAGACCTCACAAATAGCAATTGAATTCCTTTGTAAGAAGAAGGTTTGGTAAGATTGCAGTGTTAAGGCAGACTCTGGTACAAGGATGACTTGATCCGCAGCTTCAGTCAAATCAAAAGTAGTCTTTTTCTCCGTGTGAGACCATCCGAGGAGCCATGTGGGAAGGACGGGTGTGACTGCCACTGCTGACAGTATAGACAGTGAAGGCAAGGACAGCAACTGTGCTAGACATCAGGAGCTTTGGGGTCCTTGAAGGTGGGACACATGGGGGTCTTTTGGAAAGATGAAAGTTAAGATCAGAGATGAGTTTACCGTAGAGCATTGCTTCTTGATTTCAATATTACTCAATATTGACTGGATGGATAATCTTTAATTGGGGGAAATTGTCTTCTTCATTGTAGAATGTTTAGTGACATCAGTGGACACAAGATGCCTAGAGCTTCCCTCTTTCACAAGTCATGACACCAAAAGTTATTTCCTAGAGGAGAAAACAGCCCCTGTTTGAGAGCCACTGTTACCAAGAAACAAGAGAACGGAGTCATTGGTAAAGAATGGTGGACAGTCCTGACTTTATACAAATGACTGGTCACGTGGGATCTCCTGCATCATCAGTCTACACAGCTTCTCTGGCTTTCATATTCTGCTGTGGGCTGCTGTCATCTCAATGGAGAAGTCTCAAAGATGGCCTCTCACCCCAAAACACATCCTTCCTTCAGGACTCTGGGTCTCAGTGGCTATACTGAGTTAGAAAATTAGAGTTCATTTTGGCTGCTCTCCCTTCTTCATCTATGTACAACCAGTCATCAGGACCTCCTCACAGCCACAAGGAATGGTGAAACAAGGTGATTTTCATAATAATGGAGAGAACTGGAGATTTTCATATTAAATATTTCATATTCATATTAAATGAAATAAGCCAGTCACACAAATATGTGTGTTTTTTGCTTTCTCCTGCTTGTGGGGTTTAGGCGGTGAGAACAGGATTCAAAAGTCAGATGGAGATGGTTAGAGGTGCAGGAGAAGAAAAGATGGGAAGCATGAAAGGATAAATATGATCAAAGTACATAAGAGGCATATATGAAACACATTACCTTGTATAATTGATATATGTCAATAAAATATATGCAGAAAAAATCCACTGGTGATTCTTACCATCAAATATCTCCTGAACTCAAATACTTTCCAACGCTGTTGCTACTGTGGTCAAGTTAGCATAATCTCATCTGTGAGCCTCCCCTGTTAAATCTGGAAAGGCTACATATTTTGCTTCTGGTTTCTTCTGCCGCTGAGGGTACCCTGCGTGACTTATTTCAGACTAACGAGATTCTACCAGGACACCTTCGGAGGGGTTTTGAAGGATGCCATTATCTAATAGAAGTCACAGCGATGCTGAAATTGTCCCTTGCAATCACCCAGCTGCCTCCAAGACAGGGTTCACGCTGAGAACGGAAACAGTCGTCCTGTAACCCCGAAGAAAAGGCCGCTGGAGTCCACAGAGTGCTAGTCTGACATTTCTTAACCACTAGACTCCCTGCCACGGCTGCTGCTGTCTATCATGCTTTTACATAAGAAGCCTGACCCTTGTTAGCAGAAGCCACTTTCAAGTCCTTCCACGACACTCTTCTAACTGAGCATGGAGTCACTGCTTTTGTGACCTTTTTGTTGGCAGTGGTACTCAAGTATTAGCCATTTTTCTGGTAAAGTGACACAGGAATATGTGGCTTAGTCCCAGATCCCAAAGGGGCTTCTTATTTCTTTTGCCTCACATTAATTATCTTACCAACCTAGGCCCTGTTGAGGAGCTGGGCTATCTCAGGCCCTCCCCTAGAGGCCATAGCCTGAATGATTAGGCTTGAGGCAAGAGGCTTGAGTGCAGGGAAAGAGCCAGTACCTGAATAGCAAAGAGCTGGCACACAGTGAATACTTACTTTCTATTGGACACTTTTGACCAACGCCCTCTAGTCTGAGAGAGCTTCCTTATGAGGCTGAGCACAGACTGGCTGAAATCTTTCTACATCATGTGTACCTAGGCCTCACCCCTGCTTTGTCTTACTGCAGTGTGCTGCCTGAGACCCTAGGCTGCGTGCCTGCAGTGGCCACTGCCCAGCCTTGCCAGTGAAGGAGAGATGCTGGCAGGGACACACAGACGGGACAGATAGACAGCTTCTCAACAAGTCTGTGTGATAGTTCCTTCCTATTTCTTGGGCAGAGGAGATAGCATAGGTTGGAAGAGAGCTCGGTATACACATCCTAACTTTTGCTTTCTTCATTCTACAGAGAATCACCCAGAGGCTGTTCATATTTGGGGATAAAAGACCAGCAGGTCCTGGAGAATGCTTGCACTCTATGTGGCTCTGCCTGGGATCTTCCACGTTGCAGTTCATTATCTTCCCACAGAAGATTTAATGAATCAACTTTCCACTAGCGTGCACCAAGTGGCTTTGTTATCTTGAATAGGTGTTTACAAAGACTCTCCATTCATTGATAGTCCTCTTTATAAAAAGATAGTATTCTAATATTTGGCTGCCATGATTACATGAAATTTTAAAAAGTTAATGCCTGGCAATTAATAAATATTCAGTGGTAATCATTTCTTATTAGAGAATGTGAGCATGTTATCTGTTTAGAATCCAGCTAGGTCTGTGCATATGCAGTTAAGGAAAACGAAGACAGCACAAACAGCAGATGGGAAGAGTTCCCCGTGACCTCATGAAGAAAGGCTCACGCTGCTCTCAGGGACGACCTGTGCTTGACTGGCCTGAAGCACGGCAGTGAGAGGCCGAAGCCATTGCCCTTCAGCGTCAAGGGCCACACGGCAGAAACAATTTGTTTGCTCAGCCTCCTGTTGCTATTATTTGTGTTGATCCTGTACCCCATGCGCCAGCGTCCTGATTTATTCTTCCAGGTGTCTGTGAGCCATCTTGCTTATTCACCAGTCTGGCATATTTTCACGTGGAGTTGCTGAGTTCCAGAGCTGGTCACCTGAAGGCTGTGTGCACAAGGGAACAGATCTTAGAACCATCTGTGGTGACTCACACGGTAGAGATGCTGCAAAGGGCAGTTACAACCCCGGGGTGGAGATTAGATGACAGAATACCTAGAGTCTTCCTAGTTTAATTTGTCAAGCTCTCCTCAGCATGCACGGAAGGAAAAGAGTGTACAGGGGGGAAATGATGGGGAGAAAATGCATGAAATGGACTAGCGGGCGAGTGCCGGGTTATCAGCTGTTCCGGGAGGTGGATGCCATCACCTTTGCGTCGCCTCCAGCCCTCTGAAATTATTTTTAGCTGTGGGTGTGAGGGATTCTGTCTTCCCCCCTTTCATATCAAATGCTGTGCTGGAGAGCAATCAAGCATGTGGTCAGAGCCAAGAATTGCTTCGGCAGTGTTTCTGAGGAAGACCCAGGACGAAAACGCAGCCTCTTCTAAGGCATGTAGCTACAGGCCACTGGGAGGAGCCATCTGGGACTGGAAGACTGGACGATGTGAGAGCTGAGGCCTGTTGTAGGGATGTCTACCCCTTTGAAGGAAATGCTAAGTGTATGTGTGTGGGGAGGGAGTAGGGGAGGAGTTCCCATTTAATATTCTACATCCTCCTGAGGGGAATGAGGGAAACGGGTTTAGAGAACGAAAAGGACAGAGAAGATGTTGCTTAAACACATGACCGCTTAGCTTCGTTGGTGCTGACTGTGCACTCTGCAAGGAGGTATTACATTCCTGCTTCTGCCATAGCTCTGCTACCAAGTATGATGAAGGGGAAAGAGCCTGACCCTGGCCCAGGCGGCTTTGATAATGGAGATTTACATATGTGAATTTTCCTTCTGTCATCGAGGTACCTGTGGTGATCTTGCTTCTCTCAGAAGCCACATGGGGTGCCAAGTTAAAGATAAAAGCCTCTTACCATAGGGAGTTGATGCATAGGAAATCAGGCCAATGTGGTGGCATTCTTGGTCTGGCCATTTGTGAATTGCATTTAATCTGTAAAATGCATTTAATCTCTAATCTGTTGCAGTTTCTGTGAGAAAGAATGCGTAGCACTTAGTGCAATTGGTCCACAGTACATACTCAGCATGGAGTCATAGTTAATTTTTTCTTGTTTTGGTTAATCTGTACCATGGATATTCAGAGCCAATTTTCCTGGAACATGCACATTTTTTTTTCTAGTAGGGTATGGTAGTATCTACTCCATGGCTTGAAGTAGTACTAATTATAAAATTTAAAACAGAAATTAAAATTGATTTTAACTGCCTTCATTTTACCTTCTCCACCGACTGGACTCCAGCCATGAATCTGGACTCAGTATTACAGTTAGGCCCCAACAATTCCAGTGAGAAGAGGCAGATCTCAGCTCGCAGATAATCCAAGGACCGGCCCTGATGGTTTACAGTCAGATGACACTGCGTTTCTGTTTGTGTGAAATTCAGTGTCTTGTGTAGCCCAGGTTGGCATCAGAATCTTTGAGGCTGGCCTTGACGTCTTTTCCTCACCTGCACCTCCCCAGTGTTTCTCTGATGGGCATTTGCCACCACACGGGGGTTTGTACAGGGTTGGGGATCAAATCCATGCCTTTGTGCATGCTGGTCATGAATTTTACTAATTGACCCTGGGTGACCTTGTGGCACCAGCCAGATCTTTTCTTTTAAGGAGAATGTGTGCCGCTTCTGTGACAATTAAAGCAAATAAGCCAAGGACGTGACCCAAAGGATGCTTCGTAGTTCCGGGTAGTGTCTAATGGGATGGTGTCATATGGCCTTATGCGGACAGACACAGCACTCTCTTCATTTCCTATTATACTAATCATATATTTTGAAGTGAAAGTGAAGCCTGTTCATTTTTTAGAACCTTAATTATTATCCGTAGGGAGACAGCAGCAGCATCTATCTCCCTGAGCGGTGCTTCTCCGTGCTCTGCTGCTGTGGCATTTCCACTTCCATCAGTCATTCCTAGGCAGTTTCTTTGTGCACCCTTCCAATATTATTTTTATTTTTTTATTTTTGTATTATAATATTATTAAATCATTTTCCCTGTCCCATTCCTTCTTCTAAGCCCTTTTACATATCTCTCCTTGGTCTCTTTCAAATTCATTACCTCTTTTTACTTTAATTGTTGTTTTATATTATGTGTGTGTATATATATATATATATATACATATACACATGTTTATGTACATATATTTCTAAATACATAAATGTACTCTGTTCAATCTATATAACGTTACTTGTAAATATGCTTTCAGGCCTCACCTTAAAAACATACCTCTTTTTATGTGTATGATGGTTTTACCTGCATGTATCTGTGCATAACAAGAATGCATTGTCCAGGAGGTCAGAAGAGAGCATTGGATCACCTGGAATTAGAGGTATAGATAGTTGTGAACCTCTCTGTGGTTGCTGGGAACTGAACCTGGATCCTCTGGTAGAGGAGCCAGTGCCTTAACTGCTGAGCAATCCCTTCCAGTCTATGGGCTGACCATTTTTGTCTAAGTGAATACATACAAATTTATGCCTTTTCATTGATATCAACTTGAAGCACTGCTGAAAACAACATTTATCACTCAATCTCTGCATCTTCCTGCTTCTGCCTTTATACACACACACACACACATACACCTGTGTAAGAGCAACTGTAGACTACTGTGACCTCAAATACCAAACTACTCTTGGGAGAGACTGTAGCTTCATTACCAATAAATAAGAATGATTCTTTCCTCAGACTCTTGCCACAAAAGCATTATTAGTCTACTAAATTTTGGTGATCTTAATACACTTGGGAGGATTGACTGTCTGGGAGGCCAAGACTATTGCAATATCAGTTCTAAAATAAAATAAGCCCATACTGACTGCGAGGGCTGACACTTTGGATGAATGCTGGATCTTTCCTTTAATTTACTTTTCCAAACAGAGTTGTCTTACCTCTTTCTTTCTTTCTTTCTTTCTTTCTTTCTTTCTTTCTTTCTTTCTTTCTTTCTTTCTTTCTTCTTCCCTCCCTCCCTCCCTCCCTCCCTCCCTCCCTCCCTCCCTCCCTTCTTTCTTTCTTTCTTTCTTTCTTTCTTTCTTTCTTTCTTTTTGGAGAAATTAATTCACTGATACAATTTTTTAAAGAAGTAGTCTGTTCAAAAACCATGGGCAGAGAACCAAGACAAGAACTGAGTCTGGCTCCATAGTCTCAAAATGAAATTTCGTTAGCCTCCAATGGGAAAGGATGGCCATAGCATTTAGAACCAATTTGGATACAGTCTCTTAGACCTGAAGCAAAGCTTAAAAAATGAAAATAAAAAGGGGGGGAGTCATCAAGATTCTACCACTGTAGTGGTTTGCATTAGAATCCCCTGACCGCCCCTCCCCCACCTTGGCAAAATCTCCCAGGCTCACATATTTGAATGTTTTGTTTCCCAGTTGGTGGAGTTGTTTAAGAATGATCAGGAGGTGTGGCCTTGTTGGAGCAGGTGTGTCATTTGGGGTGGGCTTTGAAATTCAATAGCCTGTACCAGACTCAGTCTTCCTCTCTCGGGCTGCTGCCTGTGGTCCTGGTGTAAGCTCTAAGCTCCAGTTCCAGGTCCACAAAACCTGCCTGCTGCCATGCTCCCCACCATGATGTTCATGGGCTCATCCTCTGGAACTGTAAACAAGCCCCCAATTAAATGCTTTCTTTTATAAGTTGCCCAGGTCATAGAGTCTCTTCACTGCAATAGAAAAGTGACTAAGATAATCAGTATGGGTTATCCTACCCTTAGGAATTAGACAAAGGAGAGAGAAGAGAAGAAGAGGAAGGAAAAAGAGGAGGAGGAGGAGCAGGAGAAGAAGGGGAGGAGAAAAAAAGGAAGAAAAAGAGAAAATCCAAATTGGGCAGGAGAAAGTCAGTAGCTGTTTATTTGCAAATAACACAATAGCTTGAAAAACCATTAGGCTCCACCATAGAAAAACAAAATTTAAAAAAACAAAGAACAAACAAAAACAATAAACAACACAACAAAACAACAACCTATTCAAACATAATTGAATCAGTTGCAGGACACAGAGTCAACAGACTATATTTTGATATACTAATAGTGAACTGGCTGGGAGAGAGATTGATGAATAAAAGAGACAGAGTCTCATGGACCATCCCAGGATTTTTATAAACTTGTGATTACAGTACGGATATGTAGCAAGCTTTTTCTTGTATGACAACGTATTGTTAACCATAGATAAGATGCTATACAGACAATCTCTGGAGTATACAGGAGTTCCCCACTCTTCCTCCCAGGCCCAGACAATAGCTATTCTTTCTACTTTCTGTTTTCAGGTGTTTAATTTGCTAGACATGAGTGTAAGTATAGAACTTTCATCTTTTTGTGATTGGTGTGATTGGTTCTTTCCATTATATATAGCACCCTCAAGTTTCATCCATATTGTCATACACTGTGGGCTTTCCTTTCCTTTTAAGAGTGAATAATAGACACCATATGTAAGTACCACATATGATTTATCTGTTCTTCCACTAAGGGATATATTATGCCATCTCATATCTCTGCTACTGGGAATAATGTTTCAGTGACTACAGAATGCATAATCTCTTCCACATCTTGATTTTAATTCTTTGGATAAACATCCAGAAATGGGATTGCTGGAGCATATGGTAGAACTTGTATTTTATTTCAAGTGTGAGGATCTCAAGTCGAAGAGTCACACGATTTGGTTCACATTTCAAAAAGATCAGTTAAAGTGTCATGTTGGAAATAGCATGGGTTGTCACGAATAGAAAGAGGAGAGAAGAGATAAGAGTTATTACAACAATCAAGGAAAAGGTGGTCAGGGTCACAGAGGGTCTTCGGGGATTTTCACTGGAGACTGTCAGAAGAGTAAAGATGTGAGGACCCACACTTGCTATGCTATTATGCTTTCTATGTATCTGTGATGTTGCAGCAGGAAATCTGTGCAAAACTGCCTTAGGGACTGGTGCTGGCCTTGGCATCCGCAGCGTCTCATTTACTGAGTGGTAGTAAATTTGTTCCATTTCTTTCTCATTTCTGGTTGTTTGATGGGTTCTATTGATCAACCAGGAAATCTGCTGCAGAGGAGAAAATGTGTAGGCTTAAGCAGATAAGATGTGTAGAGCCGCCGTGTTTTCAAAGTTAAGCGTTTGCTGTTGTGTGTGAGGATGCTATGTTCTTAAGAGAATAAAACATCAAATTAGGGACTGGAGAGATTGTGCTGTGCTTGCTCAGATACACAATGATGGAGGTCAGGGCCAAAGAGGCTGAAGAGTATGCCTGCTCTTACATTCAAAATGGGAAACAAAAATAACATTTTGGAGTCTGGCTATTTGTAAAGAGTCTGGGTGATTCTTAACTGGGTAGGTCTCAATGCCTGTAGCTCACTTTACAGGTAATCTCCTAGATATAATAGACAGATAAGTCAAATGAGGTAAGCCATAATCAAGAGAAGAGTTAAGAATGCATGAAGGAAAGCCACCTGTTCTTTGATGGGGGTCTACATGGAATTTTGACAGGGGACCTAGAAGGCAACTAAAGACAGCAGGTGATGAAGGCTTCAGATATTAAGTAAAAAAAGCTATGGAGCCAACAGGTTTAGATGTGTCTGTTCATGGCAATTATCCCCAGTAGGTAAATGAATCCAGTGTTTCTGATTTTGTGTTGGTTTTACCAATTGCCCTATTGTCATCTGTACATTGAAAGAAATTTCTGGTCAGATATATCTTCTGATGAAAAATAAATTACTTCTAGAAGATATTCTGTACTGTGAAGTCAAAAGGACTAATTCCTGTTTGTTAAGCATTTTCTTTGGGCTACTAACTCTTCCAGGACCTATATACCTACTTGAAACTTTGCACCAACCTATGGAGTATAAAACAGTTCTGTTTCTCTTTTCTAAGTGGAAGTTCCCAGGTGTGGAGATTCCAGGTTTGGTTACATTTAGTTGTCTAGCCCAAGGTCATAGTCAGGCTCAGTCCTGATAGCATGTACTGTTGCCATGGTAACACACTGATGAGAGCTTCTTGGTTGTTCAGTGTTCTGAGGGGCACAATAGCCTGCTAGTTCAAAGCATTGCTTCTGAGGTCAGTCTTTCTAGATTTTAATTCTGACACCACTGCCTAGGTTAACTGGACAAGACATTTGAACCTCAGTTTCTTCATTTCAAAATGGAATTAAAAACAGTGCGGTATGATCAATGTAATGACAAGAGATTCTTTTTTTTCTTTCTAATTTTCTACAATGTGTCAAAAGGCTCACATTTTCTTCCCAAGAAACATCAAACAGCTTCACAAATACTTTGAATTCAAGGTAGAGTCTAAACCGATGGCATATTTCATAAGGTAGCACAGGTATTCATGATCAAACAAATTGAGAAAGCATTTCTTACAGAATTGTAATGCAAGCTAGCATGTTAAAGATTAAAACAAATGGAGTTGAGAAGGATTAAGATGGTTGACTCTCCCGTCTCCAACTAGATTCAGTTTTCTGTCTCCCAGAATGAAATCAGCAGATAGTAAAACATAAACAAGAGAGAACTTCATTAATCAGGAATTAACAATTTAGAAGAGAAAACAGGTCACTGTGGGGGAATGGCACCTTGAATGAAAAGTGAGAAATTTGAACTCTTAGTTGCAACAGGATGCTAGCTGAGAGCTTGCCAATAAGTTAGAAGTGTTAAAGTTTTTGGAACTGTTTAAGCTCCTGTGGGTCTTGGGAGCAGCAGGTCAGAGAGGCTGGAGCCACAGGTCTCAGAACTGGTAGGTCTTGGGAAGGGTGCAAAAACAGTAGGAGTGAATTTCTGTCTGCAGCCAGAATATGGAATCTTAGAGACTGAGGCAGAAATGATACCCCTGCCTTAGGCTCAAGAGAAGTCTTGGTTGTTGGAGTAGTGGGAGCCCAAGCAAGTTACTTGCCTAACACAGAAATCTATGACAAAGTGAGCTCCAATGGGTCCATCTGCAGTAAGTCTCAAAAGTCTTCATCCTTCTCTTCCTCCTTGGAGAAGGGACCCTTCTAGTCTATCTGTCTGGAGTTTACATACCCTTTAATATAGAGCCAAGTGGATTTTGATTGACTGAATATGTATGCATGCAAATGAGGTGCAAATTAGAACCAATTAGAAAAAAGTGTTAAATCTGGAAAGAGATTGGGAAGACAGCTGAGCCTCCCCAAAGTGTGCTTCCTTTCCCACCATGATGGTGGTAGGGATTATCAGCTATCACAAGGATGTAGCAAGACAGTTTGCACACAGAAAATTCCTTGTTATTTTTTTTTTTTGGTTGCTATGGTGACAGTCCAATCACCTTGGTACTCAGAGCTGCTGCAGTGATCTCAGCCTGGAACTGTCCCACTGATGTCAACATCTGGCTCCAATGGATGACTGTAGGAAGAGGACGTCAATCTTTGATCATCCTTGTGGGCTCGGTCTATAGCCTGTTCCTGGTCCCACCTGGCTTGGGGCTTTTCACATTAGTCTCTGTCAAGCCAAAATGTTCACGTTTGGTTCCTGGCTGCAACTTTGCTGACAGCTGGAGGCTTCCCTTAAATGTGGCAGGATGCTGTCAGATGCAGCCCACCACTGCTAGCTCCTTGCCCTCTGGTTGCCATAAAGTTCTGAATCTGGGACCCCTCATACTCCTTCAGTATTATTTACATCATTATTTCCTAAAGTGATTAGACCATAGAACATTCCAGATGGTTGCTCTGCACACAGGAGAGGGAAAGTCTTGGTTTTAAACTGACTTTAAATTTTACACTTGGTTTTAAATTAAACCTTTAAAGCATAAAGGTTTTAATCCTTTATGCTTTTTCCTGGGTTGGATCTAAGCCTCTAGACATTAGCTTTCTTATCTATAAAATAGGAATGTTGTTAAAAATGTTTACAGGGTAGAGCGGAGAAGGAAATGCATGGAAAATGTATGTATTAAGTAGGTCCTTAATAAATGTGAACTCACTATTACCACAAGTATTTTGTTCAAAACCTGAGCGATCATATCATCCTTTGTATGTTTTCCTGTGGTCCAAGTATCTGCTTCTCTATTTTATCATTGCTCTTACAGAGTGCAGCTTGTTACTGTATGTGGTCTTAAACTGTGAAATTACATAGACTGCCAAGAACACCACAATGGTTCAGAGGATCACGTGAGGATGTACACTGGATCATAGAAAGCACCATGCCCATTAAAGGGCTATTGCCACTCACTCTTCTCTGAACTTTCTGGCATTAAGAAATAGGAAGGTTGGGCCGTTTAAGCACCTCTGGTGAGGAGCCTGCCATCACTAACCTCCATCTTTGATAGTCTCTCAGTCTTTATCCCTGTGAACTCCCCTTTAGTCATTCATTCTGGCACTTTTATTTATTTTTTTTAAAGTAATTTTATTAAATTATAAAAGTTTCCATTTCTGCCCCTCTTCCCAACACCCTCCCACTCCCCCCACTCTCTCTCCTCCTCCCTCTTCGTCCCTTAGGGCAGTCAGGGTTTCCTGCCCTGTGGGAAGTTCAAGTTCCTCCCCCCTCCCTCCAGGTCCAGGAAGGTGAGTATCCAAACAGATTGGATCCCCAAAATCCAGTATATGCAGAGGAAACAAGTTCCAGTGTCATAGTCAATGGCTTTTCAGAAAGACTCCGGGCCAGCCACATTCAGAGAATCCGGCCAAATTCCGAGAATCTGGTTAGATCACGTCCTCGTTCAGTCCCAGTCCAACTGGCTTTGGTAAACTCTCATTAGATCTGTCCCCTTGTATCAGTGGGTGATAGCATCCCTCGCAGTCCTTATTTCCTTTTTCATTTTCTTTCTCCTTCTGCTCCTGATTTGGACCTTGCGGGGCTCAGTCCGGTGCTCCAATGTGAGTCTCCGTCTGTATCGCCATCCTTCGCCAGATGAAGGATCTATGGTGATAAGCAAAATATTCATCAGTATGGTTATGGGCCAAGGCCGGTTCAGGCACCCTCTCCTCTGTCCAGAGAACAATCTGGGGATCTCTCCTTGGACCTGGATGGAAATAGAAAACGCTTTACTGAGTGAGGTAAGCCAGACCCAAAAAGAGGAACACGGTATGTATTCACTCATAAGTGGATTCTAACCATAATTAAAGGTCTTTGAGCCTATTATTCGTGATCCTAGAGAAGCTAAATAAGAAGATGAACCTGATGAAGATTATTTAGCTATCCGCCAGGAGGTAGGAAATAGACAAGAGTCCCAGGTAACCTTGGGTGCATGGTGGGGGGGGGGGGGTGGGAGGGTTGTTGGAAGGGGAAAGGGTTAGAGAGAAGGGGAGTAGGGAAGGAATGGGGAAAGCTCGGTGGACCGGGATGGGGGGGGGGGGAGGGAGGAAGGATGAATATGGGATCAGGGAAGAATATATTTCAACTAAGGGAGTCATTTTAGGGTTTACAGGAGACTTGATTATATATGGGATCCCAGGTCCAAGGAGAGATCCCCAGATCATTCTGCCACTTTTAAAAGCTAGTGCCAAAGGCATTTTTACCAAAGTATGCTCTGTGAGTCATATCTACCCATCTTTCAGAAAAAGACTCAAATTGATTTTGGTATCCAGGCCATGAGCTTTATTAGGCTTTAAAAATGATAACTAGACAGACAGATACTGCAAAAACTAAATTGCTGTGGATCAAGATTTAGGATATCATGAGTTTACTTCCTTGCATAACTATTGGAGAGTACAGGCGTAGTTCTTGAGGGTCCTCTATTACTGTTAATTAATTTACTAATTAGCATGCGCATTAATTCATTATATTCATATTGAGAAGTTGCTGGGTACTAAGTACCGACTCAAGCTCTTTAAGGGCAAAACCAACACAGAAGACTTGATTTCTGCCATTAAGGAAACTCTCAAAGTTCAAAGAAGGAAGCAGACATGTACAAATAATTTTGATTTAAAATAATTTTTAAGTAGGTAATGGACATGTGGCAGGAAAGCATTTGTTGGACTGGTAGTTATAGCATGCAGTCCCCTCTCCTACAGCTTCCTGTCCTCTTTAATGTGATTTCTCTACTTCTAGGCCCCAGAGAGTCTGCCTCTTCCACATAACTTCAGAGGGAAGACAGAAGAGTGGGCTAGACCCAGCAAATAGACAGAAGAGAAAAATAAAAGGAAGGCTTGTTGGAAAACTTAAGTTCACTTAAAAATCCTTTATTAATTCTTTGAGAATACCATACAATGTGTTTGATGGTGTTTTCTTTGTTCCCAAGATCCACTATTTCTTTCATGCCCATCCGACTTTTTGTCTTAAAAACAAAAGCAAACAAACAAACAAAAAAAACAAGACAAAAAGCAACCATCAAGAGTAATTCATGCTGCCCAATATTCGTGCATGTGTAGCTTTTCACTGGAGTCTAGTCTACATACTGAGGGCAGGGGCACACTCTTAGGGAAAACTGACTCTCTTCTTCCAGGAGTTGCAGTTTCCAACAGCCCCTCAGCAGGGGTGGGACTTCATGCCTGACTCCTCTCTCTGCTTGGGTTGAGTCTGGATTGAGCTTGCATAGATATTATGAATATGGTTGCAATTCACTGTGAGTTCATATGTATAGCTGTCTGCTGTGTCTAGAAGTATCTGCTTCCTGGTAGCCATCTACTACCTCTAACTCCTATACTCTTTCTACCCCCTCTACTGCAAGGATACTTGACCCTTGGGAGGAGGGGTGTGGTATTGACATTCCGTTTATATCTAGACATTCTGCTGTTGCTTATTCTCTGTACCTTGGCAAGTTGTGGGTCTTGGTGTTAATAGCCCTCTACTGCAAATAGAAACTTCTGTGATGAGAGTTGAACTATACATTAACCTATTGGTATAATAATGTCATTAATAATCAGTTTAATACTATATCCAAACATTTAGAAGCATAATGGTAGATATGTTTCACCCTAGGGACTAAGTTTCTATCTAGCCACAGGGTCTTGGCCTGATGATAGTACCAACTATGGGTTTCATAACTGGCCCAGAAAGACCCACCCACTGATGTAATAGTGGTATGAACATCATAGGGTTGACCAACTACTTTCTGATTGATTTAAGTTTTGCTTCACAAGAGGAAAAGTTTTGGTTTTCTTAGACTAAACAGAGATGCTAACGAAGGATGCTGCAGGGTAAAGCAAAAGATGTAATATGCGTTTGCTGATTCTATTGAGTGTACGATAGGAGAGTATTTCTTACCTGTGTGTGCCAGAGCTCCTCAAAAGTTACATCACTAATGCATTCAGTCTTCTGAGAGTTTTAGATCTGGATAATCATAGGAATTCAGAGGAGACATGAAGATGCTTAAACAGAGATGGCCAAAGAAAATGTCATCTAGGGTAATGCTTTTGAATTAGAAGTTAAAGAACAGACAGATGTTAAAATATAAAGATTAATGAGAGATATTATAATTTAGGTATGGGTCACCTTTTAAAGAAAGTATCAAGATGGAACATTGGTATCTGTCTTCATTGTTGCAAGTAGTTTTGGGTTTATAGGGCAGTACCCTCAATTGAGGAAAAAAACTTCATAAAATTTCTTATAAGTATACCTGTAGAGAATTTTCTTGGTTAATGATTGGTGTGAAAAGGCTAGTCCATTGTGGATGGTGCCACCTCTGAGCAAATGGTGTTGAATTAAGTAAGAAAGCAGGCTGAGGAATTAATGGTGATCAAGTCAGTAAACAGCACTCTTCCAAGGCCTTGTGTCAGCACCCACCTTCAGCTTGCACTCTGAGATCCTGCCTTGACTTCTCTCAATGAAGAACTGTGAATGGCACGCAAGCCCAATAAAGCCTTCCCTTCTTAAGCTGCCTTTGAATATGGCGACTTATCCCAGCAATAGAAACCAAACTAAGACAGTGAATTAGTACATCGATTTCGCCATCAAATGTTTCAGAGAATTGATGGTAAGGATGTCTAGACTATTAGTTTGTCTTTTGTATGATTGTGAGAAAGAGTTATCCTCACATTGAGACAAATTCTCTTTCTATGAACATGCATGGGCACCTTGGTAGCACAATGCCAGATTTCGCTGCAGTGGATTTAAGGAGGCCAGGTTCTCTTTTTTACCTTCATAAAAATTACCGGACAACACATGATCTATGCTCTGCCACGTGGAGCATTATGACTTGAGTGGATGACCCAAGGACACCAACAACATTATAGAGGATTTATTGCAGTTGCAATTGTGCAGTACCCTGAGCTACAGTGGATTTGGCATCACCTTATAGCTGCTCTTCCACCTACAAGGCAGTTGTCACTTTTCTCCAAAATGCAAATTTAACATAGCCCTTGTACCTTCTGCGACTAATGCCCCAGCCACTCTTCCTTCTCTCTCCTATTCTGAACGATTTCCAACAAACCCTTCTCATGTAAACAGAAAAGGATCATTTTCTGGTTGCTAACCTTAACTGACCCCGGGACCAAGTGCTCCTCATCACTCTGTGCACAGAGACTCTCAGCTCAGAGGCCTAGCAATCACAAAGCAAGCTTTTCCTTGCAGGAACCAGTGTATTCACTTAGAGGATTCTATTTTATTTTATAGCTGTGTTTTTCACCTTGTCACATACATAACTTCTCTCAAAGCTAAAGCAGGATAATTGTCATGCTTTCCCAAATACCACAATGGAAAGCCCTGGGAGGTTAAGTGACTAGCCCAAGGCACTAGAGTTTGTCAATTTTTAATCTGGGATTAAAACCAAGTGTCTGGGTTGCCAGTGTGTGGGGGCAGAAGGTTCAGCCTCATGGAGACACAAAGCTCTTGGTTATCTTTCTTCAAAGGAATTAATCTCCTTTACTATGAAGAAAATGACAGGGGAGCTGGCTAGAATTCCTTCCCAAAGTCTTTTTGTTGTGATCAGAAGTTTACACACATACTCTTTAGTTTTTTTTTTTTCTCAAAACCTAGGTGACACCTCAGGATTCCTTTCCTATGCTGTTAATTCTTTGGTTGCTGAGCCGGATGACCACAATTTCTCGGGCTCTGCAGGGTTTTAGGACACAAAAGAAAAGAAAAAGAAGAATGAAAAATTTTTCCTTTGGCTGTCTCAGTATGTACCCGACTTCTGCTCTTCCAGCCACTTCCAACGCATCCTGATGACATGGTGCCTTTGGAATCCATTAAGAATTTTGGGGTCACTATTCCATGAGTTGCTATTGTAGGTCATCATACCTGAGTGATGTTGATGATGGTCTTTCTACTTTGGTAGCATGCAGAGTACTTTCCAGTAGGGAACTCAGTAGGGAACTCAGTAGGGAACTCCAGTAGGGAACTCCAGTAGGGAACTCAGTAGGGAACTCAGTAGGGAACTCAGTAGGGAACTCCAGTAGGGAACTCAGTAGGGAACAACTTGACTTCTTCATGGTCAATGATATAATCTAAGTGATGACTTTTGCAATGGGGCTTCAACATCAGGTTGTGAGGAGCAACTGGTATCCCTAGAAACAGTCTGTGATGTTTCAGAGTCTCATGGGATCCCCTTGGCCAATGACTCAATAGGATATAACCCGTTCTTAGCACAGGAGATTTTACTTGGTGACTTGAGATGTCTAGTTGGGGCATTGTCTTCCCTATTATTTAGAGACTCTATTTTATCAGCAACCACTTTTTGATTGGATTTGATGGATTTCATGGGATGGAAGCCCTACTTGACATTGCTAAAGTGGCCATGAACCTGAGACTAGATAGATCAAGAACCTAGGAGAAAACCCAATTCTATCATTATGATAAAGGAATACAGGAATAAAATTAGTCCTACTGATACACTGCTATACCCATAGATCAATACTTGCTCAACCCACATTGGTCAATCTTCTTTCAGTAGATGGGAACTGTCACTGACAATGAAGGATTTTGGAAAACTTAGTTCTAAAGATTGGAGAGCACACATAATACATGCACAAGTTTAAGACAGGTAGGATCCCAGTTCTGAAAGGGAAGATGTACATCATTAATCAAGGAGCTGTTTTCAACTGATACCCGCTGTCAAAAGGAAAATCCGTTTTCTCCAGCGAAGTGTACTGGGTATATCAAACACTCCAGGGCAGGATCTATGTCCAGAAGTAGTTGGCCAATACAAAATAAATGTGCTCCTCCCCTCTCAGTGTCCCCACCCCCAGTGTGTATGCGTGTGTGTGTGTGTGTGTGTGTGTGTGTGTGTACTTTTCCTTTCATTTTGGCACATTTTTGTATCATTGGCCTTTTGCTTGTTTGTTTTGATTTTAATTTTTGTAAGTTTTTTGTTTGTGTTTTTTTTCCTTAAAAGAGAGACAGACAGAGAAAGAGAGCAAGAAAGAGAAAGAGCATAAACTGTGGTGGAGTAGGGTGGGTAAGGAGGTGAGGAGGATGTGGGAGAAGTTGCAGGACAGTGGAAACATGATTTTCATAGGAAAATTATATCCTATGAACTTTTCATTTAGAATGCTAATGTTGTTTCCCCACAGTTTTTGATATAAAATTGTTGTACACAAGTTTATAAAAATTATTTTTTATATCCAAAGCTAATTTTATCCATACTTACTTATTGGTATTGAAATAAATCAAGTTGATTGCCAAGTAATTGAAACCTCAGGAAAAATGTATAGAAGATAATCAGTAATAATGCTAAATGTAGAAACCACCACTGATGGGTCTTCTCTAGTCTCTTTCTCTATCTGCAGCCTTACATATATCTATAACTATAGATAATTATTTGAAATCCCATGTCTTATTTAATTATACATTTTGCTCAATAATGTATTGTCATTATTCCTTCATAATTTTCAATGACCGTGTAGTATTTTGATCATTCGGATGCACTGTAATCCAGTTAACATCTATCAAACTATTAAGCATTTCTGTTCCCCTTTCTCCTTCCAAATAATGTTACTCTACTTGATTTTTATTTCCTTTAGATAAATTCTTAAAAGTAGAATTGTTGGGTCTTTTAGAAGAGTCAATTTCCTAATGAGGTTCCTCGGCTTTCATTAATTTGCTTTGTAGTTTAATAAGGAAGCCAAGATGGAGCCAAGTAGCGCAAGACAGTTCGACACTCTGAAGAATATACTATGACGAGCTGACTAAAATTCAGCGTCTTATGGAGTTATCAGCAAAGTCCAGGGAAGACAGCTTTTAGGACTTAATTTAACCTAACCAGGGACTGGAAATGCTAATGAAGTATAGACAAACAACAACCCAGGTTTCAAGGCCAGGGCTAAAACTTCCAAATGCATCACAGTGCCGTGAATGCCTATGAGAATGATGAAATAATCTTCATTTCTTGACAACAGTAATAATCCTCTTGATCTACGTCCAGCTGTCCAAAGCATTCATCCAGATGTGTACTCTAGAATTTGGCTCACTTGATAAGCTTCTTCCCCATTAACGGTATAGTGTCTGCGTGTCAATAAACCCCAGAATATTCTAGCCATCTGCTGTGGCAGTACCTCTTGAGACTGGGAGCATGGAGCAATCTGACATTGTGAACACAGTTAACTTGGTAGTCACGCAGGTTAGTGGCCATTTGACAATTTCTATTCAGCAGTAATATAGACATTTGTACTTACCTGAAAGTCCTCCTAAGTTATTGCCAGAAAATATTTTAAACACATATTGTATTGTTTTTCCAGTTCATACTATCTATCTCAGTAGTTTTGTCCAGAGGTAAAAATTAAAATGCAGGAAGTTTATTACAAGGTTCAAGAGAGAGGAGCTGTTTTAGTGTAAATGGTACAGGAAAGGGAAGATTGTAAAAAAAAAAAAGTCTTTGTAAAATTATTATTAGGGCAGAGTCTTAGGATGGGTAGAACTTTAATGCTCTGGGGAAAGTCTGAAACAATGAAAACTCAAGCCTGAAAGGGATTCTGTTTGAAAACAACCACGATGGTAGAAACAGACTTGTGACCAATTGATAGAAGTCAACACCTACAGCAAGATCAAAAGAAAGCTAGCAAGAGTAGTAAGGGAGACAACGGAGACCATGAGGCAGGGCTGGAGGAATTGGAAAAAGAAAGGAAGGGAGGAATGTGGAAGAGTGAACTTGGGCCATTGCACAGTACCTGGAAAAAATCTCAGGTAGAAGGTAGAGTATCCACAAGCATGAACAACTCTTTAGAAAGGAGGGGGTGTCACACTTGACTGTACCTAGTTATTGGGTGGGGAAAGGAAGGTAAAGACTATCCGTGATTGACAACACAATTTTGCTTTGAACTTGCTGGCTATTCCCTTTTCAGCATCTTTTGCTTGCTTATCTTATGGTTCCAGGTCTTCACGTGCTGGATTTACAGGAAGATTTCTTTCCTGTATATCCATCACTTCCCAAATTTCTTACTGGTGTTGACTTTAAATTTCATCAACATACCTAAGAATTACATGTCTATATCTCTGTTCCAACCTTGGCACCTGGTTTCTCCAGTCATATATATAAATATCTATTTGACTATCTAATAGTTGTTTCAAGTTCAACAAGTCCAAAATACAGTCATAAAAAGACTTAAGTGACTACAAAGTCTTTATTTGTGTGTTTATCTTTCACAAGTTTCTGAATATAATGCCTGTGAAAGACATAAAGACAAAGATCTTTTTTCTGTAGTTTTCAACTTCTCCAGCCCCCACAATGGTACACGTTACTATGTGCTAAAATGGACAAATGCGGAGGATATTCCTTTGACCTTAGGCCAAGAAAATGTGAAGCTGACAATAGAATCTGTACTGTAGCTATGACACCATTTAGCATTATCTAAGGAACATGTAGTAATTGGATAAATAAATCTCTCCCATGGGATGAGTTAATGGGCATGCATAATGAAGAATTTTTATTCAATGAAAAACCAAGAGTTAATAAAAAGTTAAGAACTTGAAAAAAAAGCAACCTTTCCAAAATGGACTAGATTATGAAGTTGAACAAATAATTTTCCATTTTCTCAATGATATGTGTGTGTGTGTGTGTGTGTGTGTGTGCGTGTGTGTGTGTATACATAAGTATTGTCACCCTGACTTCAGCCATCTATGATTTAATTCTTTCCCTACAGTAGGGTTACTTTGAAAGTGTACTTAGAGGGACCTATGAACAATATCATTTGGTTCACCACAGTTGGGCTAGAATCTAACTCCAAATATATAGTGTTTTAAATTTTAATCTTTACTCTCATATAGATAATTTCATAGGACTTTTGCTTAATTTTATATTGCTTAGCCAGATTTTTAGGATTGTTCTTTTACATTTCTCCACCCAGCTTGTTATTGTGTGCTTTCTGTTCCTCTTCCCATGTACAATCCATATACTTTCCCTCTTATTCCTATTTTTTTTCCATATCACACTCTGTCTGTATTTCTTAACTATAATTTTCTGTCTTAGTTAGGGTTTTTATTGCTATAATGAAACACCACAATAATAACAACAACAACAACAAAACAAGCCAAGGAGGTAAAGGTTTATTTGATTTATACTTCCATAACACTGCCCATAATTGAAGGAAGTCAGGATAGAACTCAAGCAGGGTGTGATTCCGGAGGAAGGAGCTGATGCAGAAGTCATAAAGGGGAGCTGCTTACTGACTTGCTTCCCTTGACTTGCTCAGTCTTCTTTCTTATGAAAGCCAGGGCCACCAGACCAGAAATGTTACCACCTACAATGGTCTGGGCCCTCACTAATTAAGAAAATGCCTTACAGGCTTGCTTATAACTTGATATTTTGGTGGTATTTTCATAATTGAGGTTTCCTCCTCTCAGATGACTTTAACTTGTGTCAAGTTGACATAAAACTATCCAGCACAGCTTCCTTAGCTTAACAATTTCTAATATATGTGGATCCTAATACTATCCTAGCATTTACCTCCAAGATTATTTCCCCATTTTGAAGACATTGCTCATCTAATATATGACAAAATAGGTCAAGCAAAAACTAGTCATATAAGATAAAAAAAGTTATTTCAAACTTAAAAATACAGCAATCCTCCAAAAGGATATTATAATTCTAAACATATATTCACAAAATACTGGTGCACTCAATATCATAAAATAAACACTACTGCATGTAAAGACACAGGTTAGCCTCAGGACAATAACAGAGGGTTACTTAAATACCATGTACTCACCAATAGACAGGCTCTCTCAGCCCAAATATTTGGATTGGGAATAGGAAAACATTTGAGATAAACAATCCCCCAAATGGACAGAGCCAACATCTGCAAACATTCCATCAAAATAGATCAACATACACAATTCTCCCAGTACAGAACTTTCTCTAAAATATAAACAGGACACAAGTCAAATCTTAACAAACACAGGAAAATCTGTGGACAAGAAAAGAAATAAAAATCGGAGTAGAAATCAATAAAATGGGAAGTAAAGAAAGAGCTCATGCAATCAATGAAACAAAAAGATTTGGTTCTTGAAAGATATAAACAGGATCATCAAACCCCAAATTGGTGATTTAGTCACTGTCACGTTGCCCCTGCTGAAGGAATATTAATCCACTCATGCTCATGTAGGCAACCCTAATTTAATTGAGTGTGTGTATGCCCACTCCCACTAACGGAGAGAGAGAGAGAGAGAGAGAGAGAGAGAGAGAGAGAGAGAGAGAGAGAGAGAGAGAGGAAAGTAAGAGGGGAATTTGGGAAGGAGAAAGGTCTTGGTAAATGTGACAGGGAAAAGAGAGGATAATGTGGGGTGGGGCTTGGTTCAAAGAAATATATATATACATATATATATTTATATATATGAAATTATAATATAGTAGATAAATAAAACTACTAAAAGAAAGAGAAGACTCTAGTAATCAAAATAAGATTTGGTGGGGCTGGAGAAATGGCTTGGCAGGTGGGAGCACCAGCTGTTCTTCTGAGGACTGGGATTCAAGTCCCAGCACCCACATGGCAGTGCACACCTGTCTCTAACTTCAGTTCCCGGGCTTCTGACACCCTCACACAGACATACGTGCAGGAAAAACACAAATGAAGGTTAAACAAAAATAAATTACTTTTAAATGTGAGATATGGTAAGGGAGACATCGTAAAATCAGAAAACCTTTAGGATATACTTTTAAAGTGGAATTAGTATTCCACTAAATGGGAAATCTAAACACACAGTGGTGCTTCACATGGAAAAGAAGGAAGGCAGACCCCTTCTTCTCAACCCATAAAAAAATAAACTCCAGGTGGATCCAAACATTAAGTCATGAAACTAAAAAGTGTAGAGGGCAAAGTTACAGAACGCATTTGAGGATAGTGATGCAGGCGAGCACTCTCTGGATAGAACTGCCAGTAACTCAGAAGTTCGTGTTGGAGAGTGAGGCCTGGTTTATAACACCCACAGAGAATAAGAAGAGAAGACAGAACACATCCTCAGTGTTTTCATGACTGTTTAAGACCAAGATGTTGGGATGTCTGCATGTCCCAAGGATTAAAAGTCAACAACGAATGGACAGAAGGATGGTGACCAATGTCTAGAGGAGGCAGAATCTACATTCAGTTGCAGGTTCTATGTTCCTGTTGTTTGTATTTCCTAATCGGCAGGGCCTATTTTTAACACATCTGGATGCTGCGAAGAAGACCCTATCTTCTGGAATCTGATAGGAAGCAACAACCAGGAGTACAAGGATGCAAAAGAAAAGCTTTTTTTCAAGAAGCGATTTTCACATTGAGGGAAAATCAAAATCTAGCAAGCAAGCAAACCATCAAAGTGAGAACAAAAGAGAGATGTGGCTCTAACCTGACTCTTGAGCCCAGAGAAGGTCAGAAACAAGGAGAGGAAGCTGAGAGAGAAGTCTTGGAGCACAACATCTCCTAGAGGATGCCCTTGTGACCTTCACTCTGATACTCAACCAGTCTCTCAAAATTTCCTTAGTCCTGACCTTTGGTATGCCAGTTTATGAATCAGTAAATCAAAGGTTTCAGAACAGAGTTGCTCAACCTATATGTCTCTTCCTTTCCGCTAAGGATATTGACGATGTATATAAAATTACTGTAGCACAATTAATAAAAACTCAGAGACAGATATTGGGGTTCAATCTGAAGACCAGAAAAGCAGAGCAGTCAGCCACTGGCACTTTGATCTCAGTCTAAAAGTGATAATCCTGCTTCCAGGAAACCTTAGAATGAGACTGAGCCTGAGAGCCGTCTCCTCCCATTTTATAATCCTCTCTAGTTCTGCGATTAAGGGTGTGCAGCACTACCACCTGATTTCTATGACAAGCTAGTGTAGCTACTGGGATTAAAGGTGTGTGTTATTGTGGTTACTGGGGTTAAAGGTGTTTGTGATTGCTGCTTGGTCTGTAAGGCTGGCCAATGTGATTGTGTTACATTTCAGATCTTCAGGCAAGCTTTACTTATTAAAATACAAATGAAATTCCACTATAATGTATACTATTATTATGTTGTCTATTAGAATGTATAATGCCTAATGCAAATGATAAATGACTGCTAGTGAATACTTGCCAGAAATTTTTAGGTGATTGGCCTAGAATCCAAGAGAAAGAAGAACACTTGTGTCTTATTTAGGTTTCAGCTTCCCAGATGTCAGGGCTGTGAACTCTCCTGCCATTCTCCGTGATCTTCTATCTTAAAGCTGGAAATCTGATATTCCTATTAGCTACTCTCTTGCTTTATAACATCATTCTTCTTCTGAACCTGTCACCGTCTGAAGAACCTTGGGGTTTCCATGTCACTGTTAAAACATTGGGATCATCACAAGCTACTAGGGACTTACACATTCTGTACTGGATACATACACTCAGCTTCAGCTACACCAGCAAAGCCTAAGATTGTACCCTCATCCCTGATACATGTGATAGATTGTACCTCTCAGAAAGAGCTGAGAATGGGAAGTTGGAGTGTGTCTCAAAAAAAGCATAAGTCATCAGAGCAGCAACCATTCCTTGAGGAGATGATCCAGAACTAGTGACTGGAAGAAAAGGCATAAATAAGATTTTTCTAATAGTTGATTTAGAAAAACCTTTTAAAAATGAGGTCTATACCTCATTTTTGTCATCTACACAGGCTTAGACTATAGCACAAAAATAAGGTCATTTAAGCTATCAGGCATGGTCAAGTCCTTGAACCAAGGAGCACATAGAAGCATGAAAAATGCCCTTAGCATCAGCAGATGTGTCATTTGTTGGTGCTTAGGAAATGTGTTTGGAGTTCCTCCAGTCCTACAGCACTGAGATGGTCATGATGTAAGATCATGTGGAGTTCATGATGAGGGTGAAGAGTTAATTTCCCATTAAGCATGTTCTTATTCCCATACTATACACTGAGCCTGCTTATCACTATGCAGAACACAGGGAAGGAATTTTCTTCATGCTGGGTGAGTGGAGTCTCCTTGCACTAGGCTAGATTCACACGCGTGCCACTCGGATCACCTTCTTTTTTTACTTCTTTATTGAATCTGGGGCTTTTACATTATGCACCCATTCCTTTTAACTTTTTGGTCCAGCCATATCCCTCCTCACTCCTGTTGCATCACCCCTTGAAAGAAAACAAAACAAAGCAAACAAAAACAAAACCAAAAGAAGAAAAGAAAAACCCCAAAACTACATTAAACCAAAACAGAATAAAAAACCACATTCAAAACAGCAAAATCTTTCTTCTCCTTCTCTCCTGCCTCTCTATCACCTCTTCATTCATCCTGATGGTATTGGAGGCTTCAGTGTGTCATATAGTATACCCCTTTGTCCCATCAGCTTGATTGGCAACTGTCCACTGCAATGAATCATTGGTCTGGTTTAGAGCCTCTGGTTTTCGTTGTGACCCAATGTTGGGATGATATCTATCAGAGTCCAGCCTCAATATGGTAGAGGCATGTGGATTAGTCAGAAAAAACACAAATACAAAAGAAAAAGACAGAGACATAGAATAGAGTCAGGAGGGCAACCCAGTGAATACTGAAATTGCCTATGTTTTTTTTTTTTCATATGTGATTTGGGATTCCCCCCTGTATGCTGTGATTACCATTTAATAAATAAAAACTGCTTTGAGCCTATAGCAGAGCAGGAAAGAACAGAGTTAGATGGGGAAAACTAAACTTAATGCTGGGAAAAAGAAGGGCAGAGTCAGAGAGAAGCCATTTCAATCCACTGGAGCTAAACAGAACTTTACCCGGTAAGCCACTGCCATGTGGAAATACACAGATTAATGGAGATGAGTTAAATTATTACGTAAGAGTTAGCCAATAAGAATCTAGAGCTAATAGGCAAGGCAGTTATTTAAATAATATGTTTTCTGTGTTATTATTTTGGGGCTGAGCAGTTGGGAACTAACTAGCAGCGTCCTCACAGCATATATGCTTTATATACCCCAATCCAAAAGAAAAAGAAGACAAAAGACTGCTTTACAATGATACAAAAAACAAACAAAGCAATTACCTCTTTTTTTTAAAGTAATTTTATTAAATTATAAAAGATTCAATTTATGCCCCTCTTCCCAACACCCTCCCACTCCCCCCACTCTCCTCCTCCCTCTTTGTCCCTAAGGGCAGTCAGGGTTTCAAGCCCTGTGGGAAGTTCAAGTTCGTCCCCCCTCCCTCCAGGTCCAGGAAGGTGAGTATCCAAACAGACTCGATCCCAAAAATCCAGTATATGCAGAGGAAACTAGTCCCAGTGTCATTGTCAATGGCTTCTCAGAAAAACTCCGGGCCAGCCACATTCAGAGAATCCGGCCACATTCAGAAAATCTGGTTGGATCACGTGCTCGTTCAGTCGCAGTCCAACTGCCCTTGGTAAACTCTCATTAGATCCGACCCCTTGTATCAGTGGGTGATAGCATCCCTCGCAGTCCTTCGTCATTTTCTTCCTCTTCTGCTCCTGATTTGGACCTTGGGGGGCTCAGTCCGGTGCTCCAATGTGGGACTCCGTCTGTATCGCCATCCATCGCCAGGTGAAGGATCTATGGTGATAAGCAAAATATTCATCAGTATGGTTATGGGCCAAGGCCGGTTCAGGCACCCTCTCCTCTGTCCAGAGAACAATCTGGGGATCTCTCCTTGGACCTGGGATCCCATATATAATCAAGTTTCCTATAAACCCTAAAATGACTCCCTTAGTTGAAATATATTCTTCCCTGATCCAATATTCATCCTTACTCCCTTCCCCCCATCCCGGTCAACCGAGCTTTCTCCATTCCTTCCCTACTCCCTTCTCTCTAACCCTCTCCCCTTCCAACAACCCTCCCACCCACCCCCCATGCACCCAAGGTTACCTGAGACTCTTGACTATTTCCTACCTCCTGACGGATAGCTAAATAATCTTCATCAGGTTCGTCTTCTTATTTAGCTTCTCTAGGATCACAAATAATAGGCTCAAAGACCTTTAAAATTATGGTTAGAATCCACTTATGAGTGAATACATACCGAGTTCCTCTTTTTGGGTCTGGCTTACCTCACTCAGTAAAGCGTTTTCTATGTCCATCCATTTGCATGCAAAATTCAAGATGTCATAATTTTTTACCGCTGAGTAAAACTCTAATGTGTATATGTTCCACACCTTTTTTAACCATTCTTCTATTGAGGGGCACCTAGGCTGTTTCCAGGTTCTGGCTATTACAAATAGTGCTGCTATGAACATAGTTGAACAAATGCTTTTGTAGTATGCTAGGGAATCTCTAGGGTATATTCCCAAGAGTGGAATTGCTGGGTCCTGAGGGAGGTTGACTCCCAGTTTCCTGAGAAACCGCCACACTGATTTCCACAGTGACTGCACAAGTTTGCATTCCCACCAGCAATGGACGAGTGTTCCCCTCACCCCACATCCTCTCCAGCATAGGCTATCATTGGTGTTTTTGACTTTAGCTATTCTGACAGGTGTAAGATGGTATCTCAAAGTGGTTTTGATTTGCATTTCCCTGATCGCTAAGGAGGTTGAGCATGACCTTAAGTGTCTTCTGGCCATTCGAAGTTCATCTGTTGTGAATTCTCTGTTCAGTTCAGTACCCCATTTTTTAATTGGGTTAATTAGAGTTTTAGTGCCTAGTTTCTTGAGTTCTTTGTATATTTTGGAGATCAGACCTTTGTCTGATGAGGGGTTGGTAAAGATCTTCTCCCAGTCAGAAGGCAGCCTTTTTGTCTTACTGACAGTGTCCTTTGCTTTACAGAAGCTTCTCAGTTTCAGTAGATCCCATTTATTCATTGTTTCTCTTATTGTCTGTGCAGCTGGGGTCCTACTTAGGAAGAGGCCTCCTGTGCCTATATCTTGTAGACTACTTCCCACTTTCTCTTCTATCAGGTTCAAAGTGGACAGATTAATGTTGATGTCTTTAATCCATTTGGACCTGAGTTTTGTGCATGGTGATAGGTATGGATCTACTTTCATCCTTCTACAGGTTGACATCCAGTTATGCCAGCACCATTTGTTAAAGATGCTTTCCTTCTTCCATTGTATACCTTTAGCTCCCTTGTCAAAAATTAGGTGCTCATAGGTTTGTGGGTTAATATCCGGGTCTTCTATTCGATTCCAAAGGTCGATTTCTCTGTTCTTATGCCAATACCAAGCTGTTTTCAATACTGTAGCTCTGTAATAGAGTTTGAAGTCAGGGATGGTAATGCCTCCTGAAGTTCCTTTATTGTATAAGATTGTTTTGGCTATCCTGGGTTTTTTGTTTTGCCATATAAACTTGATTATTGTTTTCTCAAGGTCTGTGAAGAAGTTTGATGGGATTTTGATGGGGATTGCATTGAATCTATAGATTGCTTTTGGTAGAATTGCCATTTTTACTATGTTGATCCTCCCAATCCAAGAACAAGGGAGATCTTTCCATTTTCTGGTATCCTCCTCAATTTCTTTCTTCAAAGACTTAAAGTTCTTGTCAAATAGGTCTTTCACTTCCTTGGTTAGAGTAACCCCAAGATATTTTATGCTATTTGTGGCTATCGTGAAAGGTGATGTTTCTCTGATTTCCCTCTCTGCTTCTTTATTCTTTGTGTATAGGAGGGCCACTGATTTTTTGGAGTTGATCTTGTATCCTGCCACGTTACTAAAGGTGCTTATCAGCTGTAGGAGTTCTTTGGTAGAGTTTTTGGGGTCACTTATGTACACTATCATATCATCAGCAAATAACGAAAGTTTAACTTCATCCTTTCCAATTCGAATCCCCTTGATCTCCTTATGTTGTCTTATTGCTATTGCTAGAACTTCAAGCACTATATTGAAGAGGTATGGAGAGAGTGGACAGCCTTGTCGTGTTCCTGATTTTAGTGGAAAGGCTTTGAGTTTCTCTCCATTCAATTTGATGTTAGCTGTCGGCTTGCTGTATATTGCTTTTATTATATTTAGGTATGATCCTTGTATCCCCAGTCTCTCCAACACCTTTATCATCAATGGGTGTTGAATTTTGTCAAATGCTTTTTCAGCATCCAATGAAATGATCATATGGTTTTTTTCTTTCAGTTTATTTATATGATGGATAACATTGATAGATTTGCGTATGTTGAACCAGCCCTGCATCTCTGGGATGAAGCCTACTTGATCATAATGGATAAGTTTTCTAATGTGTTCCTGGATTCGGTTTGCCAGGATTTTATTGAGAATTTTCGTGTCGATGTTCATGAGTGAGATTGGCCTGTAATTCTCTTTCTTGGTTGTGTCTTTATGTGGTTTTGGTATTAAGGTAACTGTAGCTTCATAAAAGGAGTTTGGCAATGACTCTTCTGTTTCTATATTATGGAATACATTAACGAGTATAGGAATTAGCTCTTCCTGGAAGTTCTGGTAGAATTCTGCATTGAAACTATCTGGTCCTGGGATTTTTTTGGCAGGGAGATTTCTGATAACAGGTTCTAATTCTTCGCGACTAACAGGTCTATTTAGATTGTTCACCTGTTCTTGGTTCAACTTTGGTATATGGTATTTATCTAAAAAAATGTCCATTTCTTTTACATTTTCCAACTTTGTGGCATATAAACTTTCGTAGTAAGATATAATGATTCTCTGAATTTCCTCTGTGTCTGTGGTTATATCCCCCTTTTCATTTCTGATCCTATTAATTTGCAAGTTCTCTCTCTGCCGTTTGATTAGTTTGGATAGGGGTTTGTCAATCTTGTTGATTTTCTCCAAGAACCAGCTTTTTGATTCATTGATTCTTTGGATTGTTTTCTGTGTTTCTATTTTGTTGATTTCAGCCCTCAGTTTGATTATTTCCAGTCTTCTACTCCTCCTGGGTGAATCAGCTTCTTTTTTTTCGAGAGCTTTCAAATGTGCTGTTAGGTCTCCAATGTGTGCTTTCTCCATTTTCTTTAGTTGGGCACCTATTGCTATGAACTTTCCTCTTAGCACTGCTTTCATAGTGTCCCATAGGTTTGAGTATGTTGTGTCTTTGTTTTCATTAAATTCAAGGAAGACTTTAATTTCTTTCTTAATTTCGTCCCTGACCCAGGGGTGATTTAGTAGTTGACTGTTCAACTTCCATGAGTTTGTTGACTTCCTGGGGGTAGCATTGTTGTTGAATTCTAATTTTAATCCATGGTGGTCTGACAAGACACAGGTGGTTACTAATATTTTTTTGTATCTGTGGGAGTTTGCTTTGTTACCGAGTATGTGGTCAATCTTCGAGAAGGTTCCATGAACTGCAGAGAAGAAGGTATATTCTTTCCTATTTGGGTGGAGTGTTCTATAGATGTCTGTTAAGTCCATTTGATTCAATACCTCCAATAAATCTCTTAATTCTCTGTTTGGCTTCTGTCTGATTGACCTGTCCATTGGTGAGAGAGGAGTGTTGAAGTCTCCTACTATTAGTGTGTGTGGTTTGATGACTGCCTTGAGTTCTAGAAGAGTTTCTTTTACATATGTGGGTGCCTTTATATTAGGAGCATAGATATTCAGGATTGAGACTTCCTCCTGATGAATTGTTCCAGTTATGAGTATGAAATGTCCATCTCCATCTCTTCTGATTGATTTAATTTGAAGTCGATTTTGTTAGATATTAGAATGGCCACACCTGCTTGTTTCTTAGGTCCATTTGCTTGGAAAACCTTTTCCCAACCCTTTACTCTGAGTAGGTGTCTGTCTTTGTGGTTGAGGTGTGTTTCTTGTAAACAGCAGAAAGTTGGATCCTCTTTTCGTATCCAATCTCTAAGTCTGTGCCTCTTTATAGGTGAATTGAGTCCATTGATATTAAGTGATATTAATGACCAGTGGTTGTTGACTCCGGTCATTTTTTTTTTTTAGGTAGTAGAGTGTATGTGTTTTCCTTCTTTGATTTGTGCTTGTGAATGGTCGCTAGATGTTTGAGTTATTGTAGTCAGTGTTGGCAATGTTGGATTCCTTAGGATGTAATTTTCCTTCTAGTATTCTCTGTAAGGCTGGATTAGTAGTTACGTATTGTTTAAATTTGTTTTTATCCTGAAATATTTTGTTTTCTCCGTTGATAGTGAACGAAAGCTTGGCTGGGTAAAGTAGTCTGGGCTTGCATCCATGGTCCCTTAATTTCTGCAGTACCTCTATCCAGGACCTTCTGGCTTTCATGGTTTCTATAGAGAAGTCTGGTGTGAGTCTGATAGGTTTACCTTTATAGGTTACTTGACCTTTTTCCTTTGCAGCTCTTAATATCCTTTCTTTAATCTGACTGCTTTGTGTTTTGATTATTATATGGCGAGGGGATGTTTTTTTCTGATCCAATCTATTCGGTGTTCTGTATGCTTCTTGCACCTTCATAGGAATATCCCTCTTTAGGATGGGAAAGTTTTCTTCTATAATTTTGTTGAATATATCATCTGGGCCTTTGATCTGCAATTCTTCTCCTTCTTCTACTCCTATTATTCTTAGATTTGGTTTTTTATTATGTCCCATATTTCCTGAATGTTTTGTGATGAGAATTTGTTGGATTTGCTGTTTTCTTTGGTCAGGGCGTTTATTTTCTCTATGGTGTCTTCATAATCTGAGATTCGTTCTTCTATCTCTTGTATTCTATTGTTTAAGCTTGATTCTGTAGTCTCCGTTCATTTACCTAGGTTTTCCATATCCAGCCGGCCCTCGGATTGTGTTTTCCTCACTGCCTCCATTTCAGTTTTCAATTCTTGAACTGATTCCATTACCTGTTTGATTGCTTTTTCTTGGTTTCCCAGGGTATCATTTACGAATTTACTCATTTCTTCAACCTTTTTGTTATATTTGTCTTCTATTTCTTTAAGTGAGTTATTCATACCCTGTTTAAGAGACTCTATTGCCTTCATAATGACACTGTTTTCCACTTCTTCCGGAATAGGGCGTTCAAGTCCTTCTGTTGTAAGATCGCTGGGATCTGGTGTTTTCATGTTGTTTTTCAGATTGTTGGAGGAGTTTTTGCCTTGGCGTCTGCCCATCTCTTCCTTCAGATGGCCTCCAATGGCTCTTCCCTCCGCTGGGTCTTCTACTGGATTAGTGTCCCTTGCTAACCAGGAATCACTATGCCTGCAGTCTTAGCTCGCTGCAGGCAGGCTATTAGAACAAAGGGACTTCCTTTCCTTTGCACTCACCACCTGTCCCGACCCACAGTGCCCACCCTGGCTGAGATGGAGGAATTTAAGCCCCGAAAAAGGGAGAGAGGACGGGAGGGGTTCCAGGCCGAAAACTGGGATGGCATAGCAGGAGAGAGGGATTAGCTGGGGGAAGCTGCCCCTGTGGAGCAGCCAGGGAGATAAGGATGGCGGGAATCCAATTACCTCTTTGATATCTTAAACATTAAGTAACTATGTTCTAAGTTAAGTATTCTGTTTTTCAGGCAGGACATATAGTAGCCACACCTTAGGCAAAGTATCATGTAGGTAGCCACACTCTGGGTTAAATTTCTTTCCATAATCTAGAAAGAACGAGAATATGCCATTATTGCTCTCTCTGACCATTATTCAAAGTAGAATGGATCCATATCAAATCCATTTCCCATTTTTAAATTTATTTATTAAAGATTGTGCTTCTATAGGACAGATGACTGTACCTGGCTTAGGCTGTCTTCTTCCATCATCCAGACTTACCCATAACCAGCACATACATTCTGTAATGTATGCCATGTCTTAGATTGCCTGGAAGAAAAACAGATCTTACCCATCATTGACTATCAACCTCTGTTTATAAAGGGTTAATGGAGGGTGCATAGTTAGATGCTATGCACCTCTGAGCTGACTTTCCTTTGAGTGAGTTCACAAATAACTAGATAATCATAAGCAAGCACAATGTATATCACTTTGTGATATACATGCTCCTATGGGCACAATATCTCCTAATGAAGGACTAGAGGATGACCAATATGGGATGGCCTATTTAAATTGGTCTAGGATGTCTTTAGCATCAGCTTTTAGCTGCATCAAAATCCAAATTTGCTTTATTAAGTGTAGTTAATGTAAGGACTCATTTTGTATCATGTCAATTTTTTCTCAGATAAGCTCTGAGTTTTTTTCTACTCAGTAACCTCTCTAAAGTGAACCAAAGTAGTACAGACATTAACAGGTCAATACCATAATTATAGTCTGAAAATTAGCAATAAACACACAGTTTGTCAAATTATAATTCTTTTAACTTTGTTATAACCAAAAAAAAAACAAGAAAATGTTTCTGTGATGGGTAAGCTATGAGTCTTTTTCTCTCTCCTATAGTTCAATTTCATTGCTACTTCTAACTTTCAGAAAAGTTTGAGCTCTTACAGTCCATTCAGTAAAGCTTTTGTTCTATTTTTCCCCATAAATCTTTAGTACCCCCAATGAGATTTATCATACTGAAGAGGGCTATAGTCTCACACTACCTCTACAAGAGTGTCCGGTTGTTTCAATGAGTCCTTGTCCCACAGAGAGAAAGTCTCTGAGGTACCTGCTTTCCAGGTTTTCCATTTCAACGCAGACAAATACTATATTGACAAAAATAAGTTCTGTTTCCCAAGATACACTGTGGATAAACTGCCAAACATTCAGTCAGCTTTCTTGAGACAGCTCCAGTTTAAATGGGACTCACTAAGTTCTGGAAACCTGTGTTTCAGATCTATTAGGAAGGCGGGAATCATAAACCATCACCATAGTCTCCTTCCCTTCTCAGACTGAAGCAAGAGACATCAGAGGGTCAGGAACACAGGTTAGCAATCTCACTGCAATTCTTCTGTGGGGGCACCAGTGGCTATAATGTCACCAGGGCTGGCATCCTTCTACTGCACATATCTCACTAAGTGTTCAGAAAGTCACAAAGCTTCATTCTCCTCTGGTTAAAAAAAATGCATAAACACACCCTCAAACCCATATTAAAACAGGGTTAGGTCTTTTCCATAGTCTAGTACAAGGGTCTTTCCATTTTGTTTTATGAAGGTCACTCTGATGCCACTGTGCTAAAAATCTATCTATAATAGATGGTGCCCAATGTGGGGCCCTAGCAGTTCTTACTTTCAGATAAGCTTGAGCTGTTACAGTCCAATCAGCAAAGCTTTTGTTCCATTTTCCCCCATAAATCTGGGAGGTCTCATTAGTACTCCCAATGGGATTTATCATACTGAAGAGGGCACCTAATGGGGTGCCATAACAGATATTGCACCAACTTGGGACACCAACAGGTTTTTGGTACACTACCCTCACTGCATCTTCACTGTTGTTTTTCTTGGGTAGCCTGTGTCTTGGAGATCTTGCAGGTATTATTCTGTAGGACCAGTCCATTCACAAGTTCCATTAGGACCTAGGTAGGGTAGATGCTAGGGTGGGTCAGCCCCAGGCCCAGTTGTGGGCCTGGGTGTTGGGATTCCAGGTTTTCCCCTGCTTCTCGAGGTGCAAATCAAGGACTGTTTTTGCTAACTAGCTAAATTTTCGTGCTAGTTCCGTGCTTATTCTGCTCTAGCCTGGTATAATAGCCTAGGGCTCTATATTACTTTGAAACAGTAATTTCTCAACCTGCCCGGGAGAGTCCAGACGCCAAGGTCCCTCTACCCTGTCTGACACTGCCCTGCACCCCTCGCCCACCTGCCTGCAGAGAAGCTCACTCGGCGCCAGCTTCCCCAACCATCTCTGGCTGGGAGGGGTTTCCTATACTGGGGCAAAAGAATATATTAACCCTGGATTAAGTTGAATAAATGGGCATTCGACTCTTGGCAAATGACTCAAACTCTCTATATGTGTGTGTCTCTGTTTTAACCTGTAGGACCTTACCCAGCTCATGGAAGGTATGGAGTCGTGGTCCATACCGGGTGGGTGGTGATGCAGACTCGGGTGTGGAATGTTTTCTGCACCTGGGTGTTAGGCACTCAAATTAGATTGAGCCACTGGAGCCACCTGCCTCATGTGCAGTGGCTGATTCAGCGCCACTACATGCATGTACTCAGGGTAGGTTCATCCTCTCCTATGGTGAGGTGTGGGGTCCTCTCTTCTGAGTGCAAGGGCCAGCTCTCTTGCTGTAGTGGGCAGCAAGAGGTAAGGTTACCTTTCCCAGGCCAGTGAAGGTGGGATTGGCTTATTATAGCCTTATAATTTCACTTCACATGGTTCCTTAGGCCTCCCAAGGTGCCACTGGCCTCAGGCATCAACACAAACTCCAGCTGCTGCTGGACCCTGACCCCAGACATGTCCTTTGGCAGAAGATTAGGCCCATTGACATCCTGGCTCTGGATGGAGGGAATGGCCACTCAGATGGGAGTGGTTCTGGCTACTATGTGTTCACTAGACACCATTAGGACCTCAGGTTTTGGATCCAACACTGGGCCTCTATGTGACCATTAGTGGTAGTGCAGGACCTGTGCATCAGGTCAGACCTCCAGCCGTGGAAAGACCATGGACCCCAAAATGGACCTTAGCAGCAGCTGAGTCTGCGTATCACCACTGTACCCAGCAATAGTATGGCCCTGAGACTCTGACTGGGCCCTTGATCTTGGGTGTCTGCATGACCTTCGATGGTAGCAGAAGCATCCAACATTAGCTATACCCTGGTTGCAGTGGTACTATGGACCCTGACATGGCCCTCAGATGCAGCTTGGTCCTGACATTGCTATATCACTGAGTAGAAGTGCAGGCCACTCAGATATAGATGCATCCTGCATGGGCCATAGTGGTACTTTGCCACAGAGTTCAACATAGACCCCAGTTGCAGCTGGGCCACAGACCCAGACATGGCCTCAGGCAGCAGCTTAGTCTTGTCAACATCCTTATTCTGAGTGGTAACTCTGGGCCCTCAGATCAGAATGGTTCCTTGATATCAACAAGGCCACAGAATGCAGCTTATACCTCAGGTTTCATTGTGGCCTTTGGTGGCACATTGGGGACATGGTGTATCAATATAGAACATGAGTACAGACATGGTCCTCGGCAGCAGCCAAGGCCTAGATATCACCATGATATCCTAATCAGTCTGGTCCCAGTAGCAGCACAGCTTGTGATCCCAGTCCCAGGAGACAGCCTAACACACTGGAATCAGCATGGCACTTGGCAACAACAGGAGCCATGGATATAAACACAGACCCAGGCTGCAGTAGTACCAGAGACCTGTAGTCCTTGGTAGCCACCTGATCCAGACATCACCATGGTGTGGGGAAAGGACAAGCAGTGTACTTCTTACTGCTGTCACCTGAACCCAGGTGGCAAACAGGCCTCCATCATCTGCCTAACCCTCTACATCTACCTTTCTTTCGTTATGTGTCTTTCAATGGCATAGGAAACATTCTTCTTCTCTCCCAATTTTCTGCTCCTTGGTTATTTAAAATGAGGGCACTCCTGACTGTCTTCCCCTGGGCATGGCTTTCTTTACCTACTGGGAAGGTCCCAACTAGGCCCTGTCTATAGGAAATCTGCATCATGTGGGTGTTGCTGTCCTCTCAGATAACCTTCTACTCCAATGTGTATCTGTACATTCCCTGTTCTTACTTGATGATGTTGTCGGGGTCAATAGCTAATGTCTGAGTCCTGCAAGTTCCAGGAAATTGGACTCCTAAATTAGCTGGCCACCAACTGACTATAAGAGATTCCTTCCTGCAGTCAGAAAGACTTCTCATCCTCATATCACTTTGTTCTGTGATTGTCATGGACAGTGTGGCTAACACAGACCTTCAGTGAGTGACCCCCACCAACTATAAACTCTCATCAGTTTACTGTGGCCTGGTATGGGAAGTCCTTCTATATATGTGTTGTTTTTAGTGCAGCCCCTGAATTTAAGCTGTTCAATAAGTTTGGGAAACTTTTAAGGGCAACACAGGAAGGAGGAAATAACAGAGAAAGTCAGAATTGTAAAACTCATCATTCAAAAAATAAGTCACTAAATGTAATTTTAAGACAAATCTGAGAAAGACAATATTGTACCAAGCGCCTGACTCAAAAATTAGGTTGAGATAGAGAGTATCTATTTACTCATCTTCCTAGACTCAACTATTAGTTTTTTCTCTAGTCTAGCTCCAGATATGCTCACTTTCTACCCTTGGGCTGAATAAAGGCATCTAAGTGTAAGTGTGAAAGTCAGTTAACAATATTTGGTTTTTCTTTAGTTTGCAGCTCTATTAACTGAAGAAAGACGCTAAAAGAAATCCCACACTAGCTCAGGATTGAGTATATTAAAGGATTATTTATTTTGGAGTAGACTCACAAATCACAATCCTCTGCATGAATGGAGAATAGGAACCAAATCAGGCAGGCAGTGAGATGTCTCTGATAATTCTAGAGCTTTGGAAGTTGATTACAATGTACTTCCTGTTTACTTAGGTAATATTATATCCTTCTGGAGTCTTTGATGGAGTTGAAGAATTTATAGTTATGGTTTTCCTTAGTTATGATAAAAGATAAAGTAGATATAAATATTGTGACTGTAATTATTGCTTAATATCTGTTTTGTTATATGTAATTTTACTATGTTAAAGTGAAAACCTTTCTTTTTATTTAAACAGAAAAGGGGAGGTGATGTGGGATTCCCCTCTGTATGCTGTGAATATCAATGGTTAATAAAGTACTGCTTTGAGCCTATAGCAGAGCAGGGCAGAAAGAACTAGGTGGGGAAAACTAAAGTAAATACTAGGAGAAAGAAGGGCAAAGTCAGTGAGAAGCCTTGGAGCCACTGCCAGAGACAGTTGTGCTGAAACTTTACTAGTAGGTCATGACCTCATGGTGATGCACAGATTGATGGAGATGGGTTAAATTAATATGTAAGAGTTAGTCAACAAAAAGTTAGAGCGAATAGGCCACACAGTGATTTAATTAACACAGTTTCTGTGTGATTATTTTGGTGCTGGGCAGTCGGGAAACAAATAAGCTGCCTCCCTTCAACAATTAACAGTGCTCATTAAAAAGGGCAAAGAGCAGATGTTGAGGCTCATAAATCCCAACAAATGATTCTGTTCCAAAGTATTAGGTAATAGATATTTTAGGATATGTATTTTTTCTCCATGGAAAGTTAACTTAGAAACATTTAATTTAAAAAATTTCAAGTAAAATCTAACATTCTTCATTTCTTCTCATGGTGCATAATACATATTCGTTTGCTGCTGATATGGTTAATGAGAGTGTATTTTTGAATGCCCTATCCTTCCTCTGATAGACATTTTTCTTTGTTATAAGTTCCTTTCTCTGGAGGCCTCTAGAGTATTTGATGAACTTACTCTGTCATTTGTGGGCTATGACCTGTCAGCTGTTTGTATAACCTTGTTGGGATTCAGATACCCTTGATGATTTTTCATTTAAACCATTACCAACTGATTATGACATAATTAGAAGTCTCAGATTTATCACTTTGTCCTGATTTTCAATTATAAACATGTTCAATTTTTGAAATTTATTTTTATAGACTTTACATATTTTCTACTTTTATACTCCTTTTTATATGTATTGGTATTTGAAAATGTGAGTGCTTAATTTATTTAAAGAATGTATACACAGTTTTATTTGATTGTGTTATGCTTTATGTAGCTTTCAATATGAGGAAATTTTGAACAGTTGAATTTACTTGGTGATAGGATCTTGCTGTGTAGTTCAAACTGGCCTCATGTTTATGACATTCATCTATATTCACCTTTAAGACTGGGATTACAAGGTCAGTAGTATCGTTAATAAAATACTGAACTACTAGAACTTAAAATGTAAGAGTATAAAGCCTTTTAAACGCATAAAGGGGGCAAGATCTGATTTGTTTATTCAGTGCATATAAATGTGTATGTATGCATTTTCACATGTGTATGAATGTCTTAGAATTTATGCAGTGTGCAGGCACACGTGCCGGCAGAAGTCAGAGGACAGTTTTGGGTGGCATCTTGTGGGTGGCTTTTGCCTTTCATTTGAGAAAGAGTCTCTCATTGAGTGAGAGCTCTGTCAAGATGGCTAAGCCAGCCGAAAAGCAAAGCAAAGATCTGCCTGTTTCAATCTTACCATCACTGAGATGACAGGGGTTTCCATGTTATCTAGTTTTTCTTTTCTTAAAACATGGTTTCTGGGCATTGAAGTCTGGTCTTCATGTTTACAAGGCATGCACTATATCAAGTGAGTCACCTTCCCAGACAGATTTGCAGATTTGCTTTTAAATGAACATTAGCAAGCCGGAGGTGTGTGACAACTAAAATATTTATTTTGAGCAATACTTTTCAAGAAATACAGAGTGAAAATGTCCTGTGAGAGCATGGATGTCATTTGAGAGAAATCCAAACCCCTATTTTGATGTAATCCTCATAAAACAAGCAAAATATGTAAAAATCATCTTTATATGGTAAGCTTTGGTGTTATTGAAACATATTCAAATCCTTTATGAGTATATATTAATATTGCAGAAAACAAATGTGTGCATATCAATATTGAAAGTTAATGACAAAGAACAGAGTCTGAAGCATAAATCTGAAGATAAGATGAATCAATTAATTCCTTTTTCAAGTATTCCATCTTCTTATTGTGCTACTCACCTTATCCTGGTTGCCTGGTAACTTGGTGGTTTTCTGAGGGGAACATGATATTGCAACACTGAGTACAAAGGTGGCTGAGTGTAGAGAGCATTTGGAGGAACCGCACCCTTAAGATGTCGCCGGTTTCCTTTTTCCACGTTCCCTGCTGTGGTATGCTTGGAGATAAACAACTCCTTATTTGGCTTCCTTTTGGCTTGTGACTTCATCATAAGTCTATTGTTTGATGATCGTACGGTGCTGACACTTGCCTGGCCCTATTGGCGATGCCCACGTGGCAGCATTGGGTTGGCTGACCTTGCCTATAAGAGTGCTGGGACGGGTCTGGTGGGGGGAAGTAGAGGCCATGCTCAGTTTGCTGTAAAAAAGGTCGTGAATAAACTGCTTGTGAGAAGAGTTCCGGTGCTGTGTCATCCTTGCTGGCGAGGCGGATGCGACAGCTGAGCACCCAGTTTCTTCTCCCTTTCAGGATGAATAGGCATAGGTTCAAGAGAAAGGATTAGGCATAAGGATACTGGACACAATGACAGTTCCACCTCTGCTAATGTACTGCTTATGGTCTGTGTGAAAATTATTTTAAATTGGGCAACCTCACCTTTCTCAAATGCATCATGGAAGTCATCTTAACAAGCATCGCTCAGAGTTGTCACGAGTATTAGATGGGATCATGTATATAAAACAAACAAATGTATGATGCAAAATTTTCCATCTCAACAGCCCTGCCATTACTGTCACTGAGGAAAACAGGGTTTGCTGTTGTTGGACAGTCTGAAATGACTCATTACTGGAAGCTGGACCTGAAATGTATTAAGATGATCTGATAAACATAGAGAATGATTTTAATTGAAACAAGAACAGATTGACCTCCATAAACTACAGCATGAAGTAATTACTAAAAGGCTATCCATGACACATATTTAATAGGAGCCTGGAAGTCTACTCATAGGAATTCACAGAAACCAGAACAATTTAGGGCAATGGTGTCTTCCCTTTAGGTGGTCCTGTCATCACTACAGTTGACCAGCTGGAACCAACTTTTTATTACTTCTTTTATGCTTTGAGATTAAAATATAATTATATAATTCCCATCCTGTCCTCCACCATCTCCATCTTTCACACAAGCCTCTTGGTCTCATTGATTTGGATATTCCTGTTTCAAGAATGAAAGCATGACGCAGCAGCTTCCTTTGGGTTGCAGTCTCTCTCTTTTGGCAATCTTGTTTACCTAAAGGAAATTGAAGCACTGTGAGAAATAGTAAATGGGAACAACACAGTCCAGAAAAATATAAAAACAAATTTCTCAACTTCAACAAATAGAAACAGCAACAAGTCCTTTATGTCAACTGTCAGAAGCGTGTGAAAAAACAGTGAACTATGCATAATGAGGCAAAAAACTTGATTATGTAGAAGCCTGAAAGTTAGTACTGTAATATTTACTTGGTGCTTATTATATGCCAGGACTTGTGTGAAATTCAGGAAGCAGATTGCACAATATACATAAATATGTGAAATGTAGTATGAATGCCAACTAATGGGCAAATTACAAATTTTCTGAATTAGGAAATTTTATGGATAATTGTAGCTTTCATTTTATTTCCATCCTAATCCTTCCGGTAACTATTCATTACAGTTATTGAATTACTCAGGAGTCTTTTGCTTTCAAATAATAGAAATTCAACTGCTACTGACCTGACCGCACCCCCAGGATGAATTAGTCAGTGGGGAGAAGGATGTAGTGGCTCTTGGATTCCACTGACTTGCTTGCTGCAGCAGAAGGATCCTGGGAGAGTTTCCCTTAGATTATGCACTGCTAGATCTATTGATCTCTCTTTGGGTGCAACACCTGTTTGGGTTTAATAATTTCAGGTTTTTTTTTCTCTGCACAGAAAGACCTCTACATGCTGATTAGATGGTCACTGGAATCTTCAACCTTCCGGCCCCTGACACTCGGTTTCCAACAGAGACGACATATTGACAGTTTTTAGAAATCCCATTTCTATTCATTTTAATTCTGCCTTCGTCTCCCAGTGGGTGGGAGAACAAATAAACGGAATGAAATGTCATTGATGTTTGAAGGAAAAATTGGATTTTCCATGTCAAAGACCAAAAGGGATATTGAAAGAAGGTAGAGGACATACCACCCTAAAGAGTACAGCTATACCTCCTCAACTCATCATGTGGAGGCAACCGTCCCACTGGAGGCACTCAGCCATAAATTCTTTACTTTCACTCATTAAAAATTGACATTTTATAATAATTCTTTTTGGAATAAAAGACCATTCACATTTGCCTTTTAAAAAGTCTTCATAGATACAGAAATACTTAAACCTATATCAGTGATATAGAGATGTGCATGTGACTTGGAGATGTAATTGGTAAACAAAACTTGTGGAGTCCTTGTTTTAGATTCAGATTGGTAGATTCGTATAGATTATTTTTAATGAACAACTTAAAAGTCTCAATTACAACCTCTGCATGCATTTAATGCTAAACTTTTTTTTTTTTTGCTAAACTTTTAACATTGAATTGTGTTTTTCTTCATTAACAAAATACCTTCCAGGGTTTTTGGCTACCAATTCCTTACTTTGACAAAAGGATGCATGCACACCCTATGGATAGAGGCATGTTCATTGTTGACTTTAGACAAAAGGATGTGTGCACACCATATGGATAGAAGCATGTTCATTGATGACTTTAGAGCCCAGGGATCTCTGACCAGGGACTGACACTTGGTGGGAGTGGATGGATGGGTGGATTTCAGTGATTAAGATCTCCATTTTCAGCACAAGCATCCAGGGTGCCAAAAAGTTGACAGTATGACAGATAGTGAGAAAGGAAGCCAAGCTAGTTAGAGGTGGCCTTCTATTCATGGCTGACAGCCTAAAATAATTCATGGCTAACAGAGCAGGCAAGCTCACACTCTATATATATGCTCATTCTGCAAGTGTTTGTAGTGATGTGACCTCCACGGAGACCTAGATGGCTTAAAATTTCAATCATGGGGTAGTGTGCCAGTGTCTCCTTTTAAGTTCCTTTCAAGTGTTTATCTAATTTGTCTGACCCTATGTATGATAGTCAGGTTTATTCCAGGCTCAAGCCCTAGGTCCGGCTGTTTGCACTGCCCAGAACATTGTGTTTTCTGATTATTCCATGCTTAAAAACCTCCTTTCTCAAACTGTCAGGAAGCCTTTCTTCAACTCCATTTAAAGAAACTAGATTTTAGCTTTCTGTCAATCATATATTGCTTGTTAGAACTGTAAAGTTTTGTAACTGTGTATTTTTTCATTTTGCTTCCTCCCAGTCTATATGACAAGCTGTCACTTTCACCACTGGATCCTGGGTGTCTAGAGGGGCTCCTGGAACTTTAACCCTCTGTTCCTTGAAGACAAACATATTTCTTAGGACAACTTCCTAAGTCAAGTGCCCACTGACTATGCAAATATACAAATTATCCTGTTTTAAAATCATTTAACAGTTAAGATAAGATTGACCTTTTTATCTGCCAAACAGCTCAGATATGATACTTTGCAAAGCTTATTTTTGTATCTCATTAGTGAGGCCTATATGTTAACAGGCACCTTTAACACTCACCTACCATGTTAGACATTTATTTCATACCCAGAGGAAACCTGTTTCCTATTGTTAATGTCACAGTTTTGTATGTCTAGGGAATGCTCCTCAAGCCCCATGCCTGAAGTCTTCTCTCATCAAGAGTCTCTTCCCAGGTGATTTTAGGTTGTGTCATGTTGACATTTAAAACTAACCAACACAAAAGCCTATCTTCTATTTCAAAATCTTTTTTTTTTCTTGATGTCTTCTAAAATACATCTCATCATCAACATTAAATGCTATCTTAGGAGAAAGGGCAGAAAAGAATATTTCAAATAAAATAGGTCCAGGAAATAGGCAGCCACTGTTATTGTAATATTTGATAAGATGGACTTCAAATCTAATCTATGAGACAAGATAAAGAAGATGACTTCATACTGATCAAGGAAATAGCTCACCAAGAGGAAATTACAATTCTAAATATGTATTCACCAAACACAGGCTCATCTAATGTCATGAAACAAATGCCACTAGATTTAAAAGTTGCAGAATAACCCTGGGATATCATTTTGAGGAAGATGGTTTTACCGGAGAAGGGGTAGGCCAGAAAGATTAACAGGCCCCCAAAAGGACTAAAATTCACATTGAATTTTAAACACACATGAAACTGTTCAGAAATAGTGAATATGTTTTAAAGGAACAAAAAGTTAAAATGCACTAAGAATTAAAAATAAACTTAAGAGATAATACAATTAACCTTTCTCTTAATATTATGTGTTCTGTCTTAATATGAGTAAATATGCCTTCTCCCTTCTAATTTTGATGGGAGTGATGCCCATCTTCTCATATACAATAATACCATTTGATAAGGTTTATTAACTGAGTCAGTGCAAGAATCACTGACTGGATAATAAAGAAAAGAACTGGGACACAAGGGGTCATATTCTGAGTTACAGAGGTGAGAGCTGGGGGTGTATCATTGCCTGCAATTGTTGACTTGGAAAGTTGAAGGCATTTACTTTTTACCATAAAGAAAGCAGGTTAGTGTGTAAACACCACAATTTCATACTTCTCTGGAGTGTTCCTGATCTCCCATACCTGCGTTTCCACTTCATTGTCACTCTGTGCTTAAAGTCTAAGCACAGAAAACAAAATCAGATGCTACCACTTCAATGTTCTATTTTTTTCCCTCACTTTATATAATTCTTTCTGCCTCTTCATTCCTCCAATGCTCTATTGATTTTTTTCCTGTGGCATTTAGATTTCCCATTTTGAATTGCTATGCTTTGTGTCTCTGAGAAGTCTTTTATTTTAGACTCTCAGCTCTTCAAGGGCAGGCTGCATTAATGCTTTATCTGAGGAAATAATCCTGCATTATTTATTCAAGAAACCCTTCTTGAAGATATATCACATTTCAGATCCAGCACTAGGTTTTGAGAAACAGGTGTGATCAACTGATATGGAGGAAAGGATCAGTGCTTTGTCCTATGGAGTTTAACAGTACAACATAGCTTTGATGGCTTTTAGTTGCGGAGGACTTCAGCCAATTTGACCAGACAATAATAATCTGAGCATAGAGTGGTTGTTAAGGATGTAGGTTTTGATTCATGGATAAAGAGTTTACTCTTCGATTTGTCACTCACTAATTGTATGACAGTGTAATCTGTGTCAGAGATATCAAATTAGTTTAAAACAAAACTCACTGTGGTCATCTATCTGGGACTTGGTGGGATGGGTATTTTCACCTGGGCCAGGAGAGCCCTTTCTCATTTTTGTTGTAAGGAGGCTGCTTGTTTGTTTCCCAACTGCTCAGCCTGTATTAATTAAAAACTGTATTAATTAAAACACTGCTTGGTACGTTAGCTCTAACTTCTTATTGGCTAACTCTCACATCTTAATTTGACCGATTTCTAGTAATCTGTCTATTGCCACATGGCTGTGGTTTACCGGGTAAAGTTCCATCCAGTGTCTGTCTCTGGCAGGGGCAACATGGCTTCTCCCTGACACCGTCTTCTTCCTTTCAGCATTCATTTAGTTTTCCCCACTTAGCTCTGTTCCCCTATAGCTCTACTATAGGCCCAAAGCAGTTCCTTTATTATCCAACGATATTCATAGCATGCAAAAGGGAATCCCACATCACAGTTTGGCTAGTTCTTGTGTCTGGGCTGACCTGTTGAGTTACCTGGGGCCTGAACTGGTCTAAAATAACATTACCTAGGACAGCTCTTTTACACATGATCTGTCATCCTTCACTGTAAACCCACTCTTCTTTGAGTATGGTTCAGTAGCCCCAAACAACTACCAGAGTATCAAAATTAACATAATATTACTACTGAGTTCTGTTGGCTGAAAGAAATCACAAGGACTTCCCAGATTCATGGTTTGGGGAAATAGAGCCTGTATTTTGATGGGAACTGTTACAAAATCTTATATACAGGAGTAAACACACTAGGCATGAAAAATTGTTCACCTCTTTTATAATTTTTTATAATTTTGTAGTCACTAAACAAAGATAAATAAGACTGTGGATAAAATGTTAAAATTTTATAGGGTAACTTGAAAAGAGGTGGAGATATTACTTTGATTCTATGAAATAATTTTTAAATATTCACAATTTATTATTATTGTTAGAGCTTCAGCTCTATCCTGTAGTCTATCCTTGTTCATATCCTGTAGTCAAGTTGGGAACCTGTATTCAAATCAGTTTGTTAAACTCCAAAGATTATAGCAGAGATGAGTGTGTGTTTGTGTATGTATGTGTGTGTGTGTTTGGTGTTGTTGCTTTTTCTTCTTGTAGACTATATTTGCTAGCTTACCTTGCTATTGGCGGTGGCTGTGCGATTGATTACTGAATATACTTCCCTGAGGAACTTCCACCTTGGCCTTTAGAGGCCTTCTCTAAAGAAAGAAATTCATGTAGAAATTCATGCATTCATTTCTGCTTCAAATCTGATGCATTTCCCCCTTTTAAGTATCTCAAACTCACACTCAGTGTGTTCTAAACCACCATGTTGTACAGCTTAGAATAGTCATGATGCTCACAAAGCATGCTTTGGTCACACTGGGCACTCTGTCATTTGCTAAACAAATGTGATATTCTATAACCAAGTCAGGTTTTCTTTCACTTAATATCATGCATTATTTGTGTTTAATCTTCCTCTCTACTTTTGACTTTCACTCTTCCCTATCATTCAAAGAAACTTTTTTTGGGGAGGCCAAACCAAATTGAATTTAGAGCTAATATACAGGTAATATAGGCCAGAAGACCTAATTCTATAGAGTCTTAACTTTAGTATGCATTCTTTATATATGGAAAAAATAAAATCATATTTTCAAGAAAAATGATAAAATTATTCTTTTTCCTGAAGGATAACATTCTTTTTAGGATATCTAAGTCCAGAAGTTCTTAAATGATTATGTAAAGTAACTTTAAATTGCTTTTTCATGTAAGCCAAGAGAGTAGCCTAAAATTGAAAGTGAAGAAAATTATAAACTTGAGTAAATATGAAATAAAACAAATGTCATGAGATGTATGTGGACCCTTCTCTCTGGCCTCAAGGAAAAATCTGGATAATTGGCAGCACTACAGAAGCTTTTGAACACAATTACAGCCTTTACTCTATGATATCTGTATAAAGTCTTTGTCACTGCATCATTCAACAATCTTTTTAGTCCACTTAGAGGACCTCAGATCACAGATAGGCAAATTATATATATTTGGAGTGATGGTATATGAGGTCCAGTTACACTCCTTAAAAGAAAAATAATTTGCATATAATAAAAGGAGAGCAGATAAAAGGAATGTGGCTTATATACACATTTTTTTTCATCCATAAAGAAGAATGGAGTTATCTGTTTGAAGGCAAATGGTAGTAACTAGAGGCAATCATATCAAGGTAATTAAGTCAATCTCTAAAAAACACATAACCTATTTTCTTTCATTTGTGAGTCCTAGAATGTTAGATATACAAAATCCTCTGTGTACAGATGACATGAAAGTAGAAGCAAAAAATGTCTAGAGAAGCAAAAAAAGTAGAGAAATATGAATAAGGAGAGTAATGGGGCACTGGAGAGCATATGCTTAAAGTCCATTTATACTGTGGCTTGATATGAATGGGCCCATAGACTCATATATGTGTGGCTTTGCTGGAAGACTTACGTCACCGGGGGATGACTTTGAGGTTTCAAAAGCACAAGTTAGGGTCATACTCTCTCAGTCTGTAGATCAGGATGTAGCTCTCAGCTAAGTGCTATACATGCTGCTCTGCTCCCCACCATGATAAAATATGGGCTAAACCTTAAAAAATGTAAACAAGTATCCAATTAAATGCTATTATTTTTAGAAAGTAATTTTATTAAATTATAAAAGTTTCCATTTCCGCCCCTCCTCCCAACATCCTCCCACTCCCCCCACTCCCAATCCTCCTCCCTCTCCATCCCTAGGAGCAGTCAGGGTTTCCTGCCCTGTGGGAAGTTCAAGTTCCTCCCCCCTCCCTCCAGGTCCAGGAAGGTGAGTGTCCAGACGGACTGGATCCGCAAAATCCAGTATATGCAGAGGAAACAAGTCCCAGTGTCATTGTCAATGGCTTTTCAGAAAGACTCCAGGCCAGCCACATTCAGAGAATCTGGTTGGATCGCATCCTTGTTCAGTCCCAGTTCAACTGGCCTTGGTAAACTCTCATTAGATCCGTCCCCTTGTATCAGTGGGTGATCGCATCCCTCACAGTTCTGATTTCCTTTTTCATTTTCTTCCTCCTTCTGCTCCTCATTTGGACCTTGGGGGGCTCAGTCCGGTGCTTCAATGTGGGTCTCCGTCTGTATGGCCATCCATTGTCGGATGAAGGTTCCCTCTGGTCTTGCCTTCTTTGCTCACGTTCTCTTTCCTTCTGCTTCTCGTTTGGACCTAGGGAGTTAAGTCCAGTGTACCAATGTGGGTCTCTGTCTCTATCTCCATCCATCGCCAGATGAAGGTTCTATGGTGATAAACAAAATATTCATCAGTATGTTTATGGGCCTAGGCCGTTTCAGGCACCCTCTCTTCTGTCCAGACAACACTCTGCGGATCTCTCCTTGGATCTGGGATCCCATTTATAATCAAGTCTCCTGTAAACCCTAAAATGACTCCCTTAGTTGTAATATATTCTACCCTGATCCCATATCCATCCTTCCTCCCCCACCATCCCGGTCCACCGAGCTTTCCCCATTCCTCTCCTACTCCCTTCTCTCTAACTCTCTCCCCTTCCAACAACCCTCCCACCCCCCCATGCACCCGAAGTTACCTGGGACTCTTGTCTATTTCCAATCTCCAGGAGGATAGCTACATGATCTTCATCAGGTTCACCTTCTTATTTAGCTTTTCTAGGATCACGAATAATAGGCTCAAAGACCTTTAATTATGGTTAGAATCCACTTATGATTGAATACATACCATATTCCTCTTTTTGGGTCTGGCTTACCTCACTCAGTAAAGTGTTTTCTATTTCCATTCATTTGCATGCAAAATTCAAGATGTCATTGTTTTTTTTTTTTACCGCTGAGTAAAACTCTAATGTGTATATGTTCCACACCTTTCTTAACCATTCTTCTATTGAGGGGCACCTAGGTTGTTTCCAGGTTCTGGCTATTACAAATAGTGCTGCTATGAACATAGTTGAACAAATGCTTTTGTAGTATGTTAGGGCATCTCTTGGGTATATTCCCAAGAGTGGAATTGCTGGGTCCTGAGGGAGGTTGACTCCCAGTTTCCTGAGAAACCGCCACACTGATTTCCACAGTGGCTGCACAAGTTTGCATTCCCACCAACAATGGATGAGTGTTCCCCTCATTCCACATCCTCTCCAGCATAGGCTATCATTGGTGTTTTTGAGTTTGGCTATTCTGACAGGTTTAAGATGATATCTCAAAGTGGTTTTGATTTGCATTTCCCTGATCGCTAAGGAGGTTGAGCATGACCTTAAGTGACTTTTGGCCATTCGAAGTTCATCTGTTGTGAATTCTCTGTTCAGTTCAGTACCCCATTTTTTTAATTGGGTTAATTAGAGTTTTAGTGTCTAGTTTCTTGAGTTCTATGTATATTTTGGAGATCAGACCTTTGTCTGATGAGGGGTTTGTGAAGATCTTCTCCCAGTCCGAAGGTAGCCTTTTTGTCTTACTGACAGTGTCCTTTGCTTTACAGAAGCTTCTCAGTTTCAGTAGGTCCCATTTATTCATTGTTTCTCTTATTGTCTGTGCTCCTAGGGTTCTGCTTAGGAAGTGGTCTCCTGTGCCTATATCTTGTAGACTACCTCCCACTTTCTCTTCTATCAGGTTCAAAGTGGTCAGATTAATGTTGATGTCTTTAATCCATTTGGACCTGAGTTTTGTGCATGGTGATAGATATGGATCTATTTTCATTCTTCTACAGGTTGACATCCAGTTATGCCAGCATCATTTGTTAAAGATGCTTTCCTTCTTCCATTGTATACCTTTAGCTCCCTTGTCAAATATCAGGTGTTCATAAGTTTGTGGGTTAATACCAGGGTCTTCTATTCGATTCCATAGGTCGACTTCTCTGCTCTTATGCCAATACCAACTGTTTTCAATACTGTATCTGTAATAGAGTTTGAAGTCAGGGATGGTAATGCCTCCAGAAGTTCTTTTATTGTATAAGATTGTTTTGGCTATTCTGGGTTTTTTGTTTTGCCATATAAACTTGATTATTGTTCTCTCAAGGTCTGTAAAGAAGTTTGATGGGAAATGCATTGAATCTATAGATTGCTTTTGGTAGAATTGACATTTTAACTATGTTCATTCTCCCAATCCAAGAGCAGGTGAGGTCTTTCCATTTTCTGGTATCCTCCTCAATTTCTTTCTTCAAGGACTTAAAGTTCTTATCAAATAGGTCTTTCACTTCCTTGGTTAGAGTTACCCCAAGATATTTTATGCTATTTGTGGCTATCGTGAAAGGTGATGTTTCTCTGATTTCCCTCTCTGCTTCTTTATCCTTTGTGTATAGGAGGGCAACCGATTTTTTGGAGTTGATCTTGTATCCTGCCACATTACTAAAGGTGTTTATCAACTGTAGGAGTTCTTTGGTAGAGTTTTTGGGGTCGCTTATCATATCATCTGCAAATAAGGAAAGTTTAACTTCATCCTTTCCAATTCGAATCACCTTGTTCCCCTTATGTTGTCGTATTGCTATTGCTAGAACTTCAAGCACTATATTGAAGAGGTATGGAGAGAGTGGACAGCCTTGTCGTGTTCCTGATTTTAGTGGAATGGCTTTGAGTTTCTCTCTGTTCAATTTGATGTTAGCTGTCGTCTTGCTATATATTGCTTTTATTATATTTAGGTATGATCCTCGTATACCCAATCTCTCCAACACATTTATCATAAAGGGGTGTTGAATTTTGTCAAATGCTTTTTCAGCATCCAATGAAATGATCATATGGTTTTTTTTCTTTCAGTTTATTTATATGATGGATTACATTGATAGATTTGCGTATGTTGAACCAGCCCTTCATCTCTGGGATGAAGCCCACTTGATCATAATGGATAATTTTTCTAATGTATTCTTGGATTCGGTTTGCCAGTATTTTATTGAGTATTTTTGCGTCTATGTTCATGAGTGAGATTGGCCTGTAATTCTCTTTCTTGGTGGTGTCTTTGTGTTGTTTTGGTATCAGGGAAACTTTAGCTTCATAAAAAGAGTTTGGCAATGATTCTTCTGTTTTTATATTGTGAAATACATTAAGGAGTATAGGTATTAGCTCTTCCTGGAAGTTCTGGTAGAATTCTGCATTGAAACCATCTGGTCATGGGCTTTTTTTGGTAGGGAGATTTTTGATAACAGCTTCTAATTCTTCACGACTGACAGGTCTATTTAGATTGTTCACCTTGTCTTGGTTCAACTTTGGTATATGGCACTTTTCTAAAAATATGTCCATTTCTTTTACATTTTCCAACTTTGTGGCATATAAACTTTCGTAGTAAGATCTAATGATTCTCTGAATTTCCTCTGTGTCTGTGGTTATGTCCCCCTTTTCATTTCTGATCTTATTAATTTGCATGTTCTCTCTCTGCTGTTTGATTAATTTGGATAGGGGTTTGTCAATCTTGTTGATTTTCTCCAAGAACCAGCTTTTTGATTCATTGATTCTTTGGATTGTTTTCTGTATTTCTATTTTGTTGATTTCAGCCCTCAGTTTGATTATTTCCAGGCTTCTAGACCTCCTGGGTGAATCAGCTTCTTTTTTTTCTAGAGCTTTCAAGTGTGCTGTTAAGTTACCAATGTGTGCTTTCTCCATTTTCTTTAATTGTGCACTTAGTGCTATGTACTTTCCTCTTAGCACTGTTTTCATAGTGTCCCATAGGTTTGAGTATGTTGTGTCTTTATTTTCATTAAATTCAAGGAAGACTTTAATTTCTTTCTTTATTTCTTCCTTGACCCAGGGGTGATTCAGTAGTTGACTGTTCAACTTCCATGAGTTTGTTGGTTTCCTGGGGGTAGCATTGTTGTTGAATTCTAACTTTAATCCATGGTGGTCTGACAAGGCACAGGTGGTTACTAATATTTTTTTGTATCTGTGGAAGTTTGCTTTGTTACCGAGTATGTGGTCAATTTTCGAGAAGGTTCCATGAGCTGCAGAGAAGAGGTATATTTTTTCCTATTTGGGTGGAACGTTCTATATATGTCTGTTAAGTCCATTTGATTCAATACCTCCAATAATTCTCTCATTTCTCTGTTAGGTTTCTGTCTGATTGACCTGTCCATTGGTGAGAGAGGAGTGTTACAGTCTCCTACTCTTAGTGTGTGTGGTTTGATGACTGCCTTGAGTTCTAGAAGTGTTTCTTTTACATAAGTAGGAGGCTTTATATTAGGGGCATAGATATTCAGGATTGAGACTTCCTCCTGATGAATTGTTCCTGTTATGAGTATAAAATGTCCATCTCCATCTCTTCTGATTGATTTTAGTTTGAATTCAATTTTGTTGGAAATTAGAATGGCCACACCTGCTTGTTTCTTAGGTCCGTTTGCTTGAAAAACCTTTTCCCAATCTTTTACTCTGAGTAGATGTCTGTCTTTGTGGTTGAGGTGTGTTTTTTGTAAACAGCAGAATGTTGGATCCTGTTTTCGTATCCAATCTCTTAGTCTGTGCCTTTTTATAGGTAAATTGAGTCCATTAATATTAAGTGATATTAATAACCAGTGGTTGTTGACTCCGGTTATTATTATTTTTTGTTTGTTTGATTAATAGAGTTTGTATGTGTCCCTTCTTTGAGTTAAGCTCGTGAAGGGTCGTTAGATGTCTGAGTTATTGTAGGCAGTGATGGCAATGTTGGATTCCTTTGGTTGTGATTTTCCTTCTATTACTTTCTGTAAGGCTGGGCTTGTGGCTACGAATTGTTTAAATTTGTTCTTATCCTGGAATACTTTGTTTTCTCCATTGAAAGTGAATGATAGCTTGGCTGGGTATAGTAGTCTGGGTTTGCATGAATGGTCTCTTAGTTTCTGCAGTACCTCTATCCAGGACCTTCTGGCTTGCATGGTTTCCATAGAGAAGTCCGGTGTAAGTCTGATAGGTTTACCTTTATAAGTTACTTGATCTTTTTCCTTTGCAGCTCTTAATATTCTTTCTTTAATCTGAATGTTTTGTGTTTTGATTATTATATGGCGAGGGGACTTTTTTTTTGATCAAGTCTATTCAGTGTTCTGTATGCTTCTTGAACCTTCATAGGAATATCATTCTTTAGGTTGGGAAAGTTTTCTTCTATAATTTTGTTGAATATATTTTCTGGGCCTTTGATCTGCAGTTCTTCTCCTTCTTCAATCCCTATTATTCTTAGATTTGGTTTTTTTTCTTGTGTTCCAGATTTCTTGAATGTTTTGTGATGAGAATTTGTTGGATTTGCTGTTTTCTTTGATCAGAGCATTTATTTTCTCTATGGTATCTTTAGACTCTGAGATTCGTTCTTCCATCTCTTGTATCCTATTGGTGATGCTTGATTCTGTAGTCTCTGTTCGTTTACCTCGATTTTCCATATACAGCCGGCCCTCGTTTTGTGTTTTCTTCATTGCCTCCATTTCAGTTTTCAATTCTTGAACTGTTTCCATTACCTGTTTGATTGTTTTTTTCTTGGTTTCCCAGTGTATCATTCACGGATTTACTCATTTCTTTGAACTTTTTGTTTTACTTCTCATCCATTTCTGTACTCATTTCTTCAATCTTTTTGTTGTATTTCTCATCCAGTTCTTTAATGGAGTTATTCATATCCTGTTTAAGGGACTCTATTGCTTTCATAATGGCACTTTTTTCCACTTCTTCTGAATTAAGAGGTTCAGGTCCTTCTATTGTAGGGTCGTTGGGATCTGGTGTTTTCATGTTGTTTATTAGATTGCTGGAGGAGTTCTTTCCTTCGCATCTGCCCATCTCTTCCTTCAAATGCTCTCTATTGGATCTTCTGGTACCAGGTCAGGTTCCCTTGTTGGGCAGGGACTTCACTGACAGAAAGCCTACCTTTCCTCAGGAAGTCTATTGAAACACAGGCCCTCCCTCCTGCCGGTTTGTACTCACAGCCCAGGCCCAGCGTGCAAAGGAGCAGCTCTGGGGAGGTCTTGTGGCCCCAGGGGGAAGGGGGGAAGAGAGGAAGGTGTACCTGGATGAATGCTGGGATGGGATTTGGGAGAATTCAGCAGGGTGGAGTCACCACTGCAGGGTGACCAGAAAGTCGAGGGGGGCGGGGAAAGTCTGAATTCCTCCTAGCCGAAGCCCTCGGGCCAGGAGCAAACTCACCCCTCCTCCAATGGATGTCTGCTAGAGGTTCACTGTCTCTTGCTGGCCAGGAATGTGGCTGAGCTGACACAGGGCCTGCCTTTCCTCAGGGAGGCTATCAAAGCACAGGGACTGGCCCTGCCGGGCTGAGCCCACAGCCCAGGCCCAGCGTGCAAGGGAGCAGCTCAGGGGAGATCTTGTGGCCCCAGGGGGAAGGGGGGAAGAGAGGAAGGTGTACCTGGATGAAGGCTGGGATGGGATTCGGGCTTAAATGATATTTTTTATAAAAGATCACGGTCATGGTGTCTCTTTACACTAACAGAACAATAATTAAGACAGAAGTAGATACTAAAAGTAGGACATTGCAGTGACATACTTGACCATGCTGCTTGTTGGAGGAATATGAAAGACTCTGGGTCTTTGGACTCAAAAAGAGGATGGATACTTTAAGTGGCGTTTAATGGGTCATCCTAGTATGGGCATGGTAGGCAGTATGAGGGCAATTTGAACTGTGGGAATGCTTTAGAATATTATTTTTAAGATATGTTACATTTATGCTGTGGAACATATGTTTAATGATGCAAAGAGGTGTTTCATTCTATTATGTTTTGTTTGTTCAACTCCATGAAACTATGTTACCTTACCTGTCTAAAACATCTGATTGGTAGAATAAAAAGCTGAATGGCCAATAGCAAGATAGAAGAAAATATAGGCAGGGCTGGTAGGCAGAAAGAATAAATAGGAGGAGAAATCTGGGAAGAAAAAATCAAAAAATGAGAAAAGGAAAAGTGAGAAAAGAAGGGACCAGCCACCAAGCCAGACACAGAATAAGAAGAAAAGAAAAGACATACAGAAAAAGAGGAAGGTAAAAGCCCAGAAGATAAAGAGATAGATAGGATAATTTAAGAAAAGCTGGCTAGAAATAACCCAAGCTAAGGCTGGGCATTCATAAGAAAGAATAAGACTGTGACTTATTTGGGATCTGGGTGGTGGATCTCCCAAACAGTAAAAGAACTAAGAATTAAAAGCAGTCAACAACTTGAGAGTTCAATTCAAGAAGTTTCAGAGGGGAAGAATATCAGGAAGTGGTCCAGAGATCATTCTTGTAATATTTTGTCAACGAATGTGGCTGTTTTTTGCCCTTATTCTAAAATCTTTCCTGAGGCTAAATTGGCAAGTTTTGGGCTAATGGCATTGACAGAGAAGAACTCAAGCTAGCTTTTTATTGACTCCATTGTGTGGTTATCAGTAATCACTCTGATGTGACTCTTTAATGAAAAGGAGCAAGCTGAATAAAGAAAAATACAAAATGTACAGTTTGAGGAGGAAAGGAGCACAAGAAAATGTAATAGAACCAACTCCAGCATTCAATGAGATAAAACGTTTAAAGGAAAACATGACACAAACTGGAACAAAGGGAATGGTGGGTTGAGATCAAGGCTATTCACCTAAGCTTCCAAGTTATGAAAAAAAAGCAGTAAAGGAAAAAATCAACAACAGAAAGCTGATGAAAAAGTAGTTGAATGAGTGGACCAAGTTCCAGCCCCATCAAATAACAGAACTTGGTAGTTTTGGTCAACTTGTTGTAGCTTTAGAGTCAAGGATCCAAGAAAGGGGTTGTAGAATCTCCCCATTTGTGTCTAAAACAGCTGCTGAGCGCAGGCATATGTTAGGGTTATCCCTGCATGAAGAACCAGAGGGGTCATTGTATAAAGTTGTGAAGATGAAGCCTTGATTGTGTAAGATGTTGAAAACCTCTGAGTCATGAGATACCTGCCAAGGAAAGCTGTAGTCTGGGTGTGGAACCAGCCCAAGAAATAGAAGTGTGTTGCAGTTGCCAAGGATAAAACTATTTGGAGATCTGAAGAATGTTTTGATATTACACATGGTGATGTGGAATTTGTAGTTTGCCTTGCTGAATGTTGATCTTGTTTTAGGCCAGTGTTTCCTCATTCTGCTCCCCGTCCTCTCTTTTGGAATGATCATACATGTTCTGTGCCATTGCATATTAAAAGCATATGATTTGATTTTTTATTTTAATTTTATAGGGAATTACAGTTAAGAGATTGTCCTGAGTATTCAAAGAAACTGGATTTTGAGGCAGTCTTGAGACTGGGAGACTTTGGGGACCTTTGGAGCTGGACTGAATTATGAGATGGTTACAAGCCTGAGAAGGTCAGGGAGTGGAATGTGGGTCTTTGAAGAAGAATGGCCCCCAAAAGATTATATAGGTGTGGCCTTGTTGGAGAAACTTTGTCATTGGGAGTAGGCTCTGAGGTTTCAAAAGACCTGTCAGAGGCTATGGGAGTTATAACAGGTGACAACTAGTGTTCAGATGTCAACTTACTAGAGGAAAGATTCTCTGATGGAGGAGAATCATGTCTAGGCAGGGCCTATGGCATCACTGACTCTGGAAACTGTTGCATCTGTCTGTCATTTTACATTTGCTAAAGCAGCTATGGTGTCTCCCTAGTACCTGCACTGTAGTGTGTAATTTCATATGATATATATGTGTAATCTCATGATTGCATCTCAACCTTATGGGCACATATATCTGTGAGTGTTCAGGAAGATGACTTCTCACTAAGCTGTATAATTTCGATATATAGAAAAATACTAGGATATGCTTCATAACTAGATCTATTGCCCTTCAAGGACTGTAAGACACTTGAAAGCCTGGTTTCTTCCTTTCACTTAAACTGCACACATTTAGCTTATTTTTACCTCAGAGCAAGTTAAAACTTCACTGAATGTTTTTGTAAATGGATCTTAAGTTAAAAAACTTTACATATATGCACAAGGTCAGAGTTGCAGATATTAGTACAAAGCAACCTAAAAAATCAGGCCTATTCTTTGCTTGCCAAATCTGACTGATAAAGACCTGACTCTGTGCAGATCTCTGCAAATTGTCTCAGGTGGCACTGTACCCCCAGTCTCTGGTCACAGTCTTACACATGCAACCTTGAAATCTTACGTTGCCATGGTAAATGTCTCAGCTCCTTATCATTTACTCAAGGAATGTGCTAAAACCAAGGATATGTAACTCTTGTAACATATTTTTAATTGCCTCAAGCCTTTAGTAAAATATATATTTAAAGTTATGTGAACAAAGAAATAAGAGAATATTCAAACTAGAGAGAATTGGAATAAAGAAGAACTAGAAAGAATTAGAACTTCAAAGAAAATTAGAGCACAAAAAATATACAAATAAATAAAGAACATGACCAGAAAGGCATGTGTGTAAATTTATTCCATACCCCTCAGGTAGAAAAACCTTAAGTTCAGTTTTGTTACGTTGTGGAACTTTTTTCAAACCCTGGGAGTAGTCTTGTCTACTGAGAGCTGGTCTTTCAGGCCACTAATAAAGATCAGTCTTTTTCTCTTGACCTGTGACTCAGGATGTAGCTCTCAGGTACTTCTCCAACATTTCTCTGCCATGCTGATAATGGACTAAGCCTCTGAAATTGTAAGCAAGCCCTCAGTTAAATGTTTTTTCTTTATAAAAATTGTCTTTGTCATGGTGTCTATTCATAGTGATAGAACAGTGATTAAGATATATACTTATATGAAAATGGTTTTATGTAATCTGTATAATAGACTGATAATATCTAAAACAATAAAAACATTTTAGGGAAAAAGAACTTTACTTTTGGTAAATTTCCATTTCTATCCAGCCACTTTAAAAGAAAGGATAATGATGTAGGTATCCTTTAATGAACACTTACTCTGTGCCAGGCACTTGAAGTTGAAGTGGAAAGTGGTAGATAATAAAAATCATGTTGAAATCAGACATTCTGTGGATGCACTTGTTTTGTCTTAGGATGCACAGATTTTGGAGAGGCTTTGGATAGAGGAAAATACCCACCAACCACTGGTCTCTGGTTGAGTCTTGGTTCTGACATGGAAACGTATCACCTTTCCAATGCTTGGTTTTTTTCACTGGAGAAGTAGGGGCAATGGTACATTTTCTGGAGTGTTTATGAATATGAAACACACAAGGTATTTTTCTAAGCCATAAAGCACCATGTCCATATAATTATATTGAAATCAACCTCTTTAATTTACACACACACACACACACACACACACACACACACACACGCACACACGCACACTCACATGCACACTCACATTCATACACCACTATTTCATTTACATTGGATTCTGGTAGGAACAAACAGAATAATGGATATTTTGGTAACACAAAACCTTTTACTCTTTTATGTTTCATATATAGAGAAAAACACCTTACACCTTACTAATAGTTCTTCATTGACCAGTAAATGAGAAGAAAACATCTAAATAATAACATCTCAGCAAGATATCATGTTAAAAACAAAGGGACAACATTTGAAGACATCTGCAGATGTTTGCTGCATGATAGAAAGCAGTAAATGAGGTGATTCACTAATAAATGTCACTACTTCCAGTAAGTCATTAGATACTTAAGAGAAGTGGCTTATGCCAGTTTTACTTGTCATTAAATATTCATATTTACTAATGGACATTGCTCTCACAAATTGGGTAAATTGAGCAACTTACAAATTTATGTCTCAAAAAGAGAAGTTCTAGAATTCCCAAGGAGCAGGCTAATGCTTCAATCATTAACACTCCATTGATTTTATAATTAAAAAGTTGGGAAGTAAATAGAGTGTGTGTTTTAAACGTTGCGATAGCTGCCCATCTTGACGCTTGGATCCCAAGCCTTCTGATGGCGGGTACCCATTAGCTGTGAAGGATGCGTCTGCAGCTCCATCAGAGGATGCTCTTTCAGTTCTCGGGGGATGACGCTCTTCCACTGTGTCACCTACAAAGAAGAAAATGTCTGTAGATTGTTCTTGTCATTCATGAGGTTGTGCCACGCAAATTCCAGAAACTCATAGGACAGAGATTAATATTCCTTTTAATTCTTTAATAAATAATCAACGTATATTTTTTACAGTTCTAGAGGTTAGTGAACCCGGGATCTTAGATGTTTGGGCTCTGGAGAGAGTCTGCTTTCTGGTCTGTTCACAGTTGTCTTCTCACTGAAAGCTCAGCCATCTGATTACAGACCCAGTTTTCATTCTTGGAGGGTTGAGGGGAAACAAGAGATTCTGGGGGAACCTTAAGAGACACACATATCCCCAATTATTCAATAATAACCCAGCCAATATTTATTGAGCATTGACTGTGTGCGTGGAACAGTGTTCTAAGCAGAATGGTAAATAAGAAAGATGTGGGTCTTGAGGTCAGAGGCTTCCGAAGGTAAATGAGTTTTCGTAGACATCACACGGGGACAGCCTTTCGATGACTTCACTTACGTCAGGAAGGATGAGCAGGGCATGCACGTTTTCACACTGTGATGACTTGTGGTGACCAGAAATTTAGGAAGAGCATGGCCATTCCCTTTGCAGTCCCTGGGTCTCACACCAGGTTCTCTTTAAAGCTTATTCCTGTTGTTTCATTTGGCAAAGTGTCTGCTTAAAGATATTTTCAACGTAACTTTTTCCTGTGGGTCACACCACTTTATTTTTCTAGGAAACTATTTCTCACCCCCCCATATTGTTTAGTTGTAGCTAACACACCATATGTCCAAGAATAGGTATATCTTAGGTTTAAGCAAGGTCACGCTATAGCTTTGTGATAAGTATGAGCTATGTGAATTAGGTCCAGTAAGAGAGTGAAGGCTTAAGGACTTTCTTTGAAGTATACAAATCTCTTTCTCTCTCTTTTTTCCTCCCTCCCTTTCTCCCTCCATCCCCCTCTCTCTTCTTTTCTTCCCTATTTGCCTCTCTCCTATTGGTAAAGATACTGGTAGGATGGAATGTGGAATTTACTTGATAAGAGTAAGCAGAGGTCTTCCACGAATGTGAGTAAGCACAGACAAACGCTGTGCATGGAGATAAGGAAACAAAAGCTTTAAGAAAATCTTTAGTGGCTCCAGATTCAACGATATCTGGGGTCAAAATATACAGCCCTGACAGTCCACTTCCATAAATCTGTAGAGTATCTCTTTCACTAAAGACTTTGAGATGGGAACTTCTGCCACTTTGGAAGGCGAAGATCTCTAGTGAAAGTCCAAATTATCGTGTTGTCAATTTAAGACAGTTTATGGAATCGTTCCCAGAATTGCACTATAAAAAAACTTGGTTAAACCAAATATTCTAATGTATTTAAATATATATTTAATTTTAAGAAGTATTTTTATTTGTTTGTTGATTAGGGCATTTTTTTCATCTTTTCATTGCAAATAAAACCCTTGCTTATTAGGTATTGCTCTGCTTTAACACTTGTGACAATTGTTTACCTGATGGTCTTTTCCATTTCTGTGGTCTTTTGGATCATAAAAAACTCCCACTAAACCACAGGGAAAATGAAGATTCTTTTTTTTCCCAAAGTTCATTAAATTATAAAAGTTTCCATTTCCGCCCCACTTCCCAACACCCTCCCACTCCCCCAACTCCCTCTCCTCCTCCCTCTCCATCCCTAAGAGCAGTCAGGGTTTCCTGCCCTCTGGGAAGTTCAAGTTCCTCCCCCCTCCCTCCAGGTCCAGGAAGGTGAGTATCCAGACAGACTGGATCCCAAAAATCCAGTATATGCAGAGGAAACAAGTCCCAGTGTCAGACAATGAAGATTCTAGAAATAAAAATAGATGTGAGAGCTTTCATTTGAAAAGTTCTCATTTTTCAAAGTGTAAGTCCTGTGCTCTTTAAGACACAATTAATTTTCCCCACCCAGGTTTGTCATCACGCACACACACACACACACACACACACACGCACGCACACGCACACACACACATGCATACACACACCCCATATTAATTTTCTCCATAATTTTCTAGCTACAATTTTAGAGCAATTTCAAATAGATTTTCCCTCAAAATTATGACTAGGATAGGTAACCAGGCAGAATAAACAGGCAGTTGAAGGCTAAGCTCACATGTAGACCTTCCCTAGTGCAACTGAATCCATTGGATGACTACTTAAGAGAACAGTCCAGGTCTCTTTTTGTTCATATATAGTCAATTGCAGTCTTTTGTAATATAAAGTTTATGTTTTAACTATCACTCTTGGAGAATTACATGTATGCTAAAGTTTTAGAATTCTGCTCTTGCTTAGGAGAATAATCCATAAGCGTCAATGATCTATGGAAAGCATATATGGACTTTGAGACATGAATGATCACACTAAAAGATGATTTATCTGCTGTGACATACCTGATAGTAAAGAATTAATTTTAATCATTATAAGCATTTTATACAGAAGAAACATTTTCTAAACTTCACTTGCATATTAATGCATGAACACAATGTTATTTATTATAGATAAACACTGTAGATTTTAATGAATGTTATTAAATTTAATTATAGAATGTGACCTTTGTCTAATGAGGGGATAGTGAATCAATATTAGGTTGTAAAGGCTGAGATACTATTTCATATTTTAAAGAACAGCTAGAAAAATATTGTTCCAAAGCTCTTTTTTTAAAAAAAAATCTATTTCACACAATATCTTGAAGCAGTTTGGCAAAGGTTCTTTCACATTATCATAAATTAAGAGTGCTGATATTTATTTAATTTTTTTTTGCTTTGCAAGTGTAATTAGAGCAGTGGCTCCCTGAGAAAAAGCTGCAGCGGAGAATGGGGTCTGTGATGTCGTCATGGTCACCAGTGACTTGGTGAACTGATTGAAAGAGATGCTCAGACCACACTGGCATCTTAAGGTACTTCTTTTCCAAGTTCATAGGCCAGGCAGAGGTTCATTGTGTCCCAGTACTTAATGGGTCCCAGTAATCTTCCTACATACTTTGGATAAAATGCCAAAACCTAATAGCGAGACCATGAAACATTTTCTTTTTAGGGAACACTGTTAGTTCATTCAAACGTTAGCCTCTAATTCTGACCGACTGACTTACTTTTATTGACATCATCCATTAGTTCAGTTTACAAAATTTCTGTAATTTCCAGGCATTGTACTACAGCTTTGTCCTCATTTAGCCTATCATTGGTTACTCCACTTCCCCCCTTGATCCTATGTGGAGGGATCCACAAGATTTTTTTATATTTTTTCAATTTTAAGAATGTAATTTTAGCTCCCATAAAATGTAATCCTTTTAGTTTACTGGATGGTAATGCACCAATGCAAGGTTTATTTACTACATCCTATTATTCTTAGTCAAAGTTCCTACATCATGAATGTATGGGTTAGTCTATTAATTATCATGACCATAGTCCACTGTCTTGCAAAAAAATACCCTCACAAACAGCACAAGATGACCATGCCCTTTGCTAAGTTACTACTCCAACCTCCAGCATGCATGCTTTGATTTCCCTCATTAGGAAGAAGTGTAAATGTTTACACTAACCTCTCCCCCAATAACTTTAGGAACAGGAAGTCTATCTCTATGGACCAGCTGTGACCTCAACCGTTTACTGAATTCCGTCAGGCAATGTAGCAATTATGATCAGTAATGCTTAGGAAGATAATTGGACCAGGCCATGCAGGTGTGAGTAATTGTCCTGCATTGGAGAGCTTAGGCTCTATAGGAACATGGGCTCCCACAGAGCTGTTCAGTGAATTGCAAGACCTGCCAAATGACTGTCATCATTGCTAATGAAAATTGGGTAAATCTATTCTAATTACCCAGATTTTTAAAAGGCGAGATTTCCGTTGATAGGGAGATATGGTTTTAAAGACTAATGCTTGGAGAGTCTTTCCAGGTTTGTAAAATAATCATGAGGAAGAGAGACTTGATACAATATTAAGGCCATAAGAACAGTGCATGAAGTTGAATTTAAAGTTATGTTTCAAGTTCAAAAAATTACACAGTACTCACACCCCATGCAGCCCACACTGCCACTGCTGGACTCTGTGTTCATGGGAGGCAAACTGAGGTAGCACTTGATGGTGGTCCTGCAGCACTTTTTCTCATCAGCGAGGGGACATTTAATGCACACACAACATTTTAGGGTAGGAACTTACTTTCAAGAAGTACCACGAAAAGAGTTTTTGTTCCACTGAAGGAATAGGGAATAGCCTGCATCACCCTTATCCCATTGCATCTTTCTTGGTACTCTTTGAGTTTATCAAGGATCTTAGAGGGTGACCTTCAACTGACACTTTACTAAACCAACGGAGTTCCCTACTGTATTCTAAGCATTTGTCCTTATGCCCACAGGTAAGTGTGTTCTCACCTCTCATGCAAACTTCTCTTTGCAACAGAAAAGACCTTTACAGAAAACCACGACCTGTCAAAGTGGACAGAGTCCAGTGGACACCTCTACAGCTCAACTCCTGCACCTGAGACTCAGGGATCATTATGGAAGAGGGGTCAAAAGGTTGTTAAAGTCAGAGAAACGGAGTTTATCATGTGACAGTGTCTCTTGGGACTGTCAGAATCTATGTTCATAAATTCTTACCAATTTGGCTGCCTAAATAAGACTTGAAAAAGGATGATACCAGAAGGCATGCTAATGTAGATACGGAGGTGGTGGAGAGAAGCTCACTAGGGCTCAACCCTAGACAAAGAACTAGAGGCAGCTAAGGAATGATGAGAGTGAAATTGTTTTCCCAGGGAAGAGCACACTAATTGGCTGTTCGATATCAAGTGGTCAGCTCTGAAAATAAATACATACAAGTAACCTACAGAGTGATTAGGCTGTATTTATGTATATAGAAATGTATATATATATATATAAGCATGGATATAATGTATTTTTATATATAAATATGCAATATATTATATAGACTATAAATATACAATATATTATATAGGAGTATATTATATATACCTATATATTCCTAAAGTAATACATAAATATAATATATTATACAAAATATATACACATATAATATAGTATATATATTACTATGTTATTTCTATATAAGGAATATATGTGCAAATATATACAATATTACTATCTCTACATAGGTTGTATTTATTTATATAAGAATATATAGGTGTGGATATATAATAATCTATTTCTTTATATGATATATAGTTATATATTTTATATATTATAAATTTAATGAAATTTTATGTATTCCATGTAAATATATTATATAGCACATATGATACAATTAATATAGTATATGTAATACAATATAGTATATATAACTCATAATATATTTAAACATATATAGAAATATAAGATATGATGTATAAAATATATATCTGTATATTACATGATTAATGATATATTATTTATTCATATATTGTAAGTAGGAAAATGTATTACATATATCTCTATATAGGAAGATATATTAATTATATAAATAAAATGTTTGTATGTATAATTACAATTAATTAAAAATTAGGCTATGAATTAGAAAGGAGCAGGGAAACAGGTATATGAAGGGTTTGGATGGAGAAAACTGAAGAAGAATGATGTAATTATTTTCTAAAAAATACAAAAGAAATTAAAATTAATACTAACCCCCCCCAAATTAAAATGACTTCTAAAAATCTGAGCTCTTGGTAATTGCAGTAAAATCAAAAAATTAATATATGTCTGCAACATATTACACACTATTCAAAGTGTCATTTACATTTTTACATTTGCTCTCTGGGGTCATCCCATGGGTGAGTGTTTTTAACTTCATTTTACAGGAAACAAAACTTGGTGAAGACTAATTTAAGGTCACATATCTTGGAAGAGGTAGAACTAAATCCAAATCCAGTTTTACTTCATTTAATGTCCTATGTTGTTTCTTTCTGCAGGTACTAAATGCCTCTCAGGAGATTTGTGATGGGCGTCAAGTGTTGGCCGAGTTTTACTCTGAACGGTCTCTAAAGGTATTCAGGAGTGGATTTAGCAAAAAGTCAAAGATATTAACCGTAGCAATGCTAACACAAGTTAGTGCTAGTTGTGTGTATTCTGATAAGTCTTTGCTTTAATTTCAAGTCTACTCCCCAGTAAGTAACAGTGAGCATATGATTTGAATTCTTCAAGACATTGTCACCACATGTCTCTTAAGGTGACATTGTGAGAATTGGTTTCATCGCCCTTGTGATGATGCTAAGATGATGATTAACAAGTATGCTGGCTGCTGTCTTGAGATGTGTACGAAGTGTCAGACATTCTACAGGTTCTCTTTGAGCTTTGTAATGCTTTTGTGAACTATGTGTTTCAATTTGCAACTTATGAATGAGAAGACAGAAGATACAGGACTTTCTCAAGTTCAAACAGCTTTCTATAAGCTGTGTTAGGGTTTGGCCTAAAACCAAAACAGATACCCTTTGCTATGCTGACTTCTTGTGAAACATTTTTTGAGGGGAGAAATGGAAGTTTTTGAAGGATCGTGAAAAATGACTTCACCTTAAGTGAATTAATTCTAAATCTGTTTCCTCAAACTGTTGACTTCCTGTGAATATCAAGACCATGCTTGTGTAATTGCTGAGAAAACTGGGGCATTTGTGTCAACTGCACACTCCTAAAATGTCCCTTTTTGTTTCCATTAGGAAAGAATGGTAGTCATTCAAGACTGTGAGGATCAGATAGGGTTAACAGATCACAAGTAAGTGGGGGACTACACACATTAGTGTGTCTGTAGAGGGAACTCTTTTCCTGCATGTACAAGTCAAGTATTTCTTGGAAAGCTTGTTGAACAAAGACAAAACAAGTGTGTAGATGGAAGTTTCTGTACTGCCAGGTCCCATGGCTATTCAGTTCCAAATAAACACACATAGGCTTATATTAATTATAAACCGTTTGGCCCATTAACTCAGGCTTATTATTTACTAGCTCTTACAACTTAAATTAACCCCAAATCCTTGTCTATGTTTAGCCATGAATCCTGGTACCTTTTCTCAGTGAGACATTCTCATCTTGCTTCCTCTGCATCCGACTGGTGACTGACTCTCTGTCTTTCCTCTTCCCAGAATTTTCCTAGTCTGGTCACGTCACCTAGACTTCCTATCTGACTGCTGGCCAATCAGTGTTTTATTAAACCAATATGTCTGTCAAATCTTTACAGTGTTCATGAGCATTATACTATAGTACAAGCGAGCAAACCAATAACATCACTACCTCTAATTTACTTGAGACCACTCTCCCCATGTAATTAGCAGTGTGGAAAAAAAAGGAACACTGTTGATTGTCCTGCCAGCATGCTCTATTACAGCTCCCCTGGACTCTCAACTTAGTGAGCTATCTGGTCTAGGCGGTCACCACTGGACTCTTCCTGTTAGTCAGTGACCCTATGTACTGTCTCTAGGTATTTTCTTTGGTTCCTTAGCAACCTCTACTTCTATGCTAGTGCAGCTAGCTGTGGAGGATCCAACAGTGTTACACTCATGGCAGGATTTAGTGTATATGAGATATATACAAAAGAGAAGTTTTGAATTCCACAGTTTAGCATGGGCAGTTATGAGGGAAAAGACTTATTTTTGTAGTAATAAGCACATGTGTTATCTTCATCCTTAGAAAATGTTAGTTGAAGCACAAGGACAACCAAACAATTCATCAATTTACCAAACAAACAAGCAGTCTGATTTAAAAAAAAAAAAAAGCAAGAAAATTTAGATCGTGACCTAGTGGATTCTAACTGTTCTTAGTAGATCAGTGAATGATCATTCAGGCAATTGGTTAGAGAACGGCATGTTGCCAAGGTGCATTTGTACTTCTTTTTTCTTCTGAAACTCTGGAGCTGACAAGGAAAGTGTTCCCTTATATGCCAGCTCATGAAACTGAGGCCCAGAGCTGTTGTATGTTCCATCAAGGATCCATGACGAGGGGAAGATGTTCCACCCCCTGGTTCTTTTTGTTGTTAATTCTGACATAATCACGAAGGCCCAGAATATTTCCCGCGGTGGTAGAACTTGTGATGAAGGCAAAAGCTCTCCTCTTTCCATGGACGTTAGAAGAAATCCCCGCAGGAAGCATTTTTCCCCTCACATTGCTCCTCAGCTTAATTCCTATGAACTGTAGGTCAGAGAGCTCAGATGCCAGCTCTACTCTGTCACCTAGCAGCTGATAAACTAGGTCACTCAGTCCCTTAGCACACCTGGGCTTATGTTTTCTTTTATGGGAAGTGGGGGTAATGATGCTGCCCTTTTGCCCACAGAGAACCACAGGGTCCACAGAGAGCAAGTATCAGGAAGTTGTGAGCACCAAGAAAAGTGGTCTCTACACCCTGAATGCAGACACGGTGGAGTAAGCCAGCACACACTCTCCTTTTGGAAAATCAGGGTCCCCCTGCCTTCCCAGTGGTAGTTAAAGGTATCAGGTAAGTGCTTCCTTCTAGAACCCAATCCTCAGTGAAAAAGATAAGGAACAAACACAGCAAAAACATGGTTGTCATGTAATTCCACAGCAGCCCCTACATGAGACAGGGGTGGGATTTCTCTTCCTGTTTGGGGTCCCATTCTGGAGCTGCAACTCCCATTGGCTGAGGACCTCTGTGACAGTTTGTTGTCCCAAATGGTTTCCTTCCTGAGAGTTGACTTCGACTCTGTTGATTGCAGTCAATGGCTGCAAACACATAAATGTCTTAATGCATATTTATTTTAAAATGTCATTAATTTTCTATGCATCTTGAGTTCTTCAGAGACAATGCAAGCTTTGGTAGGATGATTTACATCATTAGGAATACACACACACACACACATACACACACACACACATATATATATATATGTATATATATATATATATATATGGAAATGGGGTTCTTCCATTATTAGTTTAAATAAATTAGAGCAAGAGGATGTTGGCAACTGAGCATCTTAGGTCCACAGTGCTTAGGAGGAGTCTAGGAAGGATGCTAGAAGAGCCAGTTCTAAAATTCTCTGGATTGCTTCTGTGAGAATGTTTGGATTTATTTGTTGTTTGGTATGAGAATTCTCTAGTTTGGACTGCTAGCTAATTTCCAGACGTCACAGGCAGTTCTGGTTTGCTCTGAGTGGGAGGTTTGTAGGAGAGTAGCAGAGCCGCAGCAGGGAGAGGCTCTCTGAAGTTGTTCCGAACGCACCTCTAATGGGCCATTATCGTCCAGAGATATTCTGCAGCTTCCTACATATATAGCCACTGAAAAATTAGCCCGAATCTTAGAGGAGGAGTTTGTCAGTTCAGCTTCTTTTCAAACTCAGCTTTACTAAGTAGTTAGTTCTCAGGTTTTTTTTTTTTTCTTTTTCCTTACTGTTTTCATTTATTACTAAGGTAGGCAAGTCTGAGCTGGCAGCTTTTGATTAATAGATTAATGACCATTGCTCCCCCATGTTGTAATCATCATTGCCCTAAAAGAGCTAAGCATTATCTGCAGGGTTAGGAGGAAGCGAGAGTGGTACTCAAACAGGCACCAGGGTGTGAGGAGTCAGACCTGTTTCACTGAAGACAAAGAAATGCCCTCCAAGAACAATTTTGGAAGTCAGTGGTTTGGCTTGAGAGCAGCAGTGACTTAATTGTAAGACATGTGATGTTAGTGAATGACAGGAGTGTTTAGAGAAGGAATCTGTTAGTTACTCTAAACCCACTGGCTTCACAAATCTTCCAGTTCCACGTGTGTTTCTGTTTTTCAGCGAGAAAGAGCAATTGCTCACATTTGATGCCGCTGGCATTGTGTTTAATGACTTACAGCTGCCCCTTTTCATGACCCAGCTTTTTACAGCTGGGTGGTAGATTCACCAGAGTGATACAGCCCTGCTCGGTTCCTTCCTAGCTCCATAAACAAGGCCAGTTATGTAACATTCAATTCTCAGTTCCCCATTTGGAAAATGGTAATAATAACAGCACCCGACTCGTCACTGTTCCTTAACAGAATTCACTCTAGTGCCCATGACAGGTTTAACAAGATTCAGAGCACATATTCAGTAAGAGTGAACTGCCATTGCTAAGTCATGCAGACAGATGGACACTTGTGGATGGGTGCTGTACTGACGGGTTATTACTCATGTTGGTAGAGGTTTAGCAAACTGTGGTCCTCGATGCAAATGTAAGCTGCTCCATGGTTTTGTAAATCAAGTTTTATTGGGCCATATTTATGCTTATTTGCATAGGCGTTGTCCCTAACTTCTTTCTACCCAGAAAGAGTTAGTTAGTTAAAAGCAGAGATCCAACATCCTGTAAGCTTAAGCATTCACTCTTTGGACCTTTCCTTGGAAACTTTAACCCCTGCTGTTCATCAAGAAAAATAATCAAGATCCACACTTTGTATAATTTACATTTGTTAACAGATGGACTGCATTATAATTTGGTTACTCTTCACTGATAATGAACAGACATTTAGGAGATCTCTATTTTCTCATTCACAAATAACCATGCAATGGATGATGTAACCTATAAATGACTGTATTTCTAGGCTAGTCTGTGGTATATGACATCTGAAGTACTTAAGGACGATTATTGGGGACACATCAACTGATGGGCTTGTAGATTTGCTGATGGGACACCGTGAAATTTCTCAACACTGGAGCTGTCAGAACCGAGTACAGAATTAAGCTGTCAGTTCTAATTCCCTGTAACAAGGTTTTTCATTAATTAGCTTCTTTGATCCAGTCGGAGGTTGCAGTCCCCAAAGAAAAAGAACCACAACACTGAAGCTCAAGGAATTGACTACTTGTCAGATGAAATTAATTATCAAGATTCCTAGCCATCATGGGCAATCTTCCGGCTGGTCACTGTTTCCACTTTTTGAGTCGGCGTTGCTGAATTTAGACTGTGGAGTAGATTGCGTGGATAAAGTCATCAGGCTTAATATAATTTGCCATCTGGATTGTAACATCTGTTATCCCAATAAAGCCTTACATACTTTTGATAACACCGTTCTTTTATTTAAGGTGATCTTACTCCTAATACCCAGTACCTTTATGAAACATGGCTCACTGCAAAGATTTGTGTGTAGAAGTGTTAAGTCTTATCCTTCACTAGCCTTCAAATCATGGCAGTGGCAAACATACGGCTGATGAATCCCCATTTCTGTAGAAGATGATGATGCATTAGTTAGTGGTTGTTTGAACTTTCACTGTGCCCTAATAGGAAGCTAAGCCAGAAAACAAAGTGTCATGTTCAATCGGCTCTAAATCTCAAAAGCCTAGAAGGGGCTGGCAAGAAATATTGTTGAAAAAACCGGGATTTACTCTGCAGAGAGGGGTTGCTTCTTCACTCTGGTTCATGGTTGCTACATCAATGTACTTTCCAGTGGAAGTCTGAAAAACATAGCCGCATGGGAAACTTCCCGAAGGTTTATACTAAAGCCACAAAAAATAAAGCACAGAAGCACATACCGAAGACCATTTGGAATATTTTTGATGTTTTTATCCATGCGAAAACACTAAGAATACACTGAGAAAGTCAGAACTAGAAGGATTGATCTAAGAATGGCTTAGAAATGGAGCGTCTACAACGAAGGTGCTAGCTCAAGTTTTGCCATCAGATGGACCTCCCACAGGATGACCAAGTTTTCAGAAGATTAAATGGGAAAGTGTATGCAAAATAATTTGTACAACCCTTGATACAGCATAGGCCCTGAGTACATAACAGTTAGCATAACATAAAATGTAAAATAGAACTGAATTCATGAAAAATACGGTAAAGCTCATCATTTATGAAATCATTTCTTTCTTTCTTCTCTCTTTTTGGAATTAGCATGTATGTAGACTGAGAATTGCTTGCAGCATTTCTATTTCCTAGACAGTCACCCACAGAGTTGTCATTCTATCTCTGGGTTTCTGAAGGATTCAGGCAGTTCTGGCTATTCTGAGCTGGTGGAGCTTTGCTTAGAGTTTACACTTTCACTATTAATTGTTCTCTCCTTCTCCCCTCTCCTCTTTCTCTCTTTATTCCCTCCCTCATCCTCTCTCAGTTCTTTCTGCCTTAATGACCAGGAGATTAAATTCATTCATCCACTATAAAAAGGAAACTCTAGGACATAGTTGAATCTAGAAAAAAAAATTAGCTTTTTCACCTTTTTCATGTGTTATTTTGTCAATATTCTGCCCTTCCTCATCACCTAGCTTCAACAGAGGTTCTTATTGATTCTTGAGTGATGGGTTGTCATGAGAACCACAGGGATGAGGGGCCTCATCAAAGGTGTCTGTGAAAGACACTTTAGTGTAGAGACAGTCTTGGATTCTGCAAACTTCTGGGGAAACTACTTCAAGACACTGTGGGTTGTCACAAGATAACTGGTCATCAAAGATCCCTGAGACTTCCGAGAAATGAAAAGTAAGAAAATGGTGAACTGATATTAATGACACAAATTTCTTTAGTTTTAATATTAGGGAAATTTCTCATTTTAATGTATCAGTGAGTTCAGAAGTGTGATTGGGAGAAAGTTTCCAATGGTGGATGTGTAAATTGCTTGTTGCAAGTTGGGTGTCATTTGCTGAGTGGGAGTGAACTGTACTTAAGGTCCGGGGTGTGCACTTTAGATATCTGTTCTGAAATATTTGAAGTCTTAGACTCCAATGTCTTTTCAACCTACTTAACAAGAAAAATTATTATTTCCTTGGGAACCACTGTATCTGTTCCTAAAATGTATTTTTTTAGGCTCTCAAGGGACACTGATGTTTTAGATAATTGTTTTATCCAGAAGGAAATTACTCAAATGAGATAAAAATCAAATTATATAGTCTGTTTAGAGAAATGGCTTCTCCATTGCCATAGATATCCATTTTATACATATAAATAACTGTACGTATAATCATATGCAACATAGAATATCTAATAATTTGAATTTAGCATCTAGTATATTGTTTAAGTTCACATTAATTTGATCAATATTTCTATGTTGTAAACCAAGGTATAATTAATATATTAAATTCTGTCACCAAGTCACTTACTTTTCATTTAGTTATTATATCAGTCAGAATAAAAATACTATTATAATTTCTCTCAAGGTATTAGCCTCATCAAATTGGTACACTTAAATGTGTACTCTTACTTTGTTATGGGGGGTAAGATGAATTTCCCATGGAGAGTATCTTCTGTACGTGTTCAATAGCTGTTTCTCCCATTCATTTTATGAATCATTGCCCACTGCTAAGCTTTTTAACTTCTATGAATTTCTCTCCGTCCCCAGTTCCTTTAACGACCAGCTTATTTGGCGCAGCTGCAGAAAGAACCCTTTGAGATTGAATCTCATCACATATATCTGAAAACTCTCAGCTCAGAGCAAATTTCCAGTGGATAATTATAGGTGTCATTAAAACTGAATCTGTGATGGCCAGGGTGTCAGAAACCTTATTATGGATGCTCTCTTACCCCTGCAGGGGAGTCTCTGTTTTGCCTGGGAAAAGTGTTTGAACTCTACACAACTGTCTGAGTTCTTTCCTATGCCTGGTTCTTTTCCACTCTAGTTATGCTTGAGAATAATTGTGGAGTGTTGGAGGGATACAGATAAGAGTAAATTCAGCCATTGACTTAAAATTTTTCTCAGCCATTATTTGTTATTAACTCGTGATGTCTAACAAATTGGAAGCATTCTATGAACATCAGACAGAACATTAACTTGGATGGCTTTCCCATCAAGTTTATGCGTTAGCTCCTGTTGTGATGATTATTTTACCAATGAAGATCCTAAAACTCAGAGAGTTTATATAACTTGCTCAGGGTCACATAAGCGGTGTTTTACAGAGCTCAGTCCCTGAATTCATAGTTTTAATTGTCATTTTTTTTCACCTTGATCTTTTTCCTTTATGTGTGTATGCTTGTGTGTGTCTGTGTATGTGTGTCTCAATTGTTTTTAAATTGTGTTCAGTAGTCTTAAAAATACTTTGCAGCTTCTGTTGCCTGAAGACTCCTAGAAATCTTCCATCTCAACCTCTTGAAGTACTGGGAATATAGGGATGAACCAATCATCAGTATTTACTGTAATGCCTTCAGTGTGTCATCCCTGGTAGGATAATATCACTAAGAGTAATTCACTGTCTAGTCCCTTACCCTAACAAATTTGATCTGAATATCTTTTTCTATTTTTAATTTCATGTGTTTAAGTATGCATATATGCACTGCCCACAGGATCAAAAGAGGACATCTGTTGGACCTGGAGTTAACAGACAGCTGTGAGCCATCATGTTGATACTGGGAACAGAACTCAAGTCCTCTGGCAGAGCAACCAATGTTCTTACTCTCTGAACCATCTTTCCAGACTCATGGATGTCTTATTTTAATCACTTAATCTTCAGATATACTGGATAATGACTAACAAACAAAATAGTGTCTCTGGAGTGGCCTTCCTGATGCTGAACCTGGTGTGTGGGGCCTGAGCATATATAGTAGAGGCAGCCTCTTTGGTGATTCTGAAACACATGTTGCCTGTTTTCTTGGCTCAGAAGACAGGTAAACACGCTACTACTTACATTGCCAAATGGACCAAGACAAGGACTCCAGGAAGTTGGGGGAAACACCCCAAGGTTGTCATTGGCTCCTCTGACATGACATTAAAATAACAAGACATTGAAAACTCTCTAGAAAACTGAAAATTGCGCAGTTATAAGGAGTGTTTTCTTTCTAAGATTAGTAGTTTTGCTTCTGGGTGTTGAAAATTATTTAAACCACAGCTTTGCACTTGAGAAGGTCTATCGGTCATCAGCCATTATTTTAGTGATGTGTCTCAAACCAAGGAAGGTGGATACTTGTCTTCTTCTAACTACATCTCCGCAATGTAAACTGCCAAAGGCAGTAGATCTGCCCAGTGTCTCCTCTTCAGTTTTTGGCTACCTGCAAGTGTCTTTGCTTGAGGTGGCTAAAGCCTCTCTAACAGCAGATACACTGGGAAATGTGAAGACTACGTAGTGGATAGGTTTGCTGGGTAAAATAGTCTGGGTTGGCATCTGTGGTCTTCTAGAGCTTGGAAGACACTGCTGTAGGCTCTTCTGGCTTTTAAAGTCAATTGATATTGTGACCAGGTTTCCTCTAAAAGTGACTGGTGTTTGTATACTCTCTCTTTGTTCTGTATAACAGATGTTTCAATTGTACCATGATATGGGAAGCTTATGTTTTGGTCATGTCTAGTTGGTGTTCTATGTGTTTCTTTTTTTTTTTTAAATTTTAAGCTTTTATTAGTTAGGATATATATGCCTTTTGTCTTTGTTTTCCCCAGAATTTAACAGATTGATTCACATGATAAGACCTCAAAGAAGTACATCAGGCAAAGCAACCGTCAGAGAACACACAAAATTTAAGGAAACTGTAATAGTGTCTTGAAGTTTTCTGTGGCAGTCTTTCATTCATTACACAAAGATGTGCCATAGCTGTTCTTTTCTGGATTTTTTTTAATTTTTTTTATTAAATTATAAAAGTTTCCATTTCAGCCCCTCCTCCCAGTACCCCCCCACTCCCCCCACTCCCTCTCCTCCTCCCTCTCCATCCCCTAGAGCAGTCAGGGTTTCCTGCCCTGTGGGAAGTTCAAGTTCCTCCCCCCTCCCTCCAGGTCCAGGAAAGGTGAGAGTCCAAACAGACTGGAGCGCCAAAATCCAGTATATGCAGAGGAAGCAAATCCCAGTGTCATTGTCAATGGCTTTTCAAAAAGGCTCCGGGCCAGCCACATTCAGAGAATCTGGTTGGATCACGACCTCGTTCAGTCCCAGTCCAACAGGCCTTGGTGAACTCTCATTATATCAGTTCCCTTATATCAGTGGGTGCTCGCATCCCTCGCAGTCCTGGTTACTTTTTTTTTTATTTTCTTCATCTTTCTGTTCCTCATTTGGACCGTGGAGTGCTCAGTTCGGTGTTCCAATATGGGCCTCCATCTGTATCGCCATCCAACGTTGGATGAAGGTTTCCTCTGCCCTTGTCTTCTTTGCTCACGTTCTCTTTCCTTCTGCCTCTTATTTGGACCTAGGGAGCTAGGTCCCGTGTTCCAACGTGGTTCTCCGCCTCCATCTCCATCCATCGCCAGATGAGGGTTCTATGGTGACATGCAAAATAATCATCAGTATGGTTGTGGGCCAAGGCCGGTTCAGGTACCCTCTCCTCTGTCCAGAGAACCATCTGGGGATCTCTCCTTGGACCGGGGATCCCCTTTATAATCAAGTCTCTTGTAAACCCTAAAATGATTCCCTTAGTTGAGGTATATACTTGCCTGATCCCATATCCATCCTTCCTCCCTCCCCCCATCCTAGTCCCCGAGCTTTCCCCAATCCTCCCCTACTCCCTTCTCTCTAACCCTCTCCCTTTCTGACAACCCTCCCACCCCCCCCATGCACCCAAGGTTACCTGGGACTCTTGTCTATTTCCTACCTCCTGGCGGATAGCTAAATAATCTTCATCAGGTTCATCTTCTTATTTAGCTTCTCTAGGATCACGAATAATAGGCTCAAAGACCTTTAATTATGGTTAGAATCCACTTATGAGTGAATACATACCATGTTCCTCTTTTTGGGTCTGGCTTACCTCACTCAGTAAAGCATTTTCTATTTCCATCCATTTGCATGCAAAATTCAAGATGTCATTGTTTTTTACCGCTGAGTAAAACTCTAATGTGTATATGTTCCACACCTTTTTTAACCATTCTTCTATTGAGGGGCACCTAGGCTGTTTCCAGGTTCTGGCTATTACAAATAGTGCTGCTATGAACATAGTAGAACAAATGCTTTTGTAGTATGTTAGGGAATCTCTAGGGTATATTCCCAAGAGTGGAATTGCTGCGTCCTGAGGGAGGTTGACTCCCAGTTTCCTGAGAAACCGTCACACTGATTTCCACAGTGGCTGCACGAGTTTGCATTCCCACCAACAATGGATGAGTGTTCCCCTCATTCCACATCCTCTCCAGCATAGGCTATCCTTGGTGTTTTTGAGTTTGGCTATTCTGACAGGTGTAAGATGATATCTCAAAGTTGTTTTGATTTGCATTTCCCTGATCGCTAAGGAGGTTGAGCATGACCTTAAGTGCTTTTTAGCCCTTCGAAGTTCATCTGTTGTGAATTCTCTGTTCAGTTCAGTACCCCATTTTTAATTGGGTTAATTAGAGTTTTAGTGTCTAGTTTCTTGAGTTCTTTGTATATTTTGGAGATCAGACCTTTATCTGTTGCAGGGTTTGTGAAGATCTTTTCCCAGTCAGAAGGTAGCCTTTTTGTCTTACTGACAGTGTCCTTTGCTTTACAGAAGCTTCTCAGTTTCAGTAGGTCCCATTTATTTATTGTTTCTCTTATTGTCTGCGCTCCTGGGGTTCTGCTTAGGAAGTGATCTCCTGTGCCTATATCTTGTAGACTACTTCCATTTATGATAAAGGTGTTGGAGAGAATGGGGATACAAGGATCATACCTAAATATAATAAAAGCAATATACAGCAAACCGTCAGCTAACATCAAATTGAATGGAGAGAAACTCAAAGCCTTTCCACTAAAATCAGGAACACGACAAGGCTGTCCACTCTCACCATTCCTCTTCAATATAGTGCTTGAAGTTCTAGCAATAGCAATAAGACAACATAAGGGGATCAAGGGGATTCGAATTGGAAAAGATGAAATTAAACTTTCGTTATTTGCAGATGATATGATAGTGTACATCAGCGACCCCAAAAACTCTACCAAAGAACTCCTACAGTTGATAAACACCTTTAGTAATGTGGCAGGATACAAGATCAACTCCAAAAAATCGGTAGCCCTCCTATACACAAAGGATAAAGAAGCAGAGAGGGAAATCAGAGAAACATCACCTTTCATGATAGCCACAGATAGCATAAAATATCTTGGGGTAACTCTAACCAAGGAAGTGAAAGACCTATTTGACAAGAACTTTAAGACTTTGAAGAAAGACATTGAGGAGGATACCAGAAAATGGAAAGACCTTCCCTGCTCTTGGATAGGGAGAATCAACATAGTAAAAATGGCAATTCTACCAAAAGCAATCTATAGATTCAATGCAATTCCCATCAAAATCCCATCAAACTTCTTTACAGACCTTGAGAGAACAATAATCAAGTTTATATGGCAAAACAAAAAACCCAGGATAGCCAAAACAATCTTATACAATAAAGGAACCTCTGGAGGCATTACCATCCCTGACTTCAAACTGTATTACAGAGCAACAGTATTGAAAACAGCTTGGTATTGGCATAACAACAGAGACGTCGACCTATGGAATTGAATAGAAGACCCGGGTATTAACCCACAAACTTATGAACACCTGATTTTTGACAAGGGAGCTAAAGCTATACAATGGAAGAAAGATAGCATCTTTAACAAATGGTGCTGGCATAAGTGGATGTCATCCTGTAGAAGAATGAAAATAGATCCATATCTATCACCATGCACAAAACTCAGGTCCAAATGGATAAAAGACATCAACATTAATCCGACCACTTTGAACCTGATAGAAGAGAAAGTGGGAAGTAGTCTATGTGTTTCTTGTATCTGTGTGGACATGTCTTTCCCTAATTTGAGGAAGTTTTTATCTATGATCTGTTGAAGATTGTCTCTATGCCATTGACCTGGGCTTCTTCTTTGTTTTGTATGTCTATTATTAATACATTTTGTCTTTCTATGTCATTTTAAGTAAAATATCTGCATATTATTTTTCATTTGAAAATTTTTATATTATTTTTGAGTGGTCAAACTCCTCTATTTTGTCTCTGAGTTCTAAAATTCTGCCTTTTATTTGATCTACTCTATTACTGAGGTCTCCCCACTGAGTTTTCTAGTTGGGTCGTTGAGTTTTCCCATTCTCTCTTCACTTCAGTTTGGGTTTTCTTCAGTATTCCTGTCTCTTCACTGAATCCACTTTTGAGATTTTTAGCTTTTCTTTCTCATTTTATTTACTCTTATCTTTGGATTTTTATTGGACTTGACTTGGGAATTTATCCCTGTCCTTTTTAAGTTCATTAAGATGTCCATTCTGTCTTCTTTAAGCTTTTGGTATTACTTGATCATGCTTATGTTTTTTCTTTTAAGTTTATGTCTTAGGATTCAAGTAGGTAATTCTTGTTGGAGAACATCTCTATAGGACTGGTATCACTGGGCAGAGTTAGTGCTGCCACAGTGTCTTGTCTTTTTATATTGTTTGTGTTTGTGCAATGTGACCTGGACATGTAGACTTCTCTTGTTGGGTAGGTTAGCTTGTCTTTACTGAGTAAATTTTTTTCGCCTAAGCTTGATTGATTTCAGATCAGGTTTGAAAAATTGATAGGTCAATTCTTTGATTATCCAGTGTTGAATTTTGATTGGAGGGATGGGGTGATTCCAATTCAGTTGTAACCAAGAAAGCCTGTGAATACAACTTCTGCAAGGGTCTTTGTAGACTGATCTGCAAATTGCCCTGCCTGAGTTCTGCTTGGGACTCTAAAGATGGTGCAGGTAGACTGGGATCTGAAGTGCTCACCAAGCTAGGCTGGCACATAGTCTCTATGTCTGAGGCTGCTACAGGTAGGAAAGGTCCCAGGAAATTTTCCAGACTCCATATGTATAAAGAGCTAGGCCTGAAAGTTTGGGATCAGACTTGAATATTCAAAATATGAGAGTATGGATGGCATTTACGATTTAAACCAAAACAGGTATTACTACTTCCTTTTCATTGGTGAGAAGGGTAAAACCTGGAAGCTAATTATGTTTTCAAAAGATATATAGTCAACAATCAGCAGAAAAATGTTTTGATCCAATTAATTCTAAACACATATATTACTTCTTACTACCTATATACCAGTCTCTTGCTAGTAATGGTACAAAGGATAACCTGAGATCAGATGGAAATAATGCAATTTGATTCCTCACACTCTACAGCAATTCTTTTCTATCACTCTGACTTGTAACATTCTCTCATTGTATCCATACACACATCGCTTTCTCATTATTTCCTCTTTATCAAATTCTGTCACAAAAATATCTAGGAAATCACTCGCAAGTGGTTAAAAATGACTGAATAGATTGTTTTCCAGGGTTAGGAGTTTTCTTTTTTATTAAAATGAATCATCGCAGAACTAAACACAACACATATCTAGTTGTGGGGTTTATATGAAAGAAGACTCACTCATTACAACTTTCCCAATGAGTACATCATTGAGCTGTTACTACTGCAGTCTCGGAAGGTGGCCTATTATGATAGAAGGCAAGGTTTTGGATTCTGCAGAACAATTCAAACTTTGTTATACTTCTAGTGTTTATTTGCCTTTAGCTTTCTCACCTCACCTTTAAAATGAATTTAAAATGCCTTCTTTATATGTGTGGGAACATTAAAGAGGTATGGCACAGAGTAGGTGTGTTGTGAATGGTGGGCATAATGTGCCTGGTAGAGTCTCAGAACACAGGAAATAGCCAATAAGAATGGGTCAGGTTGGAACTAGGCCCAGGTGTGATGGGGGAGGAGAACTCAGCCAAGTGAAGCCAGTCAAGCGTGAGGGTTGAGCTTGACTGCTGATTTCAGGGACTCAATGAAGAGACAGGCTTCAGGGGAAGTGAGCCTGGCATTTCTGGGAGGGGCTAAGTGACGGGAGGCCATTCCCTATAGTGGGGAACACCTTCTGAAGTCAGAAGAGAGATTGGTGCTGCTTGCTTGCCTGTCTTCACTTCTTGCTGGGCAACATCTAATTCTGATGGTGCTGCTGCTGCTGCCACCATTTTTCACTGACTCCAACGTCTTTGGTTTTCTGATACAGATGTGAGGCAAGATAAAAATGCCAGGGCAAATGATGGGGATACAAAGAGAGAAAAGAGCTCCTCACCTGAGTGTAGCTGAAGAGATTCATCAGCTGAGAATTGATGATGTCAGAACAACTCACAACTATTGTGAAGGATGCCCACATATTGTAGCTCTTTTATATAGAAATGTCTTAAAATAAAAATGATAAAATAGCAATAAGCTAAAATTTCTGGATGAACCTGTATGAAGCAGAGTTCAAGGTTATTAAAAGGGTGTGACTAATCTATTTAGGAACAGGGGTTCCCAGAAAGGCACTCTGGAGAAGAGTGCATACCCAAGTGTGGGAGGTCTGACTCATTGCATTTGCAATAACTATATATGCCATTTTTGGTGGGTTTTGAACCTGTATATTTTCAAAGGATTTTTCATAAATTTATATGACCCTTCTTCAGGATATTTTCTACCAGACTGAAGACCAGTGACTCTTCAGGAATCCTCTCGGTTTTCAGCGCTAATGGGACATGAAAGCATCCAGGTTTGTGTACTGGCTGCTGTCAGGTTCTCAGCCTATTCAGCACACAGACTGTCACTGTCAGTTGGACATATGCTATCTTAGTAAGTATTCTACCAAGTTTGAAAACCGTTAAGTTCATGTTCCAATACAAACCAGATTCTTGAACCATAGATTTCAATGCTGATTGTGCAGAAGATATTTTATTTGGAATACATCTACTGAAAGTACATATTCTAATCTTGTCATGATAATAACTTAGGGCTATCTGCTATGGTAAGGTGGTATATGTAGTGGCAATATGACCATGCCAGGATGCCAAGGATAAAACCTTGTTGAAACCACTGTCTAACCAGCTGCCATAGGAAATAATCGGGAACTATATTTCCATTGTATTGATTTTGAGAAATACTAACAGCATGGATTGTGATGATTCTTGGTCATTTTTGTGTTGTTGAACTAACAAGTCCTGTGAGTATGTTAAAGTACAATTGCTTGACTATTTTCTATGAATTCCATTTAGAAAACAGAGAAAATACAAAAAAGGAAAGACGATGTAGTGGGAGATTTGGGGGACACGTTAGGATAGTTTTTGTTAATCATTTGTGCATTTCAGAATAAGAACATTTAAATCTGGAAACATGAATATGTAGGGGAAAGTTTTCAAGTATGAAGACAGTAAATGTATCAGAACAATGTGTGTCTGACTTTAGTTGCTAATTAAATAGTTGCAGTTGATGCAAAGATAAGTAACTTCCTATGAGAGAGTGGGTCTTATTGGGAAAGGAAACGTATTTCTCCCCGATCCTCCTTGTGGAACATTACAGAGAAGTTTCTGTCGTGGATAAGCTTTAAAAAATTCACCAATTAAAACAAAAGAGACATTTGCAATATTTCTCGTCTTAGTGTGTCAGCTGTGGGGTGTCATCTAGGGAAAACAGATGAGGGGTGTGCGAGCTGGCCATTCTATATGTTTCTGATTGCTGAGTCTTCAGGGATTCTAGGACACAGCTCCCTGGGGACATTAGAATGTTCCAAACTAGTTTAGTTATTCCTTTTAATCAGCTCGGTGGCCTCCCTTCCCGTCTCTGCCATGATTGCCTCTGCATCACTTGAGAAAGATGAGGATGACTCACATAGGACCCTGCTGCTCTGTATTCAGCCCCAGGGGGCTCCAGACCCTTGCTTTTTCACTCCTCCTAAGAAAACAAAACCCATGAAAATTTGCATGCATGCTCCACTGGCCTGCCCGTCTCTGGACTTCTCATCTTGTTTCCAAGCTGACCTCGTTACATATTAAATTATTTTTTAAATAGGGCAATTTTTAATTTTAATTGTTTTTCTTTTTGGTAGTGTTTGCTGTAGAACATTTCAAATGCTGAAATGTATTGAGTTCATAAAATCATGGATGACTTTGAGATAGGGTTTCTAGACAAAAAAAACCAAAAACCAAAAACCAAAAAAAAAACCCCCCAAAAAACCACCTCACCCGCGTTTTGCAGATTGTATAAGGGTGATTGACTAATTGGAACTGTAATTGTGGAGTGTTGGGATGGTGCAGTTCTGGAGCAAATTATCATGGCCTGCCTTTAGCCTCATAACAGCCATCCATTGTTAACCTCACATGAAAATTCTGCTGCACTGCCGTCTCCTACCTGCTCAGGGTTCCCATCAACATATCTTAAATGTGCTTTGATTTATGACTGACTTTCTTCTTCTCTCGTCCTACAAAAATACCATGAAACTGTTATCACATCAGAACATGGTATTGAGATAACCTAAATCTGTGTTCCCCAGGTTTGACCACTCATATTTAGCTCCACAGTAAACTGTCCTGTGTTTCCCACGAGAGGAGACTGTTTCTGCATCGACAACTTGCAATCTGTGTATGTTTTCTCATAATATTTTCTCTGCGTATTAGAGGCACTCAACTTCAGCACTCTTGGCATTTTGAACAGAATAATCCTTTTGCTGTTAGTGGCTGACCTTTGGATTCAGGAATGTTTGTAGAATCCCTGACTTTTACTTACTAGATGGAGAAATTTCCATTCTCAATCACATAGTCATAACAAGAAAAAGTGATTTTGGACGTTGCCAGTGATGGAAGGTCTCAGCACTTGCTGAGAACGGGCACTAAGCATTCTAACAAAGTTCCGAGTCGATGGCTCAAATCTCCAGTCTACTAACTTCTGGATAAATACTACAATGGTTGAGCGTTCAATGAAAGCTGCAACAAAGCAAAAAAAATAATGACAACAAAACCCCGAGCACAGACACTGTGCCACTCAGTGAGGATCATTAAGAACTCATACTTCTGCATGTTTTCTTTATTCTAAGAAGCCATGAAAGATGGTCACAAAAGCCCTCCAAACTCCCTGAGTTTCATTTTTTTCATCAACAAAACTAGAATTAGAGCTCTTGTTTTGCAGGATTTTTAATAGGCTATTCAACATATATTCTTTTGTTTGAGTGTGTGAATCTATCATGTTCTATGCACTTTTGTGGGGGCTGGGAGGAGGTAACCATAGTTGGAAAAAAAGACTAAGAATAAATGTAATTACCCAGTGACCTAAACACTTTGAAAGAAATTGACAAGCATTTTTGGGTTGAAGGAAATTGACAAGCATTTTTGGGTTGAAGGGTGATAGGTCAGGAAAGGTCTCTTTGGGGAATGGTGGAGACCCAGGAGCTGAAGAATGAGAAGGCACCAACCATGACAGGAGAAGAGCTTCTAACAGCTCTACATGTGAGGGTCAGTGCTGATATAGGATAGAGAGCCAGAGGCCCATACACACTGCTCCCTACAGAGTGGTTCCCAGACCTCTGGCCGTTTCCACATTCTGTTTCTAGTCTGCCACAAGTTAGGAGCTTGCACAGGAACCAAATAAACACAAGCTTCATGCTTTGAGAAAGTCCTGCAGAAAACATTAGGAGAAGGGGGCAACATGCTGAGTCACATGGTGTATGTGCCAGTGTCCAGCATCCCCTTAGTCTTCAAGTTAGGAACTTCTCTGTGCTGTTAATTTTACTCTTGGGAGCTGTCCAACATTCTATCAATGATTAAAATATAAACTGACTTTAAAAAAAATAATGAAGGAAAGATTATGCAGGCAGTTGTCAAGGGAATATTGGAACTTACTCCTGAAACTCTTTTGTATCAAACCCCACAGATCCTTAATATGTCCCCTCAAGGTTTTCCTTAGTGCACACCCCTGATGGAAAGAGGGAAGTAATCAAAGAGTGAGCAAGTGTGTTCAGCACTGTTGTGAGCTCAACACAAAATGAAACGTCCTGAGGATAATGAAGAGACTTGAGACACCGCCCCCACCCTGAAACTGTGTCTAGTTTAGAATGCAAAGGTGACCACATATGAAAGCATCAGGGCATTTAAAACCGTAAGGACAGATAATCCTTAGATGCTTCCGAGTGAAGAGTGTACTTGTTAGCAAACAGGGTAGGTGAGGACCAAGGAGTCAGAAAAATGTTCCTGGGAGAAGAGGAATTGGTGTTAAGCCTTGGACAGACAGTTGGCATAGGGAAGGGAAACTAAAGTTATAGATTTATGAGGGCCTATGCCACATGGATGGCACTTTGGTAGGATGATAAGGCATGGTAAGAATGTATCAGGATTGTGAGAAAGAAGTTCTGATAAGTGGATAGGAGAAATAATGGATCACACATTGGCAGTCATAACACAGAAAATCTGAGAAGTGGAACCCCAACGAAGATCCTTGAATTAGAAGTGATATAAGAAAAATCACATAAGACATCCATAGAATTTTGGGGGAAAAGGTAAGATGTTCATAGGATTTGGGAAGAACGGTCATTCTCAGCTCTCGCCACAGTAGGGATCGTCTCTACAATGTGTCCAAGACAAGTCTGCATGTCTATGCCTGGTCCACTGTGTGAATTAAATTGCATGATAGATATGAAAGTGCTTTGTTGATTTTGTTATTTCCATGGTAACCGAGTCCACCATTGCTGCCTCACTGTGCCTTGTAATCAAATATCTTTTACAGAATTCAGGCCAAGTGGATGAGGCAGTCTTACCTTGCTTCTGATGAAATATCATTGCACTGACCCACAGAAGGCCTGTGCAGAGCTTGTCCACAGGTGCTGTGGTACATTGACATCTCTAACATTGTATGTGCATCAGAATTTCATCAGAATTCCATCTGATGAGACAACCACCAAAAAACTGAACCCAGCATCTCAATCAGCAAGGAGGTTTGATCAACTTTAATCTTTCAACTTTGATCTGACTAGAAATTTTGCAGTCAGGTTCTAAGTCTTCTGTGTATTTCAGGATTCCCTGCAGGACACCATATAGCATTAATAACTAATTGCTGCTCGAGACAAGTCCCCGACAGACTACCTGGGAGATAGAATTCGCTTCTCCTTGGACTGAATAGCACTGGCTTAGTGGTTTTCCACTACAGCCTTCAGCAGATAGTTTCTGACAACCAAGATGTTATAAAAATGGCATTCATTGGGTTAGCATTGGTGATTCCTTCCACTGCCAGCAGGGTTGCAGTCTCTTAAATGTAGCTGTGCCTGTTTAAGCCTTAAGCTTTTTAGCATTTTCTGCAAGGCCTGTGCTGTGTTTTTAGAGGAGGTGCTGTGCATTTTTTTCTGTAGGTTTCTATGCAATGAAGATCCACAAAGACTTGCGTTTTGATTGATGACTGTACTTAAGAAGTTATTTAAGTATTATTGGGTTCCTGTGTTCTTTTTGCTTAGGATCAGCCTTTTAAACTGCTCTTTCTCAGCAGCTTCATTCTGACAGGGAACATTCTGTTTGCATTTCATTTTTATTTTTAGGCATTTGCAAAGGATCCTGCCTTGAAACAGCAATCTGCTCTATCCAGAGGGGGGCAGAAGACTGTCAGGATTGATGTGTTCATCTCATCATCGTTCATCCAGCAAGTAAGGCATGGTGGACCGTGCTCTCAATATACATGGCTGCATTATAACCCAGTAATACCCTCAAGGAGTTCATACATCTTTAAGGGTGTTGTGAGTTATAAAGATAATTTTGATGAATGGGAAGTATTTGGAGTCATTCTGACTCTGGACCAAACTTGTCAATTGAGTTAGGAAAGAGGGTAACACATCAAGTTTGTGTTTTTGAAATATACTGCAGGTTGGGTTTCTATTTGAGTATCGTGAGAGAGATGGTGTTGCCCTGGATTAGAACCAGCTTGGAGATGGAGTAGTGTCTATGTATGATGGTGATTGGGAGGTAACATTGGTAGGACTCAGGAACTGAGAGGATGTGGTAGATGAGGGGAAAGGACATAGTAAAAGGGATTTCTCAATTTCTTGATATTACACTGAAAGGGAGTAAAGACAAATTAGGTGTGAGTAAAAATGAAGAAGCTACAACCCAGCAATAACTGACAGTAACTACCTCAACCCCTAATCATCCTCACAGTGAACACAACCCATCACTAACTGCCCGTATCCACCTTAACGCCTAATCACCAATGACTACGAATATTGCTTCCTCAAGGGGAAAGGAGGCTCCAAAACAGAACTAACTACTCCAAACACTAGTTATGCTGGCATCTGCGGCAAAATTATTTTCTGGCATTCCCTTTAGTTAGATACTCTTTAAGTATTCGCTACCCTTCTGAGCATGGGTGGCTTAGCTAGCTTGCAATCACACTTCCCTAATATGTTTATGTTAGCATCTTCTGATAGTCATTCCTCCTGCTTAGGCAGTGTTGTATTCTTTGTAGCATCTCCAGAAAGCATTGGTTTTTAACTTGAGAGATTCCATGTTTCATGCTGATTTTAGTAGGGGTTGGAAGTTCCTCTCTCCTCTCTCTGTAGCCATGTTGTTTGGCGTAAGTACTCAGACATTAAGACTCAACCTGAGAACTTCAGCCAAACTATTGAATAAGACAGTTTCCTTCCTGAAGGGTTGAAGAACCTTAGGTATTTGGGAGTTGACAGGAAGGTCAGCTTGAGAGCAAAGGCAACACAGAAACAAGAGAGCCCAGTGATTTATCTCCAAAGCACTTCCTGGTGATATTATTTGAGATTCTGGGTGTTCTATTCTACTTGACCTCATCATTGTCATCATTGTCAGTTACACGATCCAATATAGTCTTTCTGTTTAACTGAGGTCAAGTTGTTTATCTGTTTCTTGTAACTAAGAACTCTTTCAAATGCAACATTCCAAGACAGAAATTAACAGACAGAATTAATGACTGGTGGTAATGAATATTTATTGAGCACTTGTTGGGTGTTGTATGTCATGACAATTAACACATTTTATCCAACAACCTTAGTATACAAGTATGGTGATCCCTGTCCAGAACAGATGATTATGACTCAGAAGGGACACCTAAGGTCATATAGTCAAAAGCCAAATAGAGGCAGCCTGGCACCAGAGCCGATACTTAAGACTACAAAAGAATAAAAAAGAAAATTCTATGAAAAGGAGGCCACACATTTGAAAGAGATAAAGAAGGCATAAATAGGAGTGCTAGGAGAAAGAAAAGGAAGAGGGAAATGATGTAATTATAGTTTAAAGAATAAAACAAAACAAGATATGTAAGCTTCTTTCATAAAAAAAAGTTTGGACTACCTGCAGGCCCCTGGAAGGAGGACCAGGATCTATCCCTGGAGCATGAGCAAGCTTGTTGGAGACCATTTGCTATGTAGGATGCTGTGCTCAGCCTTAAATGCAGTGGAGGGGGCTTGGTTCTGCCCTAACTTAATGTGCCAGACTTTGTTGACTCCCCATGGGAGCTCTTAGCCTGTTGGGAGGAAGAGATGGAGAGTGGGCTGGGAGGGAGGAGGGAGTAGGTGGGAGGAGGGGTGGGAGAGAGAACTGTGGTTGGAAGGTGAAATAAAGAAAAAAAGACATATTAGTTATAGAATCATTTTATGAGTCATAAGCATTCTATTTTTCCCAGTATTTTCCATACAGTAAAAAGGAGAAGTCAGCAAGCAAAGCCACACTAATATACCCCAGATTAAGTCCTGATTATTATTGCTGTGTAAGACCTAACAAGATGTGGCTTTATAAAAGATCATTCAATTCATATAGCAGTGAAAACTCCCTCTGGTTTATACTTGTATTAAGGAGGCCGCTTGTTGGTTCCCAACTGCTCAGCCCAGAAATAATCACACAGAAACTATATTATTTAAATCACTGCTTGGCCCATTAGCTAAAGTTTCTTATTGGCTAATTCTTACATATTAACCTATTTCTATTAATCTGTGTATCACCACGTGGCTGTGGCTAACTGGCTAAAGTTCCAGCATCTCAACAAGGCTTCTCTTTGACTCTGCCTCTTTTCTCCCAGCATTCAGTTTAGTTTTCCCTACCTATCTCTATTTCCTGCTCAGGCTAAAGATAGTTCCTTTATTTCTCAATGGTAATCACAACATACAGAGGGAAATCCCACATCATATATTACACTGCTAACTACCTTCATGACATCTCAAATTAGTTCTTTTCAGAGGATCACAAACTTTACATGTCAAGAAAATGGGTTCCTGATTCCAATGCCATCTCACTCTGTTTCTCTTGCTGTTTTCTCTATTTCAGTCACTGGAAACATTAGGTACTTGGCTTGTCAGTGTATTAGTATATGAAAAATCACTGAACCCTTGTGCTTTTCTTCTTTGTTACTCATCAGCAAGTTGCCAGCTATGTATTCAAACTATTTTTTGGGAAACACTCACCATTCACATTGAACTTCATAAGTTTTTAAGTTGTATGAGGTTAGTATCTATAATAGGATATTTACACTTGAAGTTTCTATTTCCTCTATCTGATTCTTTCTATGGCCACTTACTTCTCATAACTGAGTTACCAGCGCCACTATCAGCTTCCCACAGCCAAAGCAATGTTAGACACCTCAGAGCTGCTCCATCATATAGAATAGGTGGACAAATGAGCACTTAGACAACAAAATGATGGAGAGACAACTGTTTCTTAAACTGTCTAGTTACACCTCACCATATGTCTTTGAGTCTTATTGTCCCAGTGTGTCAAAAAGGAGAAGGGTGACAACTGTCACCTTACCCACCCCAACTGACAAGATTATAGACCTTTAATTGCGAAGGGCAGTGGCAATGTAAATATCCAGGGAAAGTCATTATTTTGTGATCCATGACTCAAGAAGCAGGGGACTAGAGATTTGGAGCAATGTCAAAAATGACAGTATGGGGGCCCAACAGAGTCTACCTGTAACATTTACACAGCAGTTTGTTCCCACAGAATGAAACATCTAAGTTTGTTGCAAAGATATACTCAACCATGTGGATTTCTCTCCAGGAACTGGACCAGTATTCCCGAATTCAGCATCTATGTTCATGTCTACCTTTTCATTTAAAGGCTATTTAGGGTATTTTGTTTTACTCAGTCTAAGTTTTATGTCTGACAAAAATAAATCATTGGTGAGAATAAATACATGTAAATGCTGCTAGGCTATTAGTCTCAAGATGCCAATTTTCTAGCCATTTGTTGGCATCTAAAATGTCAAATTTATTACACAGAGGGCATGGAAATACACACAACATCTTCTTCTAAATAGGATATGAAAGGCACCAATCAGAGCAGTGTCAGCAAATGCTGAAGACAGGGAAATGTTGTTTGAGTTAATGAGATTATCTAAATTAATTTCATATATTATTGCAAGGAAAATAAAACACTTCATAATAGAGCAACCATCTGAATGTACATTTCTTAGTTTAAAGGCCACTTGCTTTTGGAAGAAATGTTTCCCCCACCCCAACCCTCTCATATGCTCTTAGCCTTTAAGGACCCATGAGACAAGACACAGAGCAAAAAGAGAGATTCAGGTTTAGGCCTTGTCTCGGCCATTGTCTTGCTCTGTGAGTCTGGGAAAGCTCCCTACCCTCTGTCACCTTCATTGTTCTTTTCTGTGAAGAGAAGGCTGCATTTCACTGATAGTATCCCCGAGGGCTTGAAGGAGGGAGTTGGTGTTTAAGCACCATGCAAAGCTGGAGATGCTGTGCCTATGTAAAGCTATGTTCTATGTAGTCAGTGCTTGCTGATCTTGACCTTCCTAATGCCATTTCTGTTAAATTTATTAATGCCAAAGGATCCTAAGCATCGATTTTGAACTATTTTCTATTTTAGTTCTCAGAGCCTAGTTTATCTTTTCTAAAGTCCACATGACTGTGACCAGCAAGACAGCTCAGTGAGTAAAGCACTTGTTGCCAATCCTGTGTGCTCATGTTCAATTCCTGAACATCACATAGTTGAAGGAAAGACCTAACCCCAAAGGTTGCTCAGTGGGTAAAGCACTTGCTGCCAACCCTATGGGCTTATGTTCAATCTCTGAGCATCGCATAGTTGAAGAAGAGGCCTAATTTCTGAAATAGCTCAGTAGCTAAAGGTGATTGCTTCTGAGTCTGAGGATCTGAATGAGATCCTTGACATCCACCTGATAGAAGGGTAATCCACCTGATAGAAGGGTAAAACTGACTCCCAAGAGTTGTTTTCTAACCCTTATACATGTAATGATTCATGTGAACATGCACACACACACACATGCATGCACACACACAGGAAAATAACAAATAAAGATGGAAGATAATCAATTGTCCTACCCACCTATTGTCTGGGTACCACAACAATCAACAGTCTGGCAAGATAGCCCAATCACTGTGCAATAGTAACACTTATATCTTGGGGATAAGCAATCTGGACTTAAGGCCAACTCAACATGAGGAAACCCATTCTTGGTTCTATAAATATATCCAACTATCCAAGGTTGAGGAGGTCAGAGATGCTAGAGGGTAATCAACCACTACCACTTTCCTAAACCTGTATAATCTCAAACTGTATTCTAAATGCTTATACTTATATCCACAGATAAGCTAAGTGTATTTCCCATTTCTTGTCTTGGTTGAATTGTTGTCAGTTTGACTCAAGCTAGAGCTACCTGGGAATAGGAACCTCAGCTCAGAAAATGCCTCCATCAGATAACCTGTAGATAAGTTTGTAGTATATTGTCTTGGTCATTATTTGATTCAGAGAGACCCAGTCAATTAGGGATGGCACCATCTCTGGGCAGATGGTCCTGAGATAAATAAGAAAGTAGACTGAACAAGACATGAAGGGCAGTCATTAAGCAACATTTCTCTATGGCCTTTGCTTCAGTTTCTGCCTTGTGGTTCCTGCCATGACGTCTCTCAATCATGGACTGTTAGCTGGATATATAAGATGACGTAAACTCCTTCCTCTCCAGGTTGGCTTTGGCTGTGGTCCTTACCACAGCAGTAGAAACCCTAACTCTGACACTTCTTATCAAAGAAGCTTATGTTCAGTATCTACAGACCAGAGCAGAGAACCATAACTCATGAAAATTCAGAGAATAAGTGACCCTAGGAGTGCATCGGTCCTATTGATATATCCATACCACAAACCCCTACATGTCATGGAATGTCGCAGAAGAGGAGCAGAAAGATTGTAAGAGCCAGAGGACCAGGACCCCTGCTGTAAAACAGTGTATTCCAAGTGACAAGGAAGATGCGCCCACGAAATCTCAACAATATGTTACTTAATAAGACCTGTATAGTAACCACATCAGTTGACATGCCAACATGTATGGTGAGAATTTTACAATTCTCTTCACCAAGAGATGAAGAACTTCATGTGGTCAGTTGTTGATAAGAAAGGGAGAATCAGCTTTTCCTCGGGATCATCCACTTGATGGGTTCCCAATCCCAAGTGGTCAGTTCTAGACCCATGTACAGATGAGTAACACTGAATGGACTTGGGAGGTGGTGTTGTGTGTGTGTGTGTGTGTATGTGTAGCAATAGTAATTAGACAAGGAAGAGTTAAGAATCCAAAAGTGACTAGGAGTCTTGGAGTCTAAATACCACTAAACCATGAAGTGCCAAGCTGCATCTTCTTTCTAAGAAGAGAAATACCATTGGTGGCAGCTTCTAGGACTCAGCAGAATGCAAGATCCTAGGAGACACACCCAAAGACCTGCCTCAAAATGCTAAGGGAACAATTCACAGCCATGAGATTGGAATTGTAGATGAATATGTAGCTAATTATGCTGAGTGATACCGGGTAGGAAAGAGTGATATGTGACAACTTGCCACTAGACATATAGAGGAAAAGCAAGGGATATATAGAGAAGAGGTATTGAAAATGAAGGCAAGGCAACAGTAACCTCAACCCATTTGTGAGTTCCTGGCTTTGGATATGAGTTTCTTCCAACTGGAAGTACTGCAGCGGGTACAACTCACCTGCATGGAATTTAAACTGGGTCAAGGAACAGCTAGGGCTAACGCTCGAGATGGGTTTTCCGCATTCGGGTGGTACAGCTTGGCCTTCTCCAGTTTTGACGTTCCTAGTCGGTAAGGCAGACATTTCTTCAGGTGCCATATGCTAATGACCCACAGTACTCTGAAAATGGTAAATATGTATGAAAGGAAATTGTTCATGAATAAATGACAGCAGTGCTCATCACAATGACCCCTGGAAACTCCTGTGACCCCTGGAGGAGAACAGTTCAGAAAGGGTAATCACTTTTTATTGAGATGCACAAGTTTCCCCTTAAATTCATTAAAAGTTTCTGAAACAAATAAATAAAACATAATTGATACAGATCCACCTCCTTTCTTTCTGTACATCATTAGGAAGCTGTAATTGCTTCCCAACCCCCAGGAAGCTCTTGTCTCCAAGAATAAAGTGTTAGTATGTGACTCTCTAGCAATTGTTATTATTTGGAGGAATTAATTTACTCTAATTAGCTTTAAGTCCATTAACAGAAAGAGAAAGCTGAGCTAGGGAAGAAGGGAGGCCTGAAATAACATTTTCCTCGGCTGCCATAAGAACTTCTATACCCATAACAGTTTGGTCACTGACAACCAAGCCTTGTTCAAAATCAACTATGTCACCTCTAAATCAGTGTCTAACTAGTTCACTCTCTCAATGTTCTTTTACCCTTTCCTATCTTGAAATAAGAAAAAAATTTCCCCCTCTCCTAGTGGAGATCTTTTAACTGAGTCTCAAGGGAGCTCGAAATCAGCAAAATTAATCATACTGTGTTCATAAATGCCTGATTGTGCTCAGGTACCTGCTTGGGGTGATTCCTAAGGTTGGGGGAAGGCTCTGTTACCCAGTGAAGTGGCTTTTCCACCCTTAGTCACCATAACTACAAGCGCACCATGACAGAAAGTAATGTCTGCATGTTCTTTAATCCATGTCTTTTTATAATAGCATTTTCATGTTGGGAGGAAGATCATTATCTAGATTATCACAGAAGGGCTGGTATGCCTTCTGGCTTAGACTCTAGGTGGGCTAGTGCAGGGTCACTTTGAAGACCAGAGTCTAGTTTGCATAGATAGAAGTGTTTCTGAAGACACAGATGCTGCTCCCATCATCAGGCTAAACTGGGCACCAAAGGTAGAGGTTATGAATTCAGACTTGAGTTTGTTGGCAATGGAGAGATTTGGGGATTTTTAAGCCAAAGAATGCCAGCCAGAGAAGCATGGTACTTCATGGAGTGTGAAGGATGATTCTCAGGAGCACACTGAAGGAAGGACGACAAGCAAAGTGGTCATTGTGATAGGGACAGAAAACCCAAACAGGAAAGTGGAGGCGGCAGGAGGCTATGGATTTGAAATGTTTCTGGGTTGGGATAAAGAAGATGAAGTGAGGATGGGATGCTTAGAGAAGGAGGCTTGTGAGATCAGCACCTGAGTTTGGCAGATTCCCAAAGTCTGTTACAATGAGTACATTCTGTTTTACTAGAAACAGTGAACACTATGTTTAATAATGACTGAGCTTTGTGAAAATATTCGAATTATCTGTAATTCAGACAACCACTGGCCGAATTCATGTGGGGTTTGAACCAAAAAGGAAACAAATCAAAGCAGACTGGAATTTAGGGTTATGGGGGTTAAAGGCAATGTCTGAACAAAATTGAAGCTGCTACCCAGCTCCTGAAATGCTGAGTAATAATTTCAGAAGGAAGGTAGAGTCTCTAAGTCATCAGAGTCCCAGATCCCTAAAGAGAAGCCAGAAATAGATGGACTAATTCTAGGAATGTCTGTGGAGCCCCCAATGGTTCCAATTTGAAACTAGATAATTTAATTTGAATTATTTTAGAATGGTACAGAATGGCAGGGAATGGATTAAGAAAGTCTCCAGGGAAAACACTTTAAATATCTGTAATTCTGCTAGTCCAGTAATAAATTCTGGGGAGAAGGGTTAGGGTAAAGCTGTATTGTAACTCTCAATGAGTCAAAGAAGAACTCAACTTATTGTGAGAAGGCCCAACAATGTAAAATGAGAATGTGTGGGAAAACCTTAGAGAAGCTCTGGGCCTCAAATATGCAAAGGCAAACTTCTCTTTATTTATAAAGGTTTTGTTATTGAGCTCTACATTTTTCTCTGTTTCCCTCCTTGCCTCTCCCCTCCCCGCTTCAACCCTCCCTCAAATGCTCTCAATTTACTCAGAAGATCTTGTCTTTTTCTACTTCCCATGTAGATTAGATCTATGTAAGTCTCTTTTAGTGTCCTCATTGCTATCTAAGTTCTCTGGGATTGTGGTTTGTAGGCTGGTTTTCTTTGCTTTATGCTTAAAAACCACCTATGAGTGAGTACATGTGATAATTGTCTTTCTGTGTCTGGGTTACCTCACTCAATGTTTTCTAACTCCACCCATTTTCCTGCAAAATTCAAGATGTCGTTATTTTTTTCTGCTTTGTAGTACTCCATTGTGTAAATGTATCACATTTTCCTTATCCATTCTTTGTTTGAAGGGCATTTAGGTTGCTTCCAGGTTTTGGATATGACTAAAAAAGCTGCTATGAACATAGTTGAGGACATGTCCTTGTGACACGATTGAGCATTCTTTGGATATATACCCAAAATATAACCTCAGCAGCACAGACACTGAGAGAAATAATTAATAAATGGGACCTCTTGAAACTGAAAAGCTTCTGTAAAACAAAGGACACGGTCAACAAGATAAAATGACAGCCTACAGAATGGGAAAAGATCTTCATTAACCTCACATCAGACAGAGGTCTATCTCCAAAATATACAAAGAACTCAAGAAATTGATCACAAAAGAACACATTATCCGATTAAAAAAAATGGAGTACAGACTTAAACAGAGAACTCTCAACAGATGAATCTAAAATGGCTGAAAGACATTTAGGGAAATGTTCAACATTCTTAGTCATCAGAGAAATGCAAATCCAAGCAACTCTGAGATTCCATCTTACATCTGTAAGAACGGCCAAGATCAAAAACACTGATGACAACTTATGCTGGAGAGGTTGTGGGGAAAAGGGAACACTTCTGCATTGCTGGTGTGAATGCAAGCTGTGCAACCCCTTTGGATGTCAGTGTGGTGATTTCTCAGAAAATTAGGAAACAACCTTCCTCAAGACACAGTAATAACACTTTTGGGTATATATCCAAAGGACACAAAGGCAAACTTTAAAGGGGAAGCCAGAAGGAGCAGCAAAAGCTAGAGAATGTTTTCCAGTGTTAATTTCCAGGTCATCTGCTGTTATTCAGTAAGGTATAAGATTTGCCCAGGGAGGCAGACACGGGGATTCTGAAAGCATGTGAAAATGAGTAATGACAGGCAGAAGCTGCTTTTGCAGAAACGTTCACTAACAGGACAGGTTGCCTACTTATTCTAGTTTATTCTTTAAAGATTTTCCACGTCTCAACAGTGAGCCCATCACTACCTAGCTCAAGAATTAGAGATAAATATAAATACACAGATTACATCCTGACTGTTTACTTTAGGAAATGGTGCATCTCCCAAAGAGGGAGCTAATCTCTGAATCTGGGACATTTCATTCAGGGTGAGTTTACATGGGCTAGCCCAAGAAGTGCAAAAAGAGAGTAGGAAAGCAGCAACATTCTCAACCTGGGGCAGGACAGAACAAAGTGGAGGATTTGTCATGTCTGCAGACTGGCCTTTGGGATGCTGGAGTCTTTCAAGGCCAGATAATAAACCCTGAATTTGCTTCATGGTTTCTAGTCTGTTTTCCTCTCTATCTTGCCATCATCCCCGCCCCCTACCTAAAATCTATGACATTACAGTGAAGGCTGATTTATTTGTTGAGGACTACAGAAAATACTGTCTTTGTTCTGAGTTGGTATGCATCAATTTATTTAAATGAGCTTCTTACTGATAGGCAGAATCAATTTGTGAAGCACATCTGATCAGCTTGGTTAAATTACCAAAGAAGCTGCTTCGGGGCCCAGGTGAACTGAAATGAGGACAGACTTTTGCATTTCCCCTCACAGAGAACCCAAGAGTGTGAAAACCTCTTAGAAACCACACAGAATTTGTCCGACTATTCTGCTTTGGGAATGGATAGCTTTGAGGCCATAGATATTATCAGAACCAAGATGCCCTATTTCCCCCCATAATTAGGCTGAAGTCTATACCATCTGCCTTCTGCCTATTCAGCCAATTTCCAGTAGGTCAAAGTGAAAATGTCAGAATGATTAGTTCCCCTAAGGATAGTGTGCAGGACCTTACACTTGGTAGAGAGTCCTGGGCTCTTAGTGGGCAGAGGGAAAGGAAAGAGTGGATAGAGGACGGCTACAGTGACAGTTCCAGGGGCCACTGGGTCTCCCAATCTCTCTGGGACAGTCAGTGATGGTGGAGCCACACAATACATTGAAGTTAGGGTTCTTACATGAGTCTGCAGAACCAAGTTAAGATCTCTCCCTAGAGATACTGACTTTCCGGTTATGTCAGGAGCTGTTTGAGTTGTGTGCACCTAATGGATGCACAAGATAGTAGTTACAATTCTCAGTATAGCAAAAGCTAAAACAATAATGGTGGTTAATTGCTTTCTGGCTCACCTTGAAATTCCCCAACATTCTTTAGGTATTAAGTGTGCTCTTTCTTTCCAATTTTCTCTTAAAGGGTTCTTGTTCCTCCTTTAGTAATAAACTCACTAAGCAGGGAAGCAATCACAGGATTATTTCTTTGGGTTGTCATTAACAGCTGATGTCATACAAATCAGAAAAGAGTGCAAATGTATGTTGGCTTCAGTTCCAAACAAGAGATTAAAAGTAGCTCTTTCCCAGGACAGTAATGTTGTCTTTTTCTCTTTCATCTAAAGTACTGGCCAAAGCTCCTCTCCCCATAAAGCTACTGAGAGATGACTAACACAGAAAACATTCATCAGTGGCCAGTGTACAGTCAAAAATCACTCACATTTTGATTGGCCATGCACATTGGGAATGTATTATGTGTCGAATACTAGGCCTTGTGCTTGGGGTGCAAAAGATGAGCAGAGCACATTATGCACTGTCAAGTAACTCATGATAGAACAGAGGGGCAGTCTTGGAAATGAGGTGTTTTAATGAGGTGCTAAGTGAAAAGGTGTAATTAGGGAACCTTACCTCACCCCGGAAATCTGTGAAGGATTTTTTGCTGCAGACGACTCTTGACCTGAATCCTTGAGACCCAGCAGGGGTAGACAGAGGACTGGAAGGAAATGGGGACTTCCTGTACAGCAGGATGACAGCCTGCGAGAGCCATGCCAGCCTCTGTGTCTTATATACAAACAGCCATGACACTCTGGGGTTTCCTGGGGTTTATCCTATAGATAATAAAATAAAGATTAAAAAGGGCAATTTGTTCTGCCCACATACTCTCTGGAGCACGATCAAACTCCTGGTGGTCAGCCTCTTAAAGAAAACTGAGTCCTTCCTCACCTACACCCCTGCCAGAAGCCATTAACTGTAGAGTTATACTTTGGCATCCTTATCACAATTTTAAGAGTTTTTTTTTAATATAGCTTTCTGTTTAGGCTGTTCTTTTGGCGACTGTGGGGTGGGGATGGGGTTGTCTCTGAAGTGTTCTCTGTCCCTGTTTCTCAGCTGTGATTCTGTAGTCATCCATATCATGACAAAAGTAGCTTCCTGACCCTTTGCAGTCAGTGGGAGCACAGATCGTGGACTACATATGGTTTTTGGTGAGAGCTCAGACCATGGGCATCCACGTTCTCCAGCGTCAGCACATGCCACAGATCTCAGCATGGCGTCTGGGGACAGTGCAGAACACGGCATCAACACGCCCCTCTGCTGCTGTGCAGGCTACTCCCATCTACATGCCCGTCAGAGGCAGAATGGATGTGAACAGGATCATGGCCTTAAATAGAAGCTTGGGTCGTTCATATCAATATGACCCCCAGGCAGCAACAAAGCCCTTGGACAACAACAACATGGCTTCAAATGGTAGCACAGCCCATGACCATCCATGGCCATCCATGGTAACATGGGCCACAGGTATCAACACAGATCCTGGCAGTAGTAGGAGCACAGAAGCATGGCCCATGGACCAATCAGCATGGCCTCAGGTGGCAGCCCAGTCCAGGACCATCCATATGGCTTTCGGTGGTAATTTGGGCCAGTGACATCAACATGCCTCTAGGCTATTGTAGGACATGAAGATCCAAATGAAACTCCGGCTTCATCTCATCCTAGGGAAGTGGACCACAGATACCAAAGTAGCCTCTATGGGTAGTACAGAAAATAGAGGTCTTTTGAGGGGGTTGAATCCAGAAGATGAACTGTTCTTTATCTTGGACATCCTGTCTTGGCTCGGAACCAGGTCACACCACCCCCGTTGACCTTACTCAGCCATGACATGTTCCCATACACAGACTTCTCCCACTCCTGTCACTGCCATCATGTCTCTAGTTCTGTTTCCACTGCACACACACTGCTCCAGACCTCCTTCCCACCTCTCCATTGAATATTTGTTCACGCTAGTAGCACTGTAAACTGCAGTGTGTCACTGTATATAGTCTTAGTTTCGGCTTTTATCCTTATGAAGATGCACCTTGACCATAAAAACTCTTATAAATGAAAACAATTGAAGGGGCTTGCTTACAGTTTCAGAGGTTCAGTCCATTATCATCATGAAGGGCAGCGTGAATGGCAGCATGCAGGCAGATGTGATACTGGAGCTGAGAGTCCTACATCTTAACTCAGGCAACAGGAAGTTTTCTGACTGTCTCACTGAAAGAAGCTTGAGCAAAAGACACCTCAAAGCCTGTCTCAACAGTGACACAGTTCCTTCAACAAGGCCACCCTCCTAATAGGGCCACCCCCTTGGGGGGCATTTTCTTTCAATCTCTTATGTATGTTTATAATTTTATATATATACATATATAGATTTGTATTTTTCATATATATATTTGTGTTTATATAGTGCATATATATATATATATATAGTATATATATATAAAATTTTCTCCCAGACAGTTTTGCATGCAACTATTCATTCCAGTGAGTCATTGGTGTGGTTCAAGGTCTGAGGCACCATAAATACTGGACTACTGCCAAGACTCCTCTCAGATATTCTTCTGTTACCCAGAGTTCATGATAACCTTGAAGCCTGGCAGGACATCCCAGAGCAGGTTTTGTGTGAGCTCCTGGCTGCCACACACCTTCCTCACCTTGATGTCTGCCCTACCCTCCATGCTCCCTAGACTTGACCTTTGACCTTTGTGTTCCTGGGCTTTGGGCAGCAGTGCTGCCCCACACTTTCGGTCTCCCAGCAGGGCAAGCAGCACAGGCCTTAGTGGCTCCATGCCTGGAGGTGGGCCTAGGGCAGGCCCTATTAAGCATTGACCTGTATCTGCCAGAACTCCGGGGAGCTGCACATGCACATCTCTCAGTGCTTGCAGCCCCACAGCTCATCAGGAATGACTTTTGTGCTGGCAGCCTGCTGGCTGAGACACAGTAGCATTGAGTATATAGATAGCTTGGTCGCTCTCTGCCTGTGGCTCTGTTATGCCCTCTCTCCTCCCAATTTCGTGAGTCTAGGCTTTAAAAGCATCTTCTCATAAGACTTGCCCATTTTTAATTCTTAGTTGTTCTGGAGCTATTTAGGGCCCTGCAGTCTCCTTTTCTGCCTCCATGTCACCTCCTGCCTAGAGCCTCTACAGGTCTCTCAAACTCTCAGAGTTCCACAGAGGATGCCACCATTTTTTTGGGGGGTGGGGTGGGGGGAGGGTCTCAAGGGTGAGGGTGAAGACCTCAAGGATTGGAAAGTGAGTGGCCTCAGGGTTAATGATGTGAAATTCTCCCCAAATCAATAAGAATATTGTTTTTTTTTTTTTAAAAGGCAATTTATACACCTAGGTCAATGCTGCCTGTGTGAGGGAGAGAGAGAGTTTCATCCAAGGCCTGATGTCAAAATTCAAATCCCTTGTGCCACAGATGTTGCAATGCTTCTATGGCCCAGCTACAGGACTTGCATTGACGCAATTATTTTCCTGAAAGAAATTTCATAATATGTAAAAAATGTATGCATCTACCTACCAAACGGTCAGGAAGATCCCAGAAAATGTAAAGCCAGAATACTTTATTTTTTTTGTTTCTTTCTTTTTCTTGTTTTTCTCTCTAATTTTTTTATTACTTTATAAATAATAGGAATCAAATTTTCCACTTCCTCCCCTCCTCCCACTTCCTGCTCCCCCACTCATCCTACCCCCTCCCCGTCCAGTCCTAAGAGAAGGCAGGGTACCCTGCCCTTTGGGAAGTCCAAGGCCCTCCCCCTCCATCCAGGTCTAGAAGGTGTGCATCCAAATAGACTGGGATCCCAAAAAGTCAGTACATGCAGTAGAGACAAATCCCAGTGCCATTATCATTGGCTTCTCAGTCTACCCCAATTGTCAGCTACATTCAGAGGGTCCAGTTTGATCACGTGCTCATTCAGTCCCAGTCCAGCTGGCTTTGGTGAGCTCCCATTAGCTCAGGCACACTGTCTCAGTGGGTGGATCAACCCCTAGTGGTCCTGACTTCCTTGGTCACATTTTCTCTCCTTCTGTTCTTCAACTGGATCTTGGGAGCTCAATCCAGTGCTCCAATGTGGGTCTCTGTCTCTATCTCCCTCTGTCGCTGGACAAAGGTTCTATGGTGATATTCAAGATAGTAATCAGTCTGACTACAGGACAAGGCTAGTTTAGGCACCTTCTCCTCCACTGCCCAGGGTCCTAGCTTGGGACATCCCTGTGGACATCTGGGACCCCCTCTAGAGTCAAGCCTCTTACCAACCCCACAATGCCTCCCTTAATTAAAATTTCTTCCCTGCTCCCGTATCTGTCCTTCCTCCATCTCATTATTTGTGATAGCCAGAACCTGGAAACAACCTAGATGCCTATCAATGGAAGAATGGATAAAGAAAGTGTGGCAAATCTACACATTATAGTACTAATCAGAGGTAAAAAAACAATGGCATCTTGAATTTTGCATGCAAATGGATGGAAGTAGAAAACACTATCCTGAGTGAGATAACCCAGACCCAAAAATATGAATATGATATGTACTCACTCATTAGTGGACTCTATCCATAAACAAAGGACATTGAGCCTATAGTTCATGATCCTAGAGAAGCTAAGTAATAAGGTGAACCCAAAGGAAAACATATATAGATCCTCCTGGAAACTGGAAGCAGACAAGATCGCCAGGCAAAATTTGAGAGCACAAGGGTGTGGGTGGGGTGGGGGGAAGGGGAGAGGGGGAGAGAGAAGGGAGAAGGGGAGGGTTGGGGAGAGCTTAGGGAAGTGGGAAAGCAGAAATACTTTAAGGTCACAAGTCCAAAAGGAAATAAACCAATGAGAACCAAAGATTGTTTTAGTACTGTGCTTGGTATATGGCCATATCCGTGATCTGCGCTGATCCATTTTATCACTATAGGGTTCACTTAACCCCACTCTCACCAGCTTCACAGGACTCTCTTCTCTTCCTCCAGTCACCGACATCCCTAGATGGCCTAGAGGCCTTTGGTGTCTGCGGATCTACAGTGACCTCTCCCTAGCTGGCCCCTCAGACAACAGCTCTACTGCCCCTTCCTCAGAGAGGCCTTCCCCACACTTCAGCATGACTGAACATCATTACACTTTCTAACAACTTCCTCATTGTACTTACCACTTTCTGAAATGTCATACTTATTTATAAGTTTATTTGTGTACTGTCTGCCTCCCTCTACAAAGAGGCAGATTCAAAGAAGTGAGGATTTTGTCTTGCACACTGCTGTGTCCCCAGCTGCTGAACCAGTCCTTAGCCAACTTGTTTGATGGTTATGATAACTCTGCTAAGTGGAATGTGCATATGTTTTGGTTTCAGTTTATTTTCAATGAAACAGAACTTTTCACGACAATATGTTCAGAGTCAAATAATGAATAAACGGAAGTCCTGGGGTTTGAACCTACATCTCCTGCTTCCCCATGACTGCTTCTGTCAGCTAACACAGCCAAGCATTGACTTCTGGGTCCTGCTTTCCTTTTCTTATGATGCTTAAGTTTGGGGATGCAATTCCCGGAGTTTAAAACTATTCTGCAGTAATCAAGGAAACACACACCTCATTCACTTCCCAATGCATCTCATCTCTTCAGCCTCTTGATTCTTGGAGAAAATTTCTCCCTAATGTGGAAGGTAGGCTGACAGGCTGCAGGTAAGAAGTGAGCCTGAATGACAGAAGCTTGTGTCAGGACTGTGCCTCTTGCCATTTCTCCCTGCATGACCTTGTCCTTCTCTCTGCTCTTTCCTGGTCCTGATAACCAAGGAGACTAAGCTCAGAAGAATTCTAAAGTATGAGGTGGGCAAAGAAAGGATGGGTTTGATTGGACTGGGTGCGATGGTCATGTATGCCAAAGGATACATATGTGGGTTTGTGCTTGTGTGTGTGTGTGTGATATGGATAGGGGGATGCTAGAAGCTAATTATACTGTTTTATAGTTCTTAAAATCATGAAACAGAGTTACTCAGAGTGCCTGGAGTAGAGGTCATTTGTCCCAAGTGCCTTGCTCAGTGAACACTTACAGACTGAAAGATGGCAGGAGAGAAGATGCTTGCTGGAGGTTTTCCCCAGGGCCTCAAGAGTAGCCACTTTTCTTATGCATCATCACCCTAAACTACCTTTAGCTAAATGAAATGTAAGATTTTGGAGGTAGTTTTCAGTCAGATTTCAATGGAAGCTGGAGAGTCAGGTGCAAGGATGAGAAGAACTAATAGTCGCAGAGTCCAAGTGTGTCAATAGCTGTATCCGAATTAAAATGTAGTCAACGCACTTTGTACAATCAATCTCACTCTGCAATGGCCTCCAGCCTATCTTCTTACGAAGTTAAATAGATCAGCATCGAAGGTGAGAGGAAAGCTGATAGCGCCAGTAAAAAAATAAAACTATACCGGTCATCTGTAGAGATCCTTTGCCTTGGAAGTTGGATCATCAGAGGTTTGAGAAGGTCCAGCAGTTTAAAATGAGCATGGAGCACATCAACTACCATAGTAAACTCTGGACCCTCGGAGGACAAACAAAGAGCACAGACGTGATTAGATTCCAGAGGCCTGGAGAAGGGAAGAAATGGCAGGCAAGTCCCAGAGTTCTGAGAACAGGGCACTCGGTGGCTCCTGTCAGTGTCTCCAGAACAGCAAAAAAAGTCCTGCAAGACCAGAGCTCAGACACTTCTGGAGAGGGTCATACTTACTGGTACCTCTGAGGGAGTGAGCTTAAAATGGTTCTAAGATGAAAATAAGGAGATGCACTCAGTAACCTGAACACCTTCTTTGCTCAGACAATAGAACCGAGGCCCTGTGCTCACCTCCTGGTTAGACAGAAGCAGTTGTAGGGAGTTTGATCATTTTCTTCTGTCATTGAAAATGACCAGTTGGATCTCCCCCCCGCCCCAATACTGAATTTCACAAGCGAGGAAATACAGGTGGCACCAGGCACAGGGGAAGAATTCTGGGAAGACAAAAATGTTCAAACTACTGTGGCCCCTTTCTAAGAAATTGTTTGGATGAAGCCCTGGATATTGGCATCATCATCCTGTCTATATGAATATATGGAGTTGACCCTTCTCGTCCTTTCATGACACTAGAGTTGGTTTTTTATGTCTGCTTACAAATTGCCAATGCTGCTTAGATGAGAATAATAAATCCCCTACTTTGAACTTTAATTGGGGCCAAATAAAAAAAAATGTTAGGTGTTGTTTTCTTCCATGGTTTGGAGATTTATATAGGGTACTTAGAAGCTGTTTATCTTGACAGGCAGAGATAGTTGCTTAAATGGATTTTCATGCTTAGGGCTTCAAAACATAAGGTCCTCTGAGCCAGCTGTTTGTTTAGCTATACTCATCACACACAAATTATTGTTTGTGGAAGGAGGGAGGGAAATAGCTTCTAGAAATGCACCCTAGCACCCCCTCCTCCCAGTTTCTCTAGTTTATGTCTACAGAGATGCCCATGGACAGGCAATAGATCTGTGCTTGGAGGAATCCAGTGTGTGGTAATTAGTTCACCAGCAGCTTTGGATTTCTCAAAATTAGGAACATTGATTATTTGCTCAAACATAAGCCACTTGCAGATGCTTTAGTCCTTTATTCTTCTTTTCTCAAACAGTTGCAGCTTATTTCCTAAGTCGGGTTTTCCGTTCATGGTTTTTTTTTTTTTTTCTGCTTAACTCAGAAGTCTTGGATGAGAAGACTTTGAAAATTAAAAGCTTCCATGGAGTTTTGGTTAGAAAGAACTATTGACAGACTAAATTACAGTGGACAAGATGCAGGTCAAATTGTCAGTCTCGTGTGAAAAATGTGTTACTTGAAAAATTAAAGTAGGTTAAAATTCCCAATGATCTGTCTTACAATCATTTAAGAGAAATGAAATTCCTTTTCTCGTCAAAAGAAGACTTGTTACTATTATATGCTATATACTTACTTATTGAAGCAGAACTAGGGTTTCATATTAATCTGAAATGACTTCCTTGGTCACTGCATATACTTTGACTTCTATTTTATAGAGACAACTTCTCATAATTTATTTAACTCTGTCATATTGGTGTATTTAGATTGCACGTCTTTTACGGCTGGGAGCAGTGAGTATCCCTGAGTTCCTGCTTTCATGTGCGTGCCATTATCTCTGTTAGAGATTTTCTGTACAAGGACCCAGTGTTCCATCTTGTTCTGTCTCCCAGCTTCCTCAAGTCTGACTTTCTTTTATTTCTGTGACTTTGATACACTGGAAACCGCATATCTGCTTTGTATAGTGTTCTTTACTCCATGTTTCTGTGGCCCTTCCTTGGTGCTAAAGCAAAGCTGTTCATCTCGGGTAGTGCAGTCTCCAGGAAAGGCTGTGTTCTCCTCTCTGCCTCCCAGGAGAAGGTGCATGATTTTCCTGGTTCCTCTGCTGGTGGGGACATTTTTTTTTTGATTAGAGGATTAAGCAGTACAAACCACCTCCTCATAGTGGTTACTCTGCTTCTCTGTGAAATTTGAATTTGTTGAATGTAGAAATGCTTTGAACATACTCAAATCTATTTATTTACCAAGACTTCAATTTACCTATTCTTTTTGCTTATGTCAGAATGGAATCCCAGCTTCCCGCATTATTCAGTGTGTTACGTAACCCTTTTGTTACCTTTTTATTTTGCTATTCATAAAGTCCACATTGTAAAAATTTTGTTGAACTATTACTATTACAAAGTTGCTCACACTTTCCTCATCTGAGAAAAATTCTAATATTTGTGAGTATGTTAAAGGTAAATTTTGCTTTTTAAAACATCTTTTGGATCACAGAGCAGACTGAGGGATAAAGGAGCTTACTACTCAAGCTTGGATACCTGAGTTCAACCTTTGGAATTCACATAAAAGTGGAAGAGCAAGCCAACTTCATAAAATTGTCTTCTGGCCTCCACACAAATGGCATGGCATATGACCAACCCATAATATCACAAAAAACACACAATAATAATGATGGTAAATGATTTTCTTATAGTATTTGATATTCTAACTGCCCTGGCTGGTTTTGTGGGTCAATTTCGCACATGTTCGAGTCATCAGAAAGGAAAGAGCCTCAACTGTGGAAGTGCCTCCATGAGATCCAGAGATAAGGCATTTTCTCTATTAGCAATTAATGGGGAGTGAGGCAGCCCACTTGGTGGTGCTATCCCTAGGCTGGTGGTACTGGGTTCTATATTTAGGCAGCCTGAGCAAGAGTGGGGAAGCAAGCCAGTAAGCAGCTCCTTTCCATGACCTCTGCATCAGCTCCTGCCTCCAGGTTCCTGCCTTGTTTGAGTTTCTGTCCTGACTTCTTTCAATGGGACTATGATGTGGAAGGGTAAGCTGAATAAACTCTTCCCTCTGCAGCTTGCTTTTTGGCCTTGGAGTTCTATCATAGCAATAGGAACCCTAACTAAGACACTAACCATGTTTTTTGCTCCTCAATGTTTTGTTTTGAAGCGTGTCAGAAAAGACTACTTGGACAGTGGCATTTGGGTAGTGAAGGTGTTAGCCATGCCTGCCTATTAGAACTGTTATTGTTTCATTTTTTAAAACACTGTTGACAGGAACTCCTTCCGGAAGTTTTGTTTGGAAATGTGGCTCTGGGAAGAAAAGGTTGAGTCAGGAAGTTAGTATGTGAAACTACCCCCAATCTTTGTGGCTAAGAATAGCTACATTTTGCAGCTTCTGAGAATATGGGCCAGTTAGGTGTCTCCTCTCTGGACTGGGTGGTCTGAGCCTGGGGTGGCTGGAGTTAGAGGTTTAGGCAGGCTTGTCCCGTCTCATGTGTCTGGAGCTGGCTGGCTGTTAGGTCTGTGTTTGGATTTCTCTATGGGGTCTTTCATCTTCCTGCAGATCACCTTCCTGTTTGTGGTGCAAACATGCATGGCTTCTGTAGGCTTGAGTTCTAGAGTAGCTCATTGTCACTTGTATGACATTCTATTTCTACCTGTCTGTTTTATATAGTTCTTCTCATGAGAATACACATTCTAGGTAGGCAGGAAGCTGTTTCCATTTTTTCCTTTCATTAAATTAAGTCTATTTCTTGAAGATTTAGTACTCATATGTAATACATTCTGGCTACACTCTCTCAGCCATACTCTCTTATTGCCCTCCAACCCCTACCAAACTCACTCCTCACCAATCTCTCTCCCTCTTGCCTTCATGTCATTTTATTTCGTTTTCAACTAGAGACCCACTGAGTTTAAACAGTTTAATTTAGAGGTATGAAGTCCTCCCCCCACCACTGAAGATAATTTAACCAAACAACAGTAGTAAGTTTCTACCATAGAGCCTAAGACCACACCCATCATAGAGTTTACATCAGATTTACAGTACCAGGCTTACAATTCCTACTGTAGAGCAGGTCTCAAATCCAGTAGAATCACTCGTTACTTCCATGACAGTCACAGCACTACTGGAAAAGTGGGAACCCTTTGCCTGGCAAGTCAGGATTACAGCATTCAAAGTCACACTCTGGGTGTGACCACTGATGACTCTTCTTCCTCAGCTACAGGCGTAGCACTTTCTGGAAGTATAAGAGTTAGGCAGCAGGGGGGAGCTTCCAATTCAACCACAGTTTGATTTCTCCATGTCTTGCAGCAAAGGTGTATGGTGGCTTCAGCAATATGCTGTTACCATCTAGGTCTTGGGGGCGATGAAGAATAAAGACAATAGTCTATATTGTTTGAGGGGATTCTAAATATTTCCTGTAGAACCGATCACAGGTAAATATTTCACATCTGGCACTGGGAACTTCATTTGATCACTATGGTTTCTAGCATTGTCATAATCTATTCATACTGGGTACCTTCATTCCAACTCTCTTACATATGTAAATTAACATATATGTTAACATATATGCAAATTACTTTATAGAGTAGTGGGTCTTTCTGACTTTTTTATTCTCCCCCACTAGACTGTAAGCTCTCCGAGGGTGGAAAAGCCAGCTGTTTGTGGGTGTTAGAACATCTTGACACTCACACACAGGAGATGACTCATGGCAGCCACCAAGTAGTTCCTACAGACTGAACACAATAGTTAACATGCTTATCTTAATGGGATTGTGCTGAACCATTACACCTGACTCTATATGACCTAATCCTTAAGTCTGACTGAGGGGGTGGATTTTATGGACAACATGTTTGAAGTTTCTTCTTAGAGCCTAATCTCAGAAACATCTATTATAGCTATTATAGCTGGGTGATGGGGCTGGTTGGAGATGTGCCTAATATCTGATTAATGAAAGAATGGTGCTGTGGAGGCCTTTTGACAGGGTGTTACTCTAGAGGGTTAACCTTCACAGCCAGACCTGCACAGTGCTTGCTTCTTGTTCTACATCCTAGGGGACTGTGTTTTTTGTTTGTTTGGTTGTTTTTTTTTTTTTTTAGTCTTGGTGTTTTTCTGCCAGACAATATTGCAGAGCAGCTCAAGTCTTGGCAAACTCATCCGGGGAGGCAATGTCATCTGTTAACACCCCAGAAGCAATTAGATTTACTTAACAAAAACAGAATGGTGTTTATAAAGTAGCTTGAAAGAGTCCACGGGGTACATCAAAATTGATTTTAAAGTAGGTCAGATCTGTTCCGTACCTAGTCCAATGGTGATGTATAGGCAAACAAATTCAATTATACTGTGGTTTTGCTTTGGGGTGGGAGGAGCTACTGAATCAATGCTTGTCTTTGGGAAACTTCAAGAATGAGATCTCAAGTAACTCTCTCAGCCAGAGCCTGGACTCCAGGGTAGAAAGGAAGTGCCACTCTTATCTTCTTCCCTTCTAGTATTCTCTTTCTACGATGCTTTCTATCTGAGGCTGTGCAGTGAACATGAAGCTATGGAGTCAACAGATTCTGCCATTAAACCAGCTGTATGGCCTTCTGTGGGTCTCTGTTTCATTATCTAAGAGATACCAATCTCCAGAATAGTGGGTACCATATAATGTTGGGTCAGAACTAATTAATGGAGGATGCAACATAGCTAATCTAAAGAGATCTGGTCATCAATGTTGCACATTGCAGTTGATTGGCATGACTTCACTCTATTATACTTGAGAAGGTAGCACAGCTCCTTTCTCCTGGCTAGACTTTCCTGGGGGATTCCCCCCAGAAGTTATATTCAGATTCTGAAGCTATTAGACATTCAATTCATGTGAGCATTTGCCATTTAAGATGCGGCTGAATTAAAAGTCAGGTTAATTTCCAGAATTCTTACTCTTCCTGTTCCCCCTGTTGGCTTTCACCAAAATGAAAATTTAATGCCTGGAAAAAAACAGTCTGTTGTTCCATATACTGATCTTGAGGGATGGCTTGTTTCCATTTTGGAGAGTATTGATGTTCAGACCCGACATCCCTGGGAAGCACAGGGATTGTAGCAACAACCCTGTAGGCCAACTGCGGGATGGCTCTGAAAATGGATTTTATTTCTCTCTTCTGCCAACTTGTTGAGTTCTGACAGAGACTCCCATTTTTCCCAGTGGGATGTTTGGGGAAAAACAATCATCTTGTTTAGCTTCTCTTTTCCAGAAAGAAGGATGGAGGAAGGGGTAGGACCCGAGCTGTACCTAATGTGAAGTGCTGTATGTTTCTGCCCGTGGACTCAAGGAAGAGGCTGGGCAGAGACTGCATGGCTGAATTCATGCTGCCAATGTCTGAGACTAAAAAGGTATTTGTCTTGACTTTGACAGACGTGGTATTTACATTCTGTCATTAATTCAACAAACTCTCATTGGCAGTCACTTGTGTCAGTCACTCTTCTAAATACTGGAAAATACCACAAGTAGACAGTTTTACGGTTGCTGCAGAAAACAGGAAAGTCTAATCTCCATCCCTCATCCAGAAAATGTCTCTTTGTAACAGATGAAAACCACAGCCAATTAAAATGCAGAGTCGTGGAGCCCAGTTCCAACGGATCCATCGCTAATATAGACTCCTGTGCCTAACGAGTAGAGACAATTGCAGAAGAGGGGACAGAGGACTGTAAGAGCCAGAGAGGCTCGGGAAGTTTGTGTGAGATTGTGTCTCCGAGGAATGTCAGAAGCTACACCTCTAAAGTATCATCAAAATGACTACCTAAACATGAGCCGAACATGGCCAACACCAATAGACATGTTCACATGGATGAGGGAAAGCTCACAAGTCCTCAACCCTACAAAAAGAACTATAGACAACCAAGTAATGCTGAGAGCAGGGAACCAGTCTTTTCCTACAGAAAACACACTAACTGGATATCCAATACCAAGTCCTGAAAACAAATACATACTAGTAGCATTATGTAGACTAAACAGGGTGTATTTATATGTTTAGAAATCCTCCCTACACCTCCCCCACATGTGTGTGTGTGTGTGTGTGTGTGTGTGTGTGTGTGTGGTCATGGATAGAAGTGCTATTTTGGGAGGTTGTGGACCCTTCAAGATCTGTAATTGAGCTAGACCAGTAGGTAACTAGAGGCAGGCCTAGGAAGGTTAACAATCTGCCTCTGGACTATGTCTACATCTTCCAGTCATGATTGATTATACTCCCTAAACTGAGCCGTGGGAAACTCCCCCCTTAAGCTGCTTCTGTTTGCTATTTTGTCAGGGGAACTAGAAAAGTAATTAGTACATGTATTAATTGAATAAGAAAAGACAAACACGGTTTCATCTTTCACAGACCAGGAAACACTAATAAAGAGAGGCTAACTGCAGAGTCTAATGGGTCCTTTTAGAGGGATTCTAAAATCCTGGACAATTTCTTTTTCAAAGATTTTCAGGGGCCAGAAGGCTACTTCTGTGTATGATAGACATAGTAAGGCTTTATCCTAGGCTGCCTCATGAAGAGTCAATCACATGCAAACTAAACTTCGGCAGGAAGCATGCATCTGCAAACTGAAAAAAGTCCTATATGTAATTCAATATCATGTAGCTGAAAATCTCTAATTGGGAAAATTTCTCTTTTTGCATAGTTCTCTGCCACTGGTTTGTCCGGATATAGAAGGAGTGTGTACGAGAAGCATTACTGTTGCTTCATGAGGGTTCCCCTATTTTAAAATGGGTCAGGAATTATGAGGGCAAATAAAAATTAAACATGAAATATTTTTTTCCTTTCCTCTTCATTTAAATATTCATTTACATTAAAAAACTGTAGTTGTGTTCATAATGTTCAAGTTTTATTATTGACCTAAGTGTCCATTGGCAGAGAAGTGGACAAACAAAATGCACAGTGGAAGACTGCTTACCTTTGACTAAGGAAATTACGTTCTTTGTGAAAATAGGAACGGGAAACTGGAGGACACTATCTTGAGTGAAATAGTTCAGACTTAGAAAAATGAAGGTCACAAGATTTCCTTTATATGAGAAATCTTTAAACACTGACCCCGAGAGGCAGTCAGTAGACTGCTAACATCCAGGGTACTAGGGTGGAATGGGGCAGTGGAGCAATGCTGGGCAAGGGATGCTGCAAAAATAAAGCCAGGTAAAATCTCAGAACAGGGACCACTGTACAGGATGATGACCACCGTTAATGTGCCATACTCTTGAAATTGCTAAGGGAGTAGATTTCAAGTGTTCTTAGGCAAAAATAAATATGAGAGGTAACACATATGTTAATTCACTCATTTTAGTCATCCCATAAGGTACACGTATTTCCAAACATCATGTTTTTTATAATAAAAATACACACACAATGTTTGCTTGCTGACTAAAAGCAAAACAAGACAAAACAAACCTAGAAAAACGTGTAATTGTGAATTCTTTCTCTGCCCACTGAGATGTAAATTCTTTAAAAAGCCTCTTGTTTGTTTTATAACCTAGTAATGGCTTCCAGTGTAGTGTGGGGTGGGCATGCTTTGAAGATTGAATATTCAGGCTTAATCGTTTATGTAAACATCAGGGAGCTAAGCAGTTTCTGTGGGAGGGGTTGGAGCCCAACCTAAATGTTTACTATAACTTTATCAGGTGCCATGTGCCACAATGCAAAACTCCTGCAGGTTATTCTCCCCCAGATGACTAGTGAATTTATGAAAATGGTGTGCGATAAAGCAAACTCTCAGGTCTCCACTACTCTCCTTGGCTATACCAGAGGGCGGGATTTCTTCCTGTCTACAACCCTGTTGCAGGCTGCTGGGATACAAAACGTATTGTTTTAATGACACCACAGTAATAATGATGGGCTTTCTCTGATACCATTGTGGAGAGATTTTTCTTATTGGAATAGGAAATGTTGAAATAATTTTATTTTCAATAATAGCAAAGGTACTCTCTTATGGGAACTTATTCAAGTAGAATATGGAAATATACCTCTTTAGTAGAAACTGTTTGTTTGTTTGTTTGTTTTTTAGTTTCTGAAAGTTTGACTCTGACTCTTGAGAGTTTGTTTTTGTTTTATTTTGAATCTGGCTTTCAAATAAAACCTCCCATGGAACCACTGTGGAGCAAAGCTCTGAGTGAAGGTGTATCCTCAGGAGCAGAGACCATGGATTCTTCTCCTGAATTCTACGGGCACCTCAGGCTCACTCTGCATCTACCCAGCTGATTCAAAGTCACTTTGGAGACTCTGTCAGCTGCAGTGCAAGGGAGGACACCACCCTCAAGATGACCTCTTTGCCTTCCTTTCTGCATTTCCATTCTGCTCCACTTTTATTTAATTTCTCACTTAAACTGGGCATTAGGGTCAAGACCACATTTTGTGTGACTTTGGCAGCTTACGGACGCATTTCCTCCAGTGCCATTGTTAAGGCTTCTCCCGACTTCTTACGATAGGCTTTTATTATCCTTCCCATTTTACAGAGTTGAAGATAATAATCGTGTATACGTCTCTCCTGCGGCACCCCACATGCTGGATTCCCGTGCTGGGTCCGTGTCATCAGACCTTGCCATTGCTCTATGCCTTCCTAGAGGTTGGGGTCAAACTGTCTGTGCTTAAGGTGCATATTTGCCTGGCACAGAGCTGCAGACACACTAAACATCATAGAATGAGTGGATGGAGTGGGTGAATTTCTGTACTCAGTGTCATGCAGTGTGTGTGTGTGTGTGTGTGTGTGTGTGTGTGTGTGTGTGTGTGTGGAGTAAGAGAGAGAGAGACACAGAGAGAGATAGACAGAGAGAGAGAGAGACGGAGACAGAGACAGAGACAGAGAGAAGCTGACATGGGATCTCTGTCTGTTGAAGCCCTTATGCTTTTGAAGGTCAGTGCTGCAGCTGGAGCATGGACTAATGGAGGCATACAGGGAGCACTGAGAGGGAAAGAACCCATCTTTCTTGTATAAGCTAAAGCTTCCAATACATCATGCATTTCTATGTTCTGTGTTTGCTCTATTACTTAGAGCGAATGAATCCCCTGCTCTGTAGAAGTAAAGGATGGTGCAGAGAATGCTGCGTTTAATTTATCCCGCCAGCCTTCGGGGATCCCAGAAGTCACAGGTGCCATTGCCAATATTTAATCCCCTTCAAATCAGGGTGGCTGCCATCTACAAATGAGACAGCTTGGTACACACATTTTTCTCAGTGTTAGTGCTGTGGCAGTTTAAAAGACCAATCTTGTTCCCGGAAAAGATGCACTGTCCTAATAAAAAAGATCTCGATCGATGTGGCTTTCCTGGTAGATGATGTCGGCTGCTCTGAAGATGCAGCCTTATGCCGGGCTTTCTTTGGGGTGAGTGAGTTATGTTTCATGTACATCTGATAGGTCTGGATTTGAATCCTGGGTCTCTCCCACACATCATCTGAATGGCACTGGTGATGGACCTAACCTTGCTACTTCCAGTCTCCCTGTGTGTCAATCCAGGATGATAACGTCTCTGTCATATGATTACTGAGAGGGTGAGTTGGGTAGAGCATGTGAGTCTTGTGCAGTGTAACCTTGATATAAAATTTTGTGATATTGACTCTAAGTCTGAATGATGGTGCGTCTATATCTGTGCGGGGGTGGGGGTAATTGAGCAGCCTACTATGAACAAGACATTCCCTCTCCAACCTGTCTGAAGAACAGGATCAGTTCTGGAGAGATGAGCCCAGCCTTAAGAAAGTCCCCCCACCTCACACTTAGCACTCTGGTATGGACAACAGAGTTGAATGTCCCCATTCAATGTACTCTAAATCGGAGAGCCTTCCCTTATAATCCTGAGGACAGGCATTCTGTGATTCTACAGATTTCTCATAAGGTTAGGACCTCCTGGGAGGGGAGTCTCTTCTAATTTGTAGTCCCCCAAAATGTCTTCTTTGCAAGAGGAGAGTTTTGTAGAGGAAAAAGCCATGTAGGTCCAGGGTTTAAGAAAATGTCCTAAATTCTGGCTCTGTCACTTCATCCAGGGGTGAGCAATGAAATGTTTATTCATCCCTGGGCTTCTGTAAGGCCTTTCCTCACAGCTCACCAGACCCTGGAAGGACCACCTGAGTGTCTTTATTTCTGTAGAAATACAGAAATATTTCACATTTTGTAGAGTCACATTTTGTTAGCATATTGTTAACAGGAATTAACATACACTTGTAAATAGTATTACTCAGCATGTACATGCTGTTAGTTATTTGTTTGCTCTTAGCTGTCCCCTTCCCCTGCCCAGTCCTGAGACTGTTGTAGGAGTACAAGGTTGATGCTAGCAGAAATCACCTTGACTTAAGGAAGTAGCTGATAAAGTTTGGCAGGAGGACTAGAAGATCAAGTTTAAGTTGCCTGTCTAATAGGACATGTCAAAGACGTTGCTGGAGAACCAAGTCTGGGATTCTGCATACATTCTGTACCTGAGATTCTTCACCCGGCACAATGCTCATCCAGCTCACAGTCTGTCTTCATAGCCATAGTTCAGGTTTCCCAGAATGAGATATACAGAGGCAAAGGTATACCAGATCCATGTGGATCTAGTCTACAATAAAAATAGCAGTTTTCCTGCATGGTACTTAACACAATGCTCAGCCAAGGAAGTTCTGTGCTCAACTTCACACTGTAGAAGTCCTAGCATAGTATTTAGACACTTTGGAACTCATTAATAAGGTACCTATCTCCAGGTTCTATGCTTTCCTTAATCATTTTCCCCAATTTATCATGTAGATTTGATTTTGATCTTATTTCCTTGTAGGAAATAATGTTCTTTTTTAATATCTGGGAAGATTATAAGCAGCTAAACTGATTCCAAGGAACTACGAAAAAGAAGTGTCTGTGTCCAGACACCCACAGAGCAAGTGCAAGAATGATAGCAAGAGAGGAACAGACATTGCAAGTTCCCACAAGTCTCAGAAACATGCTGACCACCTGACCTGAGGGGCAAGAGTGACTGCCTCTGGTCACACCTTCTTCTCACCGAGTAAGCTGCTGGCTAGGGAGGAACTAGGAGCCGGATGCCATCTTCTCAGATCCTGTTTTGTGCCCTAAATCTAAAGGCGTACATATCTTCCTAACCACATCTAAGTCTTTGCAGAAAGGAACTGTTACTTTTTAGTACAAATGCTTAGGTGTTGCCACTCAGGACAAAATGTGCTGAGTGTTGATGGATGCACCCAGGAGCACAGAGAACTTGCAGGCCCTGCTTATCTTTTTCTCATTCATAGCGCAGGCTTTGCTCAGGGCACATAGGAGAAAGCCCGTGTCTTTTAGGAAGTCACTCACCTCCCAGACTCTGATTCTTATTACAACTCAGTTCATCACAGCTGTCCCATCTACTTCAGGGAACTTTTCATTAGTTAATAAGGTTAAGTCCATGAAAATGACTTATCAACTATTCTGTCCTTCACAGAGAATATGGGTAAAAGGTAATGGATAGGACAAAGGAGGCCCCTGTTCTCAAATGAGAGAAGTGGAGAGAAAAACAACACCATAGATTGTCAATGATGGTTATGTCAATGCCTTGGAAAGAGAGAAGAATGAATAGAGTACGTAAGAAAGTTGTTTTCTTTAACAGGACCATATGACCACTAAACATCACCCAGGCTAAAGGTATTCAAGGTGGGAAGAGATAGGGTTATATCTATGTCTGTCTTCTTCTCTCCCTCAAGGTACCAGTATTGTCTTACATTACTAAGCCTAGCAGGGTGTTGTTGACAGATTGAATGCTCAAGAGACATCGGCAAAAATGAAAAAAAAAACCATTTAACACTGAAAATCTGCTTTAGATAAATGTGTACACCAAGTGCTATGTCTAATCCCTCATTTGATCAACATGTCTCATCTACAAGAGTGGATGGACTGAGAAGGTAGTGGGCCAACTGGCTCCTCAGACAAGCTGACATTCTAGTGGAATGGTGGTTTGGGGGCAAAGAGCTGAGCTTATGGATACCGAAATGTGAACTTGCACCATAGGGCTTGGTGAAGGTTTAACGCATTTCAAAAATCTGCAGCAGAGTCTTGGTGCATACCAAGAGCTCAACAGTTGAAATTGTGACATCAGACACAGTTCATATAATTCTGTGGTTGTATGACAGAGGCATCCCAGATTCACTTCAAGGAAATTTCTCCCACTCTATCTCCCTCGTTAAATTTTCATTGACTTCATTCTGCTATGGTGAGCACACTTGACATGAGTGTTTTTTCTTTTTTTCTATCTTCTTCAAAGGTTAATGGGTTGAAAGTCAAAAAGAAAGTAATAGATTCCAGACCTCTTCCATCTTAGTAAAAATGTGTATTTCTCACATACAAATGTGAATTTCTCAAATGTGAATACAAATGTGTATTTCTCACATACAATGTGTATTTCTTAGTAAAAATGTGTATATTCTCAATATTTCAGATGTGTCTAGTTCCTGGCTTCATTCCTTCAGGCATGGTCATGCACGGGGAGACCCTGTCCAGTGACAGTAGCTAAGGAGGTATTCCTGGGTACCCCTCCTATTTTATAACTCTTTCCATAGCCCTGGTGGAAGAAGCTTGGAGCCGTGTAGTTAGAGTACTCCAGGCCGTGATGAGCTCACTGGAGGTCTTCTCTGCTGTTGCTTTCTTAACATTGGAGAAACAGGATGGGCCTTTAACATGAACACACCAGGCTTTTCTTAATCTCACTTTTTCTCTGATCCACCCAGTGGGGTACTTTGTCCCAGATTGGGTCAGGGTGGTGTAGTAAGAAGGAAATGTTTCAAGCATTTGCCATTCTCTGAGAGAGAAAGGATAGGTAAACATCAACCATGGTGTGTGTCTTGCGGTCCAACGAAACAAAGATAGACATGCTTCTTCCTAGAGCAGGAGACAAAACCTAGTGTAGACTGAGGAGAAAAATGAAAAATACCTGTTATTTTCTGCAGGCTGGAGAATGATGTATGTTCTTGGTGGTAACCTACTACCTCGGAATTAGTCATTCGACACCGCATTCTCTCTTGCTGCTAGAAGTGCTTCATTTTAAAAATATTAGGACTTTTCCCCTCTCACTTAACCATAGGAACATTAAATGCACAACTTTATCAAAATGACATAAGATATATGTTTCTGCCAACAGCAACAGGAGAGGATTAACAATTCAAATGGGAGTAGGGAGTTTCTCTCACAAGATGAGGGGAAGGAAGTTTGATTAGGGACCCTGCCACTCTTCACCTGAAGCATGCATACTCTTAACACATTCAGCACTCCCTGAGGTCCTGAGGGAGGAAAGGTTCAGTTTTAATTTCATTCATTTTCTCTGAAGCCAGAGCTGCTGGTACACATCTATAGACACATCTATAGAGTGGATGACCATATACAGATAACTCAAAACATAATTGTCACTTGCTTAACATCTGATGCTTGGACTTGGTCATGACTCATACCTCTCACCATTATGAAACCTGACATTTAATCCAAAAAGCCGACATTGCACAGAATCTGGGGAAAAGGCGCGAAGTGTCATAAAAAAGAGGTGCCTCAGAGAAGGAGGTTGGAGGGGACAGAGGCTCTCTGTGAGATCACTTTTGCCATGTATTAAATAGAATTCTATAGATGGCACCTAAAAATGCTCTCCTATAACATTAAGTTGAGAAAAGGAGGTATTCCTCTTGTAATTCTACTGGAAATTTTGGGAAGGGAATTAAGATTCTGGGTCTATCAAAAAATGATATCCCACAACTATATTCCCAACACTTTGGAAGTCAGAGGCAGGATGATAATAAATTCAGGGCTAGCCTGGATAACAGGTAAATCTGAGGAGAATCTGGGCAATTTAGGGCAAACCTATCTCAATGTAAAACTTAATAAAAAGGGCAGAAGATATAGCTCTTTGGTAGTTTGACAAGCATATACAAGGCCCTAAGTTCAACCCTAGTACCACTTCGGTGCGGGGAGAAGAAAATTATATAAATGAGCTTCTAATTAGGTAAGAATCTTTTATTGAACAGGATACAGGATGGTCTCTTGAGTTCTTAAAATTCTCTTTTTTTGTTATGAAATTTGTGAGCATTAATTTATTTTCCATTATCTTTCTGTTGTCTACTACGTTATAAATTCAAGTGCACTTGACAGTGGTTTTCCTAAGTCTGGTCTGATGAATTTCCTGTTTTAATCATTCTAGATCGTTGAGATGGCAGCTAAGTCACCTACACTGAGAGAACTCACAAGGAGGATCCTACAGCATGCACTCTATAGCGAGTAAAGGACATCCTCCTAGAAAAAAAAAATGAACTTGGCCCTGTAAGAGAATGGGATGCGAGAGTGAAGGATAATTCTGTGTACCACCTGGTGATGACTAACATCAGCATCCACTTTCCAGACCCAATGGCTTGTCACCATCCTGCTGCTCAGAAAACCCCAGGCAGGCTGTCTCCAGAAGGCATCATGTGTTTGTTTCTCTCAATCCCCCTGTTTTCCCTGCTTCTTTCTCATGAATCCCTTTTTCTACATGATCTGCACATTAGCAGTCTTTTCTGGAGTGCATGGCTGAGCTTAGGTGCGAAGAACCTCCTTCGAAATACTAAGGAATCACACTTTTCTCTCCATCCTTCTCACTATTGTGCCATTTGTTTTATAGTCTTGATTTTCGCCATTTTCTAGGTTGATCTTATGTGCCTGTGCATTTGGTTATCACTTGAGTCTCCTTACTTGGATGAAGACATTATTCATAGCTGTGCTTCAGCATCTAGAATTAGCCTGATGCACACAGAACACAGTGAACATACTCTGAATTAAAGGCCATAGTCAGAGCCTTTTGGATTCCACCATATGAACACTGATTTAGCGGGAAATATGTTGCTTTTGACTTAATCCGTCTTCCCTAGAAAACAGTGCATGGAAAATGTGCTGTGCTGACGGCTTGTTTAAAAACACAGTCCCAAAAACTAGGCAAGAGAGGTGGCCATGGGAGTCCGAGAAGGTGAGGCTGGGCATTGGGAAGCTATATTATTATATTTCCCACTGCTAAAATCAACCAGGGAGAGACTGTGAGGGCATTTCCAATGATCTGCCTATAAGAGGAGGAAGAGGCTCTTGTGAAACATCCGGAGCTATGACTACTCTTTGTTCAAAGGCTTCCTTATGGAGAACTTACTCTTTTGTGGTTTTGGATTGCACCTCAGGAGTACACACAGGCTGCCTAAGGCATCCTGGGAGGTAGAAGATGGACAGGTTTGCCACAGGTGAAGCATTGTTAAGTGACACTCTCTGAAGCTGGTTGGAGCCAAAACCACAGCTAGAGGTAAGTTTAGACCACGTTATATATTTATGTATACACAGTATAAGTTTAGATTTTATATTTACACAGGTTGCATCCAATGACCTTTAAAACTCTAGTCCCTTTTGAAATGAATTGGTTTATTTAGATTCAATTTTAATCTCATCCTCACTGTTTCACTCTAATGCAACTTGGTAGGTTTAGGTATGAGGTGCGTTTCAGGCTCCTTTCCTAATCTACTCTCTGGCCACCCCACTGGTGATGCTGAATCAGCTTTGCTATTTTGGCTCCCTTAGGACAGGGAAACTCAGTTTCCTCTTTATTGTTCACTCTGTCGAATGGCAAGCATAATTCACAGCTCTGGACATGCTGTTTCTTGGCAGCTGTCATAGGTACCTGGATCCACAAGCAACACTCCCAAAGGTCCCCACAGAAGTGCAGGGCAGTTTTCTCCCCTTTCCTATCTCTCCTGGGGTTTCTGCTGAATTTTGTAGCTGTCTTGCAGCAGAGAAGAATAATGCATTTTACAGAAGAGTTGCAGAAAATTGCCAACACAGGTGTAGATTCCACAATCAGGAGGAGAATGGCAAGGATACAAGATGCAATGTGTTTTGACATCGAAGTTTGCTAAGTAAAGATTTTTGCCCCTGTTTTCCCCTACCTAGATACATGATAAATGGAATAACGTATGCCTCTTGTCTCACGGTGGACAATACTATCACCATTCCTTGGCAGCTAGCAACATGCTATTTCTTGTTATGTGTGTTGTCCCAACCAAGCTTCCCTAAGACATTCTCCTGAGTCTCAGATTTTTATTTTCAGGTTTTTCCCCCCGCTGGTATCACTAATTCTATTTGAAATGTCTCTACTCATCTGGGGGCCTTAGGAACATGTAAGAGGAAAATGATGTTTGATGGACCTTACGAAGCCTGTGGGCCTGAGATCCAATAACATCCCCTGGTTTCCACTCAGCAGCTATGATTGTAGCCTCCCATTCAGAACAGGGTCTGACCCGTTTGTCTGAGGATTCTCAGGACTTACTACTAAGTGTTAAGGACAGCAGTGAACTGCAGTCCCAGTGGTTTTCAAGAGCCATAAATAGATCAACCAGACATTTTTGTGTATATATATCTTTTCATTTCCAACCTATATCTCCTTATAGTGCCTTAAATCTCAGTATCAGTCCTCTTGAACTCCGATCCTTAGATGGACCACTTAGATTTCTTCAGAATTTGCATTTATTTCCATATGAGCCTCTTCTTCGTCTCCTCTTTGCCTGGGAAATTCATCTTTGTGATCTCCATCTATTATTGAATATCTGATGTGATTTCTCCTCTTCTGTCTTATTTTTATAGCGTTCATTCTTTCTGGGTTTTAGGTAGAGTATTAAGAGTTTTATATATGAAAGATTTTAATATTTGCTTGGAAATTAGTATGAAATTCAGCCTTTTATTCTTATTAGCTAAGGTTTAAGTAATGAAAATATTGGACTTAGTTTAGTTCTGGGTTCATGAGTCTTAGCTGTAAAAAGTCAGTTTGTAAATATTTGGAGATTTATAGATTTAATATTGTGTCATTTTCTTTTCTTTGCTACTTCTTCTAAAATGCAGACGGTGGTTGTGGCTGTTTGAATGAGAATGACCCCATAGGCTCATTTGAATGTTTGGTCTCCAATTAGTAGAACAAGTTGGAAAAGATTAGGAGATATGGCCTTATTGGAAGAACTGTGTCACTGAGGATGGGTTTTCAGGTTTCAGAAAGGCAGACTATGCTCAGTGATCTCTTTCTCTTTTCCTCATGGTGTTGCATCAACTCTCAGCTACTTCTTTAGTCCCATGCCTGGGTGGCTACTGCCATGCTCCTTGTCCCATGATGTCACAGACTCACCCTCTGAAACTGAAAACAAGCCTTTAATTACAATGAGATATTTTCTTTTATGAATATCCTTGGTCCAGGTATTTTGTTACAGCAATAGAAAAGTAACTAATACAGTGGTCTTAAATTGTAAACAGTATCCTGAAGTGTGCTGCATTTAGAACCTCCTAGTTATTAGTTTATTAGATAATATGATATTAAATCTGTGTTAAGACTCTCACAAGGCTTAGAAGGAAAAACAGCTCTGCTGTTTTTCGAGCTCAATTATTGTTTTTATCTGATAACATCCCACATGAGCCCTGGGGATTGCCATTCATACTCTAGAATTGCAGCAAATATGTTTGGATGTCAATACCAGACGACAGCTTAATGACTAACTGGGCTGAGAAAGTAAGAGCCAGATTCTGAGATGACTAACCGGTTGAGCTTGGATGGGAGTCTAAGCCCAATGACACCCATCCCTGGGCTCTTTTCCATCTTATTCCAGGCTCTCTGAAATAGTATAGATGCGCTTACTCTGTTTGGTAGCTGTTTAATGCATAGTCCCAGATGTCTTTTGTAAATACAATCCATACAATGTTGCTTCTTCCCACCTTGGTCACTGTGCAACGCACCTAACCTAGGATAGGCTGTTCTCTTCCCACATGGACGTGCTCATTGAGTCCTACCAGGTTATCTTCCATGGAGAATGACAATTGGATGGACAATTGAAATGCAAGGATGGCCAAATGACTACTTATGGTACTGACTTTTCTGCAACTGAATACCTGCTTTATCATTCTGTGACTTCAGAAGTGGTGTCACCATTCTTAAAATCAGGCCACCATCTGACTACATGATGGATTACAAACCAGGTTCTTGTCTCCCACATGTTAATGTAACATATTTGCAGAAATCAAAAGGCTGAAGTCATTTTTGGTGAAATGCACAGCACTTATTCAAATAGTGGAAAGAAGGTAAAATAAGAGAAGGCATAGAGCAAGATATGCCTCCAGTTTATGAGTGTGAACTTTATTTAATACAGAGGTGTGTGATTGGAGAGAAGATTTAGATTATGTCATTAGAAACCATGAATTCATACTGTTAATTGCAAAATCTTGCTACGGAATATGTAAATTGTTTCTTTGAAAGAACATCTTTGTATTTTTTTTTCATGGACTTTGTTACTTCACTGACTAAAGAACATGAAGCTTTTTTTTTTTTTTTTTGAATGACAGGACACCTGTTTTGGTTCATTATGCTAAGGCTGATTGCTATCACAGCACAAATCGTGGCTCTGTTCTCAGTCTTGCATTTTCTGCATTCAGTTCTCTTGCTTATTTTAATGTCTATACCATATTGCATTAGACCTGTGTTCATCCTGTTCCTTATTGAAGGACCACACCTCCCTGCTGTCTTCTGGTGAACTCCTCCCATTTTTGTACCTCAACTGAGACAGGATTTCCATGAAGAATCTGGCGTATTTCTAATCTTCCAGGCTAGAATAGGGGTCTTTCCCAGATGCCTTATAGTCTCCCTCACTCCCACTGTAAATATGTACTATATAGTATACTCCCATTTTATATATTATACATGAACACATACTATTATACACTTTTTCATAACTGAGAGGACATGTTCAATTTTGAGTTTCCATGTTAATAGCCTGGCACTTACCTAACAGATACTAATATATATTTGATGTGTATTTAAATAACTAACATTTTCTTACATTCAGTTCCTAAGGAACAATTCTTACTTTCTCATTTAAGGGTGAAGGTATTTGCAGTGGAAATGAACACTTGGGTCTCGTTCCATCCCAATATCTCTGGACTACTGAAAATTTGTATTTTAGAGACCAAGTGAGCAACTAAGTTTTGTTCCCATTATTTTTGTCATTTTGTTCAAATGTAGACCATGCTGCCAAGGGAGATTTTTAGAAAAACTCCCACGTTTTAATTTCAATTCATTTGGACTGCACAAGCTGTATACTGTACTTTATGTTAAAGAGAGTTGTTGCCACTTCTTTGGAGGAAGATGTTCCCTACATGCAAAGCAGTCAAGACTGAAGAATTTCTATTTGAACGCACCACTTTATTCCTTTAGCAGCTCTCTCTGAGGAGCAGTGCTACCGTAGGTGTTAACTGGCAATGACATTTTGCATTGACACAGGGACTGCAGTGCAGGTGTGTTCATGGTGTCACTGTCAGACAATGAGTTGTCTCATCACCCACTTTAAATACATGGCTGTAGTTAAATTGCACCATTCTCTGCTCCTTGAAGATCAACTGATCATATTTCTCTATCTGCCGTCTTCTGTAACACCTACAATGTCTGATCAATCAATCAATAAGTAGCTATCAAGGGCAAATTTGCCTGGATCTCTGCTACAAGCAGTAAGGGAAACATGCCAGTTGTGTGTGTGCGTGTGTGTGTGTGTGTGTGTGTGTATTGAATATTTATGTGCAATCTTGATACCAATACTAGGGAATAGAATTCACAACAGAAAAGAAACACAGTAAGAGTACTACCTTCACCCTGTCTGACATCCAACTCCTCCATCTAGGGGTCCTGTTGTAATGTTGCTCTCATCCTGTGTTTAGCTGTTCACACTATCTCTTCTGAATTTTACTATTTACAACTTTACTTATGTGTATATCAAATAAAAGTAAGCCTCATTAATTGTTTAAGAGGCATTTTGCTTCATTTAAATTTGCAATTCTGCATCACTTTTATTTTAACATCTAAATGTTTCTGAGTTACCTTTGGGGAAGAGCTGTGCATTCGTAACTAAGGTGTGTTCAGTTTTTAAGTGTGCAGACATTTCACAGTTTGATTGATCTATAAATAAAAAACTAGTTTAAACATTTTGGGGTCTGGTAAATTCTATACATGTCCTTTTCATTTAACTGATGCAGTGAGTGCCCCATCTCCCAACTTCTTGCAATCTGATCTTTTACACTGATGAGGAGAAAGAGGTAGTCTCTTCCGTCATTTAAATTCTGACGACAGCAGACAAGCACATTTTTAAGAGCAGAAGTGCTCTTATGCGTATGAAAATTTACTAGTCTAGCATAAGCATGCAACTGCATTCCCACACAAGTATGCTGAAATAAAAGCTTACACACATTTATGGCATTTCTGTTTTATGTAACTAACAGTAGTTAAGACATATCCATTCAAGTCTGATGTGACAAATTAAACTATTGACTTGATGTATTCATCTATTCACATTACCTGACTGAGTTGTTTACAAAGTGAGTTCTACGTAAATATTAATTTATTGGCTCAATTCATGTGAAACAAGCTATTGCGGGGCTCACCGATGATCAAGTGATGTCAGTGACCTTTAGAAATGGCAGAGAGTTCATCATCCTGAATAAAATGACTTGCCGAGTGTACAGAGAAATACCAGCCAGACGTTTGGTTCAGACTGAGCTGCTCTTCGGGAGAACTGGCCTTGTAAATTGACATATAACAAGGAATTCTCTGAAATGTAACGTTTTGATTTCCACTAAAGTTTCTCTGTTGAAATAACCTCACTAAGTAGTCCTTCATTATCTCAGTAAGTGTAAGGTGCTCCCTATGGGATGTTTGTGTGATGGGGGAGATTAGTAAGACATGGCTCTTTTTTCTAGTAGAAAAAGTAAGCTATGCATGTTATGACAATATGGCCAGGGAACAGAGATGTTCAGAGAGATGGAAATAATTTCAGTTTGTGGAGCATTTGAAAGGCATTATGAAGGATTCATGAAGGTGGCATTTGAGTTGGACCTTAAAGGATGCAAAGCCATTTATGGTCTAAATATAAAAATCTCCTGCTTCTAGAGAGCAGCTTCAGTCAGGTGTATTTCCACGAATGGATGTATAAAACACAGTAGTTCTCTGCTGTGTTCTGTGCTCACTGGCCAAGAGTTCCCAGGGAAAGAGGAAACAGTCCTGCATTATTTACTACCATGTGTTAAAGGAATAAAAGATGCATAAGTTGAAAAAATTTGATGGCTAAGATTTCTCTCCACAGAAGTTGAATTAATTTCCCTACTAGATCCTATCAGACAGGGTGGTCACTTTGCATTTTCCACTCTACAGGGTTGCCAGGCAACTATCTCCTCTGATGGAAGATGCCATTAGAACAGACTTCCCAAACATCTTCTCTGCAGAACACTGGTGCCTTGAAGAAGAGAGGAATCTGGAGACAGGCAATAGAAGACAGTGACCTAGTCTCGACTCCATAGTGCTTGTTTGTCTTCTTAAAGATTCTGCAACCCCTTTAGGAAAGGCACATATTTAACGTTGGTAAATCTGATGTTTTTAACTGCAAATTTTTTTGAAAGGTAAATTTTCAATTTTTAAGATACAGAAAAATTTGCATGTAGTACAATGCATACACCTCAAATGTATAATTTAGTAAATCTTGGTAAATGTACATATTAGTGATCCCTTCCAAATCAAGACATAGGATATTTCCACAAGGCCCCCTGTTCCCTCTTCCATTGTTCTTAGAGGCTTCTGGGAACTGTTACTCTACTCCAGACTACTTTACCTCTTCTTATGTATTACATAAGTGGAATCTTACAGTCTTCAGTTGCTATTTTGAATGTCTACCTATGTTGTTCTGTTAATTTGTATATTTACTTATACTCTTGAAAAGCATTTTACTATATAAATGTAAGTTAATTTGTTTCATCCTTCTGTTGCACATTGGCACAGACTTTGGTTTGGGATATTATTTATAAGGTAGATTTTAATTCTATTGAGAAACATTTTAGACATTTGTGGACTCCTGTTTTCACTTAGCATGGAGAAACCCCTCTGAGGGAAGCTGCGAAGTGGATGCTCAACTTCACATTCTCTTCCATCTCTGGCAATGTGTGAAGCTCAGCTCTTCTGTCCAGCACTGATCATCCATTTTTCCTGTGCTGGTGACTGAACCCAGAGTCTGGTGCTTGTTGGCAGGACTCTCCCACCAAGCTATGCCCTCAACCCTAAGCTCGTCTGTTCTTGAGCATTAAATATGCTTTTCAGGATCTCAGAGATGGCTCCATGCAGGAAGGGCACTTGCCAAGAAAGCATGAAGTCATGTATTTGAATTCTGGCACCCACACAGAAGCTAGGCATGGCCTCAGGTATGTGTTTCTGTACCCCAACTGCTGTGGGGACAGAGACATAAGGATCACTGGGGCTTGCTGGCCACCAGCCGAGTTTCAGGGAAATTGGAGACCCTATCTCTAGTGAATAAGAGAAGCATAGTGTTAGAGCAGAATACCTAATGTCATCTGTGTAAACAGGTATGTACATGTGGCTGTGTGTTTATAATCTCACACACACATACACACACAAATGTTGGTTTTCATTTTCACTATGATGTTTGTTTTTGTTCACTTAAGTGTTAGTAATATTCACCCCAATATATGGACATTCTAGCCAGTTCTCTTTTTCAAATGTGTTGTATATTTTTAAATTAGATTGCATATTAATGGTTTGTGATAATTTATTTTAAAATTATTTAATATATTTAATAATATATAAATTATTAAAGTTAACATAAGTAACTGTATATGCATTTATACATTGTATTGTCACACAGCCTGTCTTTTTTCTCTGTGTGAAATGTTTAAACTGTCTAAGAAATTTTTATAAGAAGTCTCTGCATCTTCCAAAATCATGAAGATCCCCCTGCTCTTCTAATTTGTCTCTATTTCCTTCTAGAAGCTTTCTGTACATAGCTGTTGTATGCAGGTCCACAGTACATCTCAGATTAGTGTGTGTGTGTGCTGTAAATTATAGCTTAATGTTCATCTTTTCCATACTTATATTCAGGTCTTTGTCCACATTTTGTCCAAAAAGAGGGGTTTTTCCTTTCTTTCTAAAATACATTAGCTTCTTTGCCAAAAATTACTTAATAGTGGCTTATATTTACATCATCAATTTTCAGATATTATACTTTTTGATTAGAATTATGTTAACACTACTGTGATGCTTAATATTAATTGTCGGCTTGCTACCAGGCACAAGTGCCTAAGCAGGCCTGTGAGGAAGGTTTCTTTGACTTAGCAAAGTTAATTGAAGTTCGAATATGTACCTCTAAAGTGGGCAATACCATTCCTTAGACTATGGATTGGATATGATGGAGAGACTCAACTGAGCATGAACAGCCATTGATTTCTGCTTCGTGACTCGTTCAATTCCAACTAGCTCCGCCCACCAGAAGTTTCCTGTCAAAATGGACAGTACTTCTGACCTGTGAGCCCTAGGATGTTTCATCATAGCAACTGGAAAAGTAGCTGAGACAGCTCCTGTCTTGACTATCATTTTATACTGAATTCTGGGAAGATAATGTGAGCACCTCTGTTGTTGTTTTTTTTTCTTAGTATGTTTCCTGCTACTTGTTTTAAAATCAATGTCAACTATTTAGTTTTAAAAGGTCTGATAGAAAGTTGGTTGAATTTATCAGTTAATGAAAATGGCACACTGCTCTTTGCTTTAATTTTTAGCCATTCACTTACTTATTTTAGTTGTTGAATTTTCTTATAAGTAATATTTCAGAAGTTTTATTATAGAGATTTGAAAGGCTTTGTTTTGTTGCTGAATTTTATAGTAAATATTTACCTCTCCCTCCCTCCTTCCTCCCTTTTTCTTCTTCCCTCCCTCCTTTTCTTTACTTCTTTCTACACTATCATGTCTTGAACCCAAGACTCATTCACACTAGAAAAACGCCTATGACTACATTATATCCTTGCCTTCTTTGTAGTTTTTATCTTGAGAGAAAGTTACAATGAATTGCCCAGGCAGGACTTAGAAACCTTAAGCCTGTGATTTTTCGCATTAGCTGTGATTACAGGCCTGTACTGCCAGGCACATTTATAATTTTTCAAGTTGTTTTAAATATAACTTACAAAGTTTATTTTCAGTATCCAATATTTGATTTTTATACATTGGAATTCCTTGTATACCTACTAATATAATGCTGAAAAATGTCATTAGTTTGATGTTGGTTTTTATGGAAATAGCTGAAGAGATCATGTCTGCCCTTTTGTATACATATTACTTTGTTTTGTTTTTCTAGATTTCTATTAGACTGTTTATCTACTTCCTTTGCTTAATGTTTCTTCATATAAGTCATTTCTACTCCTACTGTTTTCTTTTCTTCTATCTAATTTGAATATAATTTGATGACTGATCTATTTCCTTTTCCAGCATAAGTGCTGAAAAATATCAACGTTCAGTCAGATTTTGATGTTCTGAGCTTCATGTACAGCACTCTCTTCTTCTTTGACCTACAGACCGCTTAGAAGCGTTCTGTTTAATCTCTAAGTCTTTGGGAGGTGGGGAAGAATTTTATTTCTCATGGTGATTGATTTCTGATATAATGAATCATGTGGGAACAGAGTCATCATGATTTCAACTTAAAAAAAAAGATCTGAGGCTTCTTTTGTGGCCCATATATTATATATCTTTTTATTTTTTATTTTTGTGTACAGTGCTCTATAAATTATGGATAAGTCAAAGTGACTGACCTGATCAGTGTTCTCCTCTTTTCCTTATTATTATTCAAAGTAACATGAAGGTATTTAAAATATCCAAACAGGATTGTGAGTTTTTCTTTCCAGTTTGGTCTATTTTTATTTTGTTTAGTTATGGAGCTCTGTTAATAGGTACATGCATTAGATAGATGTTAGATATTCTTGATGAAGTTATCCTGCTTCAGCTGAAATATCTCGTTTATTTTTCTTTCCTGTTTCAGACCCTCAGCAATCTGTGTGAGTGCTTGACCTTGTTCATGAAGGTACTGAGACTCTATTAACGCTTTCAGTCTATTGTCTGATCTTGGGTGGTTTTGCAGGTCTACCTTCGATTTAACCATGCCTTTCTCCTCCTTGCTTTGATTATGGATAATTTGTATCCAATGACATTTTCACTTCTGTGTTAGATTTTAAGATTTAGAATTTCCATTTTTTTTTTGCTTTAAGGCTTCCACTTCTTTGTTGATTTTTCCATTTTCCCTTTGGTTTTTATTTATCAACCTGCTTTGACATTATTCATTATTCTGAAAGTAATTTTTTACTGCTAACCCAGCAGATGGAAAGTCTGTTTCCATAGACATTCTCATGATCATACATCTCAGTTCTGTTTTTTTTGTGTCAGTGGACTGTGTCAATTATAAAGATAACACATTTGTCTTGTCCTCAGAAAAACGTTGATTCTTTTGGTAGTAAGCTAATCATCTTGAACATGTCCTCTTTTTATTTCACATATTAATCTGAGTTTCCTCTCCCTCCCCTCCTCCCACACCAATTTCTTCCCCCCACTCCTCATCCATTTCTCAGAGAGGATGAGTCCTCCCATGGGGAGTCAATAACATCTGTCACATCACTTAAGGCAGGACCAAGGCCCTCCCCACTATATCTAGGTGTAGCAAGGTAACCCTCCACAGGGAATGGGCTCCAAAATGTCAGTACATGCACTAGGATACATCCTGGTTCCACTGCCTGGAGCCCTCCAAACTGCCCCAGCAACTCAACTGTCACCCACATTCAGAGGGCCTAGTTCAGTCCTATGCATGCTCCCCAGCTGTCAGTCCAGAGTCAGTGAGCTTTCACTAGCTTGGGTTAGCTGTTTCTGTGAGTTTCCCCATCATGGTATTGACCCCTTTGCTTATATTATTGCTCTTCCCTCTCTACAACTGAACTCCAGGAGCTTGGCCCAGTGCTTAGCTGTGGATCTCTGCATCTGCTTCCATCAATTACTGGATGAAGGTTCTGTGATGACAATTAAGATAGTCATCAATCTGATTAGAGGGGAAGGCCAGTTCAGGCATCCTCTCCACTATTGCTTAGATTCTTATCTGGGATCATCCTAGTGGTTTTCTAGGAATTTTCCTAGTGACAGGCTTCTCTCTAGATCCATAATGGCTCTCTCTATCAAGATATCTCTTTCCCTGCTCTCCATCTCTGTTCTTCCCCCGACTCGACCTTCCCAATCATTCATGCCCTCTTAATTTGACTCTCTGGAGGTGGCTGTCCTATTTGAGTTTTAGGGAATCGTTTTAGTTCTAGGTTACCAAATTTACTTCTGAGATGTGATCTTTGGAGTTTGGATGGAGAGCTATGGAGTCTCAGATGGTAAGAATCTTCTCCTCTTGGGGACCTAAATCTTGCTCCCTTGTAATATGTATTAGGTAAATATTTTCTAACATTTTTTCAAGCTCCCTTCTAGCTACTGCTTTCTGCTATGCTTCTCATACTGTTTCCCACACAGACACCTGTTTAAGAAAGAGGAGTTCATAAGAAGATTTTGTGGTTCCTCACAAAATTTATGATATTCTCTTTCCCAGTATTTCCCTGCTCATCTACAAGTTCCTGGGAGATTCCTACTTGACTGTTAGGTGCATTAATGAGCATGCCCACTTTCCTAGAGGTGCAGAGGCCCATAGTGCATGAATCTGACATTGTTTAGCTCCAGTTCCTAAGTAGAAAAAGACAAGATCTCCTGAGTAAATTGGGAGCATGGGGACCTTGGTGGAGGGTTGAAGTGGGGAGGGGAGAGGCAGGGAGGGAAGCAGAGAAAAATGTAGAGCTCAATAAAAATCAATAAATAAAGAGTTGACTCAATTTCACTTTTTGTCTCTGTGTTATTATTCTCTATGGATTTTAGTTATTATTGTTTAAATATTCAGAATTTGTGTTTGGGAGCTATGGAAGATTGACCCTATATAAAATACACAACTACTATGGCAACCAGAATCTCTTGTGGATTGTTTTAAAAATGACACCAATATTCTTAAGTCCCATGGTATTAGTGTTGTATCTTGTGTGGTGTTTGCTGTTCCAGGACATGTGCAGAAGAGCTCTGTGTCCACTGTATCTTTATTACTCATTACTGGGTTTACTTTGTTCAAATGACACATATTTTTTAACCACAGTTTCATTATAATATTTAAATTTGCATAGTGAGAGCTAATGGGAGATGAAAGTCATCAAGACAAAAACAAAAATGAATTTCGACAGAAATGGTTAAATGTGTTCAAATTTGCAAAACTAGAGTCTAACATTCATTAAGACATAATGCTGTGGATGGCAATAGTTTAGGTATATGCCAATGCCAGAGGGGTGGGGCACAGGAAAGCTCGTCACAATCTTCAGTGATCCTCTAGTTATTTATTCATACACTCAACCAGAATGTATTTAATACCAATTATAATTAGGAAAACCAGAATTAGTTTCTGCTATAAAATCTAGATGAAATCTAAAGCACAAATCAATAATTATTTAAATAATCAGATGAGTATGTAAAGACAAAGTTGTAGTGAAAGGTACTTGCAATGATTGTATGAAATTGAAGGGCTAATTTTGAGTGGGAGTTCTTTAAGACTGTTGATAAATGGTATTGGATATGATGGTGTAAGTTGGGTGAAAATGAGGCAGGCACGACAGGATCTTTATGTGAGAGAGAATCATATGTGCCAAGGCTTAAAGGGACCAGTAAATAAAAGACTTTTGAAAAATGTTAAGTATATAGAGGTCGGAGAGAAAAGCTATAGTTGATAGTCAGGGCTTTGTGTTCAGCATTTACAGTGGTACAAAGTGCAGGGCTGAAAGCATTAGGTAGTTTGCATATAATAGATCTGAGAGACTTCGAGGCCAACAAATTAAAGGCATCGATAAAGCAACTTAATGTATAGTTTTGGAACTTAAAAAATGGTGCTGTAGAAAGTCTCCCTCCCTATTTTCTTTTAGCAAAGTTGGTCATTGAAAGAATATTATACTTGGTTTGTACGTGGGAGAACATGCACAGTGATCCTATGAAGGCTAGAGAGCAACCGTAAGATGTTCTCTTCCCATCAAATGAGTCCCAGGAATGAAACTCTAGTCATCAGGATTACTGGTAAGCCCCTTTATCCATCAAGCCTTTCTGTATGCAGAGCTGGTGGTTTTTAAAGCCCTAACATTTTCTATATTGGACAATCTATTTAAAAAAAAGAAAAGAAGCTACTTTGAGATTTCATCCTATCCCAGCCAGAATGGCCAAGATCAATAAAATAAATGACAGCACCTGCCAGCAAGAATTCAGGGAAAGGGAAACACTTATTCATTGCTGATGGGAGTCCAAACTGGTACAGCCATTATGGAAATCAATGTATTGGTTCCTCAGGAAGCTGCGAGTCAATTCACCTCAATATTCACTTATAGAACTCTTGGGCATATATCCAAAGGACCCTACATCTGACTGCTTGTTCAGCCATGCTCATTACTGCTCTATTCAGAATAGCTCCAAAATTGTAAACAGCATATATGCTCATAAACTGATTAATGGGAAAGAAAAATATGATATGTTTACACAGTCAAATATTAAGTTGTTAAGAAAACAAAATTATGCAATAGGGCTAGAATAAAATCATTTTGAGTGATATAACCCAAACCCCCAAAATACAGATATTATATATTTTCTCTTGTATTTGAATATTAGCTTTTATGCTTTTGATATATGTGCTATGGTTAGATAGCTACAAATGTTAGGTACCTAGTAAGAAACTGGGGGTGGAAAGAGGATATACCAAGGAAATGAAAATAGAATATAGTATTATGGAGAGATTAAAAAATTAGAACAGGATTGAAAAGGGATGGAAATAGGATAGCAAAGTAAAGGATGGAATATGGGGAGGGGCAACTAACACTAAAGAACATTTGAAAAATTAGATGGAAGCCCACCTCTGTAGAAACTTCCTAAAAATTGTATGTATATGAAAGGAATCTAAATAAAGTCACCACATAATAGGGCAGACAGTGCCCCAACTAGATATCTTATACTACCAAGTCAAACCTCCAGTACCAGGAATAGATTGCATCTTGTTGACTTTTTGGCCCTAGTGGGCCCGTGGAACCACCAACCATCATAGACAATTACCAGTGCTATTGGTTGTACTCCACAACCTGATGCTAAAGCCTTATTGCTGGCGAAAGCAATAACTTATGTCATAGAACATAGAGAAGTTGAGCTGATGTCTAACTAGAAGCTTTACCACTACTAATGTGCATTCATGCTGCAGAAAGATACCCTACATGTTACCAGAGAGAAAGGCAACATCAATATCCACTAGCTACAAACCCTGACACATACAACAGCAACCTGCCTACAAGTTAAATTGGCATATCAGTGGGGAAGTGTAATGGGCGTAACCAGCTACTTTTTTTTATTAGTTTTAAATCACAATTCATGAGTTGGAAACATAAAGGATAAAAACCAATACTTTTATGCTGCTAAATGAATATAGCAACAAAATTGATTCTAATGACACAGTTCTATACCCATATAATGATGCCTGGCTCAACCCACACCAGAAAAGCTTCTTGCAGTTGATGGGAATAACAGAGAGACATACAACTGTCCATTGTACAGAGAGAGAGAGACTTTGGAACACTAAGTCTTAAATGTGATATTCATCAAATCCCTCCCCTCAAGGCTCAAGGGTCTATGAGGAACAGGGCTCAGAAAGACTGTAAGAGTCAGAGGTGATAGATGACTTCAAGCAAACAGTGTCTTCAAGATGAAACAGGCCTGATGCATATATGAATTCAGAGACTGTGCCAGCACACACAAAGTCTTCCCAGATTCAAGACAAATAAAGTACAGCATTGAGAGAAGTGGACATGGGGTCCCAAGTCTGGTAAAGAAGTTATTTGCAATTGATACCCAATGGCAAAGGGAAAGTCATTTTTCTCTAATGTGTCACTGAGTATATCAACCACAATCCAGGAATAGTTGGCTAGAACAATATTCCATGGTTTTTGTTGTTGTTGTGATTGCTTCATTTTGTTTTGGCATTTTTAAATTTAAAATAGATCTATCTATCTATCTATCTATCTATCTATCTATCTATCTATCTATCTATCTATCTACTATTTATGTATATCTATCTCCAATTATAGTTTCCCCTCCCTCTATGCATCCCAGTTTGTCCCTCTTTCTCTCCTATCCAGATCTACCCTTTTTCTGTTTCTCATTAGATAATAAATGAGTTTATAAAGGATAATGATAAAATATAATATAATATGATAAAACAAAAATTCATACATCAGAATTGAAAAAAATCCAAACAGAAGGAAAGAGCCCAAAAGAAGGCACAAGAAACAAAGACCTACTTGTTCACACACTCAGAAATCCATAAAAGCACTAAACTAGAAGTCATACAAAGGATATACACAAAGGATTCTTAGGGCTAATAGAGAGATGAATACATTTATAAAATAATAAGATAAAATTAAAGCAAAACAAAGCAACAACACAAAAAGGAAGAGCCGTAATATGATATGATGAGACAAGGAACCTCCAAAGATACCACTGAATTCATTGTCTGTGGCCATCTACTGCTGCACATGTAGCCTGCCCTTAAGAGTAGTTTGTTTTCCCAGTGAGATTCCCTTGGAGAAGACTCAATTTTGATTTACAAATGGTTATCCATTACAGATTTCTTCTGGGTTAGGGATGAGGGCATGTGGCTACTTCTTTCAGCTCGAGGACCCCATCTGGTGCAGAGTCACGCAGGTCCAGAGCATGTTACCTCTCTGAACTCACGTCATATTCGATGCAAAAATGTAGCTTTGGACAAGTCAGGCTATTGTTGATTTTTAACTTACATCTCAGTTACAGAAGACCCATAATAAGTATATAAACAAAAAAGCAAATAAGTATATTTCATATATTGTTAATGCCACATTCTGCTAAGGGTGTGTAGTAACAAGACCTCATGTTAATTGTGGATGAGAATGTAAATGTGAAAGAACATTATAAGAAAGGAAGTTTTGTCTAAATATGATATTATCAATTGACTCATAACCCATGTTTTTGAAGCATATTTATATGACTCAAAAACTGTGTCTCCATGAACATCTAGTTATAGGTGGTTTTAGCAGCTTTCTTTTTAATTTTCAAGGTTCAGAAATAAGCAAATTGTCCTTCAGTAGGTGTATGGGAAGACTGGTGTGTCTAAACAGTGAAATATTATTCAGTGGTAAAAAGGAATTAATTGACAAACCATGTTAAAAATAGAGAAAACTTAAATGTATATTCCTAAGTGGCCTACACACAAAAAGCTACATTCTGTATGTATCGAGTAGAAGGCATTTAGGAAAAGACAAACTATGGTGACAGTGAAAATATTAATGACGGCCTGGTGTAGACATAGGTGGAACACGGATTGTTGATACGTGTGAAACTATGGTGCATAAGGATGTAAGCAATCTGTTATTGCCTGCAGAATGTACTTCCCGTGTGAACTACAGAGCCAGCTCTAGATTGTGGGTTATGTATCCATGATGTGTGCCAAAACCAAAATATCTCTTTGATGAGGATTGTTGATAAGGGAGGTGGCTGTGGAAGGTCAGAGCTGCTTTTCAAATCCCTGTGCCTTCCCCTCAGTTTCAAAGTGAACTCAAAGCTACTTTAAAATATGAAGTTGATTTCTGGTTAGAAAGTTAAGGTTTCATGAGAAATTACATTAAAGCAATGTGATTTGAGTTATAAGAATGTACAATGTTACAAAGAATGGCCAAAGCACATATTTATGAGAAATTGACATATAGGTACAGGGATAGTGAGAAAAGCTATGTCACAATTTTGGGGGAGGAAAATCTAAATGGAAGACACACCTAGATCCTGAGGTCGAAAGAACTCACGTTATCTTATCATGTTATTCTGGTAGATGAGGGTGAGAATGACGTGACCCCAAGCTAAACTATTAGATCAGGAGAATGTTCCCTAGAACAAGGGCTGAAGGAGTACCTCTTTCCATCTGTTTGAGGTTGTAATAAGTATTTCTCATCCTGTGCCATCTGTAGATCCTCATTTGTTTGATCAATTAGGCAATGAGATGAATAGCTGTAGGCATTCCCTGTTGCTCTGTAGAACAGAGAGATGCTTTGATTTCAACAGGAACAGCTAGTTTATCAACAGTCTAAGAGCTATGTGAACCAAAAGACAAGAAAAAATAGAGTATTTCCCTCTATTACATTATTTGAGGTACTTTCAACAGAAATCCTCCCTTTAGAAGATGTAAAATTCTCTCAACAAGACTGCTGGCAATTGAATTTTACTCTTTGCTTTTGGACTGTCATTTGACTTTGTCATTTGGACTGTTATTTGGGAAGGTTTTAACTGAGCAGGATTTCAAGTTTCTGTTGTTTCCTTTTCCCACTCTTATTTCCAAGTGTCAGAAACTTCTGTGGGAAAGAATCAGCCTTACTGAATAGGTAGAAATGGGAAAGCAAAATAGATTCTCATATGTGCTTATAAAGCTGTCAGAGTTGTATGGAACCAGTCAGATGGTTTGTGCAAGTTAGTCTTTGGAAACAAGCACACACTATAAAGGAATTTGTGGGTAGAGAACACTGCAAAAGCCTAACACAGCTCCTGCAGAATCAATAAGTTCTCCACAATTTTTATAAAAGTCTTTTGTTTTCTATCTTCTCCCAATGTATTCACTCAAGTTAAACTAATGAATCCTCTACAGAGAGATTGAAGAAGAAAACATCTTCGTTTCATTTCTGTTGTTGTGATAAAATAGCCCAACAGAAACCAACTTAGGAGTGAAAGGATTTCTTTTAGCTCACAATTAAAGATTATGGTTTATTATTTTGGGGAAGTCAAGGCAGGAACAACATCCATGAAGAGAGAGAGAAATATGTGTGCATGCACACTTGCTTGCTTCATTGTGATTGACCCAGTTTCTCCCTTCTTACACTGTTCAAGTTCCCTTGACTTAGGAATTGTGCTGCCAGCACTCGACTTTGAATATGACATCAATTAGTTTAATCCCTGTGATGTTTATTCTTGGTTGTCAACTGGACTGCATCTGGAATTAACTAAAACCCAAGCAACTGTGAGAGTTTTCTAAATTTTATCTTTTAAGTGGGAAGACCCACTTTCAATCAGGTTTTTTTTTAAAATTTATTTATTTATTTGTTTATAAAAATTTCCACTTCCTCCCCTCCTCCCCATACCCTCCCATTCCCCCCACTCCCTCTCCTCCTTCCCTCCACTCCCTCTCCTCCTCCCTCTCCAGTCCCAAGAGCAGTCAGGGTTTCCTGCCATGTGGGAAGTTCAAGTTCCTCCCCTCTCCATCCAGGTCTAGGAAGGTGAGCATCCAAACAGACTAGGATCCCAAAAATCCAGTACATGCAGACAAAAGCCAGTGCCATTGTCAATGGCTTCTCAGTCAGCCCCCATGTCAGCCACATTCAGAGACTCCGGTTTGATCCCATGCTCGTTCAGTCCCAGTCCACCTGGCCTTGGTGAGGTCTCATTCTATCAGTCCCCTTGTATCAGAGGGTGAACGCACCCCTCGCGGTCCTTATTTCCTTTTTCATGTTCTCCCTCCTTCTGCTCCTCATTTGGACCTTGGGGGCTCAGTCCAGTGCTCCAGTATGGGTCTCCGTCTCTATCTCCATCCATCGCCAGATGAAGGTTCTATGATGATATGCAAAATATTCATCAGTATGGTTATGGGCCAAGGCCAGTTCAGGCATCCTTTTCTCTGCTGCCCAGGGAACAATCTGGGGACCTCTTCTTGGGCCTTGGAACCCCTCCAGAATCAAGTCTCTTGCAAACCCTAAAATGGCTCCCTTAGTTGAGATATAAACTTCCCTGCTCCCATAACCATCCTTCCTCCCTCCCCCCTCCCATTCCCCCAAGCCATCCCCAATCCTCCCCCTCTCCCCTCTTCCTACTCATCTCCCCTTACTTCCACCCCCACCCCCCGTGCACCCAAGGTTGCCTGGCAATCTTGTCTACTTCTAATATCCAGGAGGATAACTACATGATTTTCTTCAGGTTCACCTTCTTATTTAGCTTCTCTAGGATCATGAATAATAGGCTCAAAGACCTTTAACTATGGCTAGAATCCACTTATGAGTGAGTACATACCATATTCGTCTTTTTGGGTCTGGGATACCTCACTCACTAAAGCGTTTTCTATTTCCATCCATTTGCATGCAAACTTCAAGATGTCATTGTTGTTTACCGCTGAGTAAAACTCTAATGTGTATATGTTCCACACCTTTTTTAACCATTCTTCTATTGAGGGGCACCTAGGTTGTTTCCATGTTCTGGCTATTACAAATAGTGCTGCTATGAACATAGTTGAACAAATGCTTTTGTAGTATGATAGGGCATCTCTTGGGTATATTCCCAAGAGTGGAATTGCTGGGTTCTGAGGGAGGTTGACTCCCAGTTTCCTGAGAAACCACCACACTGATTTCCACAGTGGCTGCACAAGTTTGCATTCCCATCAACAATGGATGAGTGTTCCCCTCACTCCACATCCTCTCCATCATAGGCTATCCTTGGTGTTTTTAAGTTTAGCTATTCTGACAGGTGTAAGATGGTATCTCATAGTTGTTTTGATTTGCATTTCCCTGATCGCTAAGGAGGTTGAGCATGACCTTAAGTGCCTTTTGGCCATTCTAAGCTCTTCTGTTGTGAATTCTCTGTTCAGTTCAGTACCCCATTTTTTAATTGGGTTAATTAGAGTTTTAGTGTCTAGTTTCTTGAGTTCTTTGTATATTTTGGAGATCAGACCTTTGTCTGATGAGGGGTTGGTGAAGATCTTCTCTCAGTCCAAAGGTAGCCTTTTTGTCTTACTGACAGTGTTCTTTGCTTTATAGAAGCTTCTCAGTTTCAGGAGGTCCCATTTATTCATTGATTCTCTTATTGTCTGTGCTACTGAGGTTCTACTTAGGAAGTGGTCTCCTGTGCCTATATCTTGTAGACTACTTCCCACTTTCTCTTTTATCAGGTTCAAAGTGGACAGATTAATGTTGATGTCTTTAATCCATTTGGACTTGAGTTTTGTGTATGGTGATAGATATGGATCTACTTTCATTCTTCTACAGGTTGACATCCAAGTTATGCCAGCACCATTTGTGCTTTCCTTCTTCCATTGTATACCTTTAGCTCCCTTGTCGAAAATCAGGTGTTCATAGGTTTGTGGGTTAATATCCGGATCTTCTATTTGATTCCATAGGTAGACTTCTCTGTTGTTATGCCAATACCAAACTGTTTTCAACACTGTTGCTCTGTAATAGAGTTTGAAGTCAGGGATGGTAATGCCTCCAGAAGTTACTTTATTGAATAAGATTGTTTCTGCTATCCTGGGTTTTTTGTTTTTCCATATAAACTTGATTATTGTTCTCTCAAGGTCTGTGAAGAAGTTTGATGGGATTTTGATGGGGATTGCATTGAATCTATAGATTGCTTTTGGTAGAATTGCCATTTTTACTATGTTGATTCTCCCAATCCAAGAGCAGGGGAGGTCTTTCCATTTTCTGGTATCCTCCTCAATTTCTTTCTTCAAAGACTAAAAGTTCTTGTCAAATAGGACTTTCACTTCCTTGGTTAGAGTTACCCCAAGATATTTTATGCTATTTGTGGCTATCTTGAAAGGTGATGTTTCTCTGATTTCCCTCTCTGCTTCTTTATCCTTTGTGTATAGGAGGGCCACTGATTTTTTGGAGTTGATCTTGTATCCTGCCACATTACTAAAGGTGTTTATCAGCTGTAGGAGTTCTTTGGTAGAGTGTTTGGGGTCGCTTATGTACATTTTCATATCATCTATAAATTTGTTGAATTTTGTTAAATGCTTTTTCAGCATCCAGTGAAATGATCATATGTTTTTTTTCTTTCAGTTTATTTATATGATGGATTACATTGATAGATTTGCATATGTTGAACAACCCTGCATCTCTGGGAAGAAGCCTACTTGATCATAATGGATAATTTTTCTAATGTGTTCTGGGATTCGGTTTGCCAGTATTTTATTGAGAATTTTTGCGTCAATGTTCATGAGTGAGATTGGCCTGTAATTCTCTTTCTTGGTTGTGTCTTTGTGTGGTTTTTGTATCAGGGTAACTGTAGCTTCATAAAAAGAGTTTGGCAATGACTCTTCTGTTTCTATATTGTGAAATACGTTAAGGAGTGTAGGTATTAGCTCTTCCTGGAAGTTGTGGTAGAATTCTGCATTGAAACCATCTGGTCCTGGGCTTTTACATAAGTGGGGACTTTATATTAGGGGCATAGATATTCAGGATTGAGACTTCTTCCTGATGTATTGTTCCTGTTATGAGTATGAAATGTTCATCTCCTTCTCTTCTGATTGATTTTAGTTTGAAGTTGATTTTGGTAGATATTAGAATGGCCACACTCGCTTGTTTCTTAGGTCCATTTGCTTGGAAAACCTTTTCCCAATCCTTACTCTGAGTAGGTGTCTGTCTTTGTGATTGAGGTGTGTTTCTTGTAAACAGCAGAATGTTGGATACTGTTTTCATATCCAATCTCTAAGTCTGTTCCTTTTTATAGGTGAATTAAGTTCATTGATATTAAGTGATATTAATGACCAGTGGTTGTTGACTTCGGTTATTATTATTATTTTTTTTTGGGGGGGGTAGTAGAGTGTATGTGTTTCCCTTCTTTGAGTTGTGGTTGTGAAGGGTCGCTAGATGTCTGAGTTATTGTAGGCAGTGTTGGGAATGCTGGATTCCTTGGGTTGTGATTTTCCTTCTAATACTTTCTGTAAGGCTGGATTTGTAGCTACGTATTGTTTAAATTTGTTTTTATCCTGGAATATTTTATTTTCTCCGTTGATAGTGAATGACAGCTTGGCTCGGTATAGTAGTCTGGGCTTGCATCCCTGGTCTCTTAGTTTCTGCAGTACCTCTATCTAGGACCTTCTGGCTTTCATGGTTTCCATAGAGAAGTCTGGTGTAAGTCTGATAGGTTTACCTTTATAAGTTACCTGACCTTTTTCCTTTGCAGCTCTTAATACTCTTTCTTTAATCTGAGTGCTTTGTGTTTTGATTATTATATGGCAAGGGGATTTTTTTTTGATCAAGTGTATTCGGTGTTCTGTATGTGTCTTGAACCTTCATAAGAATATCGTTCTTTAGGTTGGGAAAGTTTTCTTCTATAATTTTGTCGAATATATTTTCTGGACCTTTGATCTGCAATTCTTCTCCTTCTTCTACCCTATTATTCTTAGATTTGGGGTTTTTTTTATTATGTCCCAGATTTCCTGAATGTTTTGAGATGAGAATTTGTTGGATTTGCTGTTTTCTTTGGTCAGAGCATTTATTTTCTCTATGGTGTCTTCATAATCTGAGATTCGTTCTTCTATCTCTTGTATTCTACTGGTTATGCTTGTTTCTCAAGTCTCTGTTTGTTTACCTCGATTTTCCATATCCAGCCGGCCCTCAGTTTGTGTTTTCTTCATTGCCTCCATTTCAACTTTCAATTCTTGAACTGTTTCCATTACCTGTTTAATTGTTTATTCTTGGTTTCCCAGGGTGTCGTTTACGGATTTACTCATTTCTTCAAACCTTTTGTTATGTTTCTCTTCCATTTCTTTACTCATTTCTTCAATCTTTTTGTTATACTTCTCTTCCACTTCTTCAAGTGAGTTATTCATACCCTGTTTAAGGGACTCTATTGCTTTCATAATGACACTGTTTTCCACTTCTTCTGAAACAGGGTGTTCAAGTCCTTCTGTAGTAAGATTGCTGGGATCTGGTGTTTTCATGTTGTTTTTCAGATTGTTGGAGGAATTCTTGCCTTGGTGTCTACCCATCTCTTCCTTCAAATGTTCTCTAATGGATCTTCTGGTACTGGGTCAGGTTCCCCCCTCCGATGAATCTTCTGCTAGAGGATCAGCGCCCCTTGTTGGCTGGATTCTTGCTGAGCTGATGCAGGGCCTACCTTTCCACCACAGGCAGGCAGGCTATTGAAACACAGGCACTCCCTTCTGCTGAGTTGCACTTCCAGCCCAGTTCCAGCCTTCAAGCCAACTGAGCTTGGTGATTTTATGGTCCCAAGGAGGAAGGGAGGAATAAAGGAAGGGGTTCCTGGATGAAAGGTGTGGTGGGCTAGGAGGTGAGAGGGCTTAGCACCTGCAGAGTGGCCAGGGAGTCAAGGGGGACCAGGGATGTCTGAGCTCCTCCTTGTCGGGCTTCTGCTGTGGGTCAGAGCAAACTCACCCCAATGATGAATCTTCTGCAAGAGACAATCAGTTTTTTTTTTGAGGCGGAAAGATACATCTTTAATACAGATCTTTTGAGTTTGGTAAATCGACCTTAAATGTGGCCCATACCTTCTGCTAGCAGCCTATGCAAAGGACATGGAAGAAGGAAGCTTGCTACTTCTTTGCTGGTTTGTTCTTGCTCTTGCTGGCAAGTCAATTCCTTCTCTAACTTTAGAACCTCCTTGTTCAGGATTCTGGCATATACTGAAAATCAGATGAAACATCCAGATGCCTGGACTGAATAGCTACTGGATTCTTGGATATCCCTTTGGCAGGCAGCCACTGTTGGACTAGATGGATAACATCCTGTAAGCCATTCTAATAAATTCCCTTTATATATGCATATATATGCAATCACGTACACACATATTCATTCTATTGGTTGTATTCTTTGAGAGCACCCTAACTGATACAATTTTCCCACAGACATGCTCACAGGCCAACCCAGTGTGGATAACCTGCCTCTGAGGCTCTCCTCCATTTTAAGTTGTGTCAGGTTGACAACTAAAGCTTAGCATCACATCATGCACCTTGTCAGTTTTGCATCCAAGCATATCATGTTTGAACTAACTATAGCTTTCTACTTCTTGTCCCCAAGGCCCTTTTTTCATGTTCTAAAATACAAGCCAATATTATTACTCCAAAACTTCTTTCAAAAGTCCAGTCTCTTAACTGCGGGGGTCCTATGATTTAAAACCATTTACATACTTGCCAAGGTGATATCACAGAGTAATAGTCTTAGCCTAAAAGAGAAGAACCAGGGCTTCAGAAGAAATATCCAGATCAAAATAAACCCCGAAATGCACAAGGGTAAATATCAAATCCTGCAGCTCAGTATTTACTACTTAAGGCTCATTTTCAGGGCTTCATTGGCCTTGGGCAGCTGTACTTCTCTAGTTAAACCACCTGCAACACATACAGTCTTTCTCTTGGGTTTAGGCCGGCTCCACTATTTATCCCAAGCTACCTTTGGTAGACATAGTCTTGGCATCTCCAAAATCCCGGTGTCTTCACTAAACATGAGACTTCACATGTGTAGATTCATGCAGTGATCTCTCATGGTATCTTCGTGATGACTCCAACCCTGCTAAATGATATGAGGTCTCAACTTCTTTCCATGACCATGTCATTCTTTACTATGTGTATGATACTATAATACCACATTCTGCTCAAGTTATATTTTGTTACCCTTAAGCCATAGGTATATAATCTTTTGTTCCCCGAGGAAACACTGTCCTAGTGACTCAAAAAGCCACAGAATTTTCTCTTCATGAGTACTGATCTCTTTAATAATAGTAAATGCTTCTTCAACTTCAGTCTCATCGGAAACATAGGCTTATCCAAAGTATGACACAAACAGCACCATTTCTATTATTAACGGAATTTTTGTTTCCTCTCATAGACCTCATGTGCTGGGTCTCAATGGTCCAGATTTCACTCAGCATTTTTACCTTAAGAGTCCCAAATAAAGCAGCTAGTTAAGTTCTGCTTCTACCATTCACTAGGTTTTCTACATCAGTACAACAAATGTTTCCAAGTTTTAACCACAAGAGTCCAAGGCATAAAAACCACATGATCAGGCCTATCACAGAAATAGCCTCACTCCTGATACTAATTTCCATTTAATTTTATTTCTGTGGTGATAAAATATTCTGATAAAAATTATTTTAGGGGATAAAGGATTTATTTAATCTTATAATTCCAGATTACAGGTTACAGTCCATTGTTGTGGGAAAGTCATAGTGGCAGGAACCTGAAGCAGCTAGTCACATCACGTTCATAGTCAATAGTAGAGAGAGAATGTGTACTCACTTCTTTAAACTCTGCTCAATTTCTGAACTCTTTTTGTTTTTTTTTTTTTTTTAAAAACAGGGCTTCTCTGTGAATCTCTGGAGCCTGTCCTGGAACTTGTTTTGTGTTATCAGGCTGGTCTCATACTCACAGAGATTTGCCTGCCTCTGCCACCCAAGTGCTGGGATTAAAGCCATGTGCCACCACTTCCTGGAAATTTCTCAACTCTCATACAGTCCACGAGTCTCTGTCTAGGGGACGGTGTCACCTACAGTAGACTGAGTCTTCTTACATCAATTAATTTAAATAAAATAATTACTTATATTCATGCACACATGCCAGCCCAATGTAGACAATATTATCTCATTGTGGCTCCTTACCTAGAAGATTATAGGTTTGATCATCTTGACAATTAAAGCTATCACAAGAGGCATACTAAATGTTTAGAAAGAGAAAGTTGCTATTTAAATATGAGATCTGTGGGAGAAATGGGTAGGATGTCTAGAGAGTCTTCCTTCTCTTTTTTCATTCTTCCTTTCCTTCCTTCCCTCCTTTTCACTCATATGTCTTAGAGAATCTACTTGTTAATTTTCTGATTTGTCAATATTAGTTTTGTGTCTCATATTCTGACACAAAATGACTGTTTAAGTCATTCCCTCCCAATGAACTTTTATGTTAGAAAATTGACCCTACAATGATTATAAAAGTTCATCCTGTCTTATGAGTTCTTTTAGTCTCCAATTTTCACACATTTGATAAAGGTCATGCTATTAGCTACTGGCAGAGGGAAACTATTGTTTACAGCTGGTGAATCATCCAGCTCTATACTCTATAGAATGTTTCCATATAGTCTAATTTAAGCTTTAGTTGTTTCAAAGTATTCTTACTGTTGCATAATGTAACTTCTGTATGATGGGCAGTCTCTGGTGGCATATTCCTATGCTCAAATTAGTTCAAATTGCCTTTTCATAGATATACCATTAAACAACCATTTATAAATGAACATATAGGTGGCTTCATGCATAAATAATAATTTAAAAATTAATCTTAAATTTTTAAACTTTATTTGTAATCCATAAATAAAAATTGTGTGGTATGTTTATATGGTATTATGTAAGTTTTACTAGTGTTGACAGTGTATGATAAATCATGCTAATTAACAAATCATTTACTTCACATACATATCATGTTTTACAATGAAAGCAAAGCATTTTAAATACACCCAATAATTTTGAAATGGTTACCTAATCATTATGTTTTGGGGATTTTATTAAATTTTACTTTTTGTGTATGGTTGTTTTGCCTGCATATATGTCTGTTCACCATATGCATACAGTGGTTGTGGAGGCCAAAAGAGGCCTTTAGATAGTTGAGACTGGAGTTACAAATGATTGTGAGCTGCCATGTATGTGCGCTGGAAAATGAACCTAGGTCTTCTGGAAGAACAATCAATGCTTTTAACCACTGAGTCACTTCTCCAGCCCTCTGATAGTTATTTAGTCTCCATGGCACTTGGTGTAGTAGATCACTGAAGTCACTTCTAGTATCTAACTGAAACGTTGTATCCATTACTCAGCAACACTCTTCCTCTTCATACCCTGTGTCAGGTTCTGGTGTGCCCTGTTCTGTCCTTTGCTTGTATTATTTTGTGTAAGTGTGAATGAAGTGAAACTCTACCCTCTTTTGCAAGAGGGTAGAGTTTTCTTTCTGGTGAGTAAGTCTGTCTCATTGACACCATTGCCATATTTGTTGACATAAGATCTCAATTTCTTTGTCATTTTAATATGAACTGAAGACCAAGACTCTCCAGGAATCCTTCAGGTCTTTAAGACCAGCTTCAGACTTGTTGAAGCATATAGCGTTGCAGATTGAGCTGGCTTCTCAGCAATCCTGCATGCAGAAGATCCTTATTGGATTGCCCAACTCTGTTACAGTGTAAGTTATCCTAAAGGCTCATTTATAAGAAAAAAAAAGAGTTTATAAAATCCTTTTAGATTATTTTCCAGCACAAAATGTGTATTTTTTTTACTTTAATTTTTACTATGGTAGTTCTTAGATGAACTTCCCCCTTTGGAATTTTCAGAAGCTCTTCACTGTAGATTTGAATTTGAGTGGGCAGCAGTAGGGAGGTCAGGACATGCTGAGAAATTGAGAACAGTAAGAAATCTGACCTATAGCAGTCAATCTTCATGAGATATTACACAATACAAGTAAGATTCATTGTTGAACATATTTTAATAATTAAAGATTGCCTGAAGATCTGAGACTAAAATAGTCCCACTGGTCATCCTTACAGCCCAGATTATGATAACACACACCTTTAATCTCAGTAGCCATAATGACACACACCTTTAATCCCAGTAGCCACATTGGTTACCATAGAAACTGGGCGGTGCCGTCCTTTAATCCCTGCCCTAAAGAGGTTTATAAAACAGAAGGAAACAGCTGTCAGAAACAGCTGTCTTCTGAGATTCCTGGAGGCAGGATCACCATTTTCAGACTGAGGTCTAGTGGCTGACTGTTTCACTCTTTGGATCTTCCAGTTGAACCCTGATTTCTCTTTCTGAGTTCTTACTAATCATGCTTCAGTTATCTGTACATAATAATACCTGCAAGTCTTATACCTTTCCCCGTAGCAATTGCTCCTCTCCTCTTAGATGATGTTTTCCTGCGGTAGGAGGCCGATCACCAGGCCCACAACTCTTCCTTCTCATGCCACTCATTGGAAACTGAGTAGGATTTAGGCAGGGCTCCTGAGCATTCAGCACCGTTTTAGATGCTCAGGACACAGCAGTGTGCGAAGCAAACACCCTGCCCACCCTGTCCTCTTGAGACGCTCCCCTTTTATGACAGTAGGCAAGTAAAACTGAAAACAAAGGAGACCTAATTGGAAAACTACATAATTTATTTCTTTGCATTTTCTTGCATCGAGGAGTCCTTTCAAGTGTGGAACATCACCTATTTGCCAGAAATCAGACTCAATAACAGCAAACCATCCCAAGAATGTCCCAAATTAATCAAGTCCTCATCATAATCCCAGAATGTAAAAGGAACATGGAAAGAGTATTTCAATTTGAATATTGGCACAATGTTTCTCTCTCCATTTATTTCCAGCTTCATACTTTTCCCCCCAGGTTTGTTTACATTTGGCATTTGTATCTAGCTCTTATCTTGTTCTGATAACCCATTAACTTAGAAGTAGCTTTTATAAAGCAATAGTGACTTTTTCATTATTGAGTATCTGTTTCGAAGTCATTTAATCTTCTGAGCAGAATTTGTTGTGTGAAGTTTTATACAGCCAAGAATAATTTATTTGCAAATGTAGCAATGGCACACAATCAGCCAAACGAGATTGAGTTTTTTTTTTTCTCCAGATGATATTTTACTGAAAGTTTAAATGTGTCTGGTTTATGTTTCATTAGAATTTGAATAGGTATATGCAGTTTCTCAAAATGTTCTCTGATAGTGAAATAGTATTTGGAAAATAGTACCTCATAAACACAACTCCTTTCTGAATACCATCACAGCTGAATGTACTGCTCAAGTCAAATATTATTTGGAAGGCAGCACTGTTTAAATAAAAGAATATAATTTAAATTAAAATTATTGTACCATGTACAAAAGAAGTAGTTTATTTGGCCAGTGCATTTGCAGGTGTTATGACATATGTATGATCTTTAGAGTTATTAAGAATTCTCTTTTCAGTCTGCTCTAATAATACTTTTCATAACTGTTATAAAAACATTAAGAGCGTAAGGGAGTTTTTTTTCAACAATCTCTGAGAGAATAGTTTCTGTAATAACACTTGCATAATTAGCCTAGATAATACTTAAGAGTGCTTCCTGAAAGTGATTCATAAGACTTGAGAGTCTGCCTGTTTGGAATGACTGCTCCCTCAATACCTGTCTTTTATCTTGCTTGTGTGAATAAAGCATGTCACAATAAGCACACCACAGCAAATACAAAGCAGAAATGCTCCCCTATTAGATGTCAATTTACTGGGGGAGGGCACTTGAGCTACACGGTTCCCAGAATCTATCCATCCTCCCTTCCTTTCTCCCATTCTTCCTTCTTCTTTTCCTCCTCTCCTCCCTCTCTTCCATTTTTCTTCCTTTCTCTTCCGCATGAGCATTGATGGTTACCACCTATCAATGTTTTCATGAAATTACTCCCACTGTTCCTTTGTATTGTTGTTATCTGTTGTCTTGTGCTTGCCATGTCATTTTCCCTGGGTCTTGTGATCATCATGTATGACCACAGTCAAGAATCAAGGCCTTATTTGTTTAAAAAATGAGTTAAGTTCTATTGAGGAGAAGAGAGAACCAAATCTACAAGTTAAATGTTACAAGCATTCTGCCTCAGTACCTAAGACATTGAGGACAGCTGGTCCATGCTGCAGTGTTAAAGCAGACACAAGTACCTGTATTTTATTTATTGCCTTTATATAGATGCTGATTTCTAAGCATGAAGCATTATCTACACACTTAAAAAGATCCATTATTTCCAGGGTGATAAAAACATCACTTGAAGGTGCGATTTCCTAAAGATTTTTCCCTATTCTTCTAAGTATCCATCTCCGGAATAAGCACAGCTGTCTCTTTTCTTGTGTTTTCCCTGGTGTTGCACAAGATTTTAGTAAATTTACCATGTGATTGCTTTTCTCCCTTGTTCCTATGTCCTTAATGTACAGCAGTCATGTCTTCTCATTTTCATGGTGTTCTATTTTATATCCTGGTACTCATTAACTATTTTGAAAAATCGATTCAGCGACTCAGCACATAGTACATACTAGACACCAAGCTATGTTCTAAGGACAGAAAAAAAGTTTAAACCTGGAATCTTACTTTCAGAAATGGAGAATATGAATGAGACAATACATCATGACCTCACCATAATTGGGTGTGACTGGACTGAATGTCATCCTGTACACACAGCAGAAAGGCTGACTTTAGCTGACGATGTTAATGAAGGCATTTCCATCCTTATGTCATGAATCTGGAAGATGATCAGGTCCCTAGTCTCTCCATCCTATAATTCCTTTTTTAAAAATTGTTTTTTAAAAGTTGACATACAAAATAAAGGGTTTCATTAGAATATTTTCATGTCATGGTTCTACCGCAGCCAGGGTCTGTGTGATGTCTGAGGTTCCTGATACCATCAAAGACCACTTGGATGCCTGTTATCTGGAGCCACGTTAGTATTAGACAGTCATGCCACTGCTGGGGCCATGCCCATCTGAGTGGCCTATACTGCCACCTGGGACAATGGTGACTTCCAGACCAGGCTACTACTGCTGAGAACCATGTCTGGGTCCTCGGTCCCACTGCAGCTAGGATCTGTGTTATACCAAAGGTAACACAGAAGCCCTGATCTAGTTGCCATACTGCCAACAGAGCCATTCTGACCCGAGTAGCCTGTGCTTCCAACCAGAGCCAGGATGCCATCTGGGTCCAAATTGTTGCAGAGGGTCATGTGGCCCTGCTACATCTGAGGTCTGTGTTGATGTCAGTGTTGCTTCAGGGGGCCATGGGAACCATGTGTGATGGAACTAGGTGGCCTTGTCCTTCACTGACCCTGGGAGATGGCTGGCCCTGCCCTTCGCTGGCTGTTGCAGCCAGAGAGCTGTCCTGGACCCTCATGGGAAAGCTGCCCCATGCCAGTCTCCATACTTGGGAAAGATGGTTCCACTCCTCACCATGGGCAGCGAAGATATGATCCTGATGGCATAGGTATAGGAGAGATGGCTCTGCCCTTGCCTGAGAGAAGAGGTGCTTTGGTGGCCTAACTGACCAGCTCAGCTACCACGTAGGCTCACAGCTGGGCCTGGGGTTGGCCCAGACTAACATCTATCCCATCTAGGATATGTTGGGGCTGAAGGGACTGGTCCTGTGGGATTGTAACCACAGTATTTCCATGATTCAGGAGGGCAATGGGATATCCCAGAGAAGTTCTAGTGATGATGGCATACCAGAAACCAGAGGCTTTGATCCAGACCTGTGACTTGTTGATGCTGACTGCAGTTTCCTCTGTCTTTTCTCTTCCCAGAAGCACCTCCCATTCATGCTTCTTCCTGTTTCTCTTCAGAAATGGGCAGGCCTCCCATGGATATCAACTGGCCATGGTATGGTAAGTTGCAGTAAGACTAGGCACCTGTTGTCCTATTAAGGCAGGATAACACAGCCCCATAGGAAGAAAGGATCCCCAAAATAGGCAACAGAGTCAGATACAGTCCCTGATCCCACTGTTAGGAGTCCCACGAGAAGATCAAGCTATACAATTGTTACATATGTACAAAGGGCCTTTGTCAGTTCCGTGTAAGCTCTTTGGTTAGTGATTCAGTTTCTCTGAACCCCTATGAGCCCAGGTTAGTTGAGTCTGTGGGGTTTTCTTGTGATGCTCATGACCCCCTGGCTCCTATAATCCTTCCTCCCCCTTTTCAGCAGGATTTCTCGAGCTCTGCCTCTAATGTTTGGCTGGAGGTCTCCATATCTGTTTCTACTAGTTTTTGGGTGAATACTCTCTAATGATCACTGGGGTAGGCACCAGTCTATGAGTATAGCAATACATCATTAGGAATCATTTTATTGACTTTTTTTGCCAGTCATGTTTGGTTCTATCATAGGTCTCTGGGCACTTCATGCTGTGTTTGGGTGAGCTTCCTCTCATGGTATGGGTCTCAAGTCAGAACAGTCATTCACTTGCAACTTCTACAATTTCTACACATTCTTTACCCCAGCACATGTTGTAGGTAGGACAAATTCCAGGTTCAATTTGTAGATAGGAAAGAATGACTTTCAGTTTCTGGCTATTACTAATAAAGATGCTATGATTATAGTTGTGCAAGCATCCTATTGGTGTGATTGAGCATCCTTTGGATATATACCCAGCATTGGTATAGTTGGGCCTTGAGGTAGATTGATCACTAATTTTCTGAGAAACCTCCCTAATGATTTTCTAAGTAGCTGGACAAGTTTTCACTCCCACCAGCAATGAAGAAGTGTTCCCCTTGCTCCTCATCCATGCCATAATGAGCTGTCACTTGTGCTTTTGTTTTGATCTTGACCAGTCTGACAGGTGTAAGATGGAATCTCGGAGTTGTTTTGATTTGCATTTCCCTGATGGCTAAGGATATTGAGCATTTCCTTAAGTGATCAACAACCACTTGAGATTCTTGATGAGAATTCTGTTTAGTTCTGTACTCCAGTTTATAACTGGATTATTTGGTTTGTTGATATCTAGTTTCTTGAGTTCCTTATATATTTTGTAGATCAGTCCTCTGACAGATGTGGAATTGGTAAAGATGTTTTTCTAATCTGTAGGCTGCTATTTTGTCCTATTGACAGTGTCCTTTGCCTTACAGAAGCTTTTCAATTTCATAAGTTCCTATTTATTAATTGTTGATCTTAGTGTCTGCTCTATTGGTGTTCTGTTCAGGAAGCTGTCTCCTGTGCCAATGCATTCAATGCTCTGTCTGTCTGTCTCTCTTTCTTTCAGGTTCAGTGTATTTGGTTTTATGCTGAGGTCTTTGATACACTTGGACTTGAGTTTTCTATAGGGTGATAGATATGGATTTATTTGCATTCTTCTACATGTTGATGTCCAATAAGATCAATACCATTTGCTGAAAATGCTTTCTTTTATCCATTGTATTATTTTGACTTCTTTTTTGAAAATAAGGTGTCTATAGATGTGTGGATTTATGTCGGTGTCTTTGACTCAATTCTATTTTTCAACCTGTCTTTTTTTGTGACAGTTACCATGTGGTTTTTATTACTATTGCTCTGTAGTACAGTCTGGAGTCAGGGATGGTGATACCTCTGGAAGTTCTTTTATTGTACAGGATTGTTTTAGCTATCCTGATATTTTTTTTCAGTATAAAGTTGAGTGTTGTTCTTTCAGAGTCTATAAAGAATTGTGTTGGAATTTTGATGGGAATTGTGTTGAATCTGTAGATTGCTTTTGCTAAGATGGTCATTTTGACTGTGTTAATCCTACCAATCCGTGAGCATGAGAGATCTTTCCATCTTCTGCTTTTTATTTTTAAGTATGTTTCTTGTATCCCTGTTATCTTCAACATTTTTATCATGATGGAGTGTTAGATTTTGTCAAAGGTTTTATTTTCAGCATATAATGAGATAATCATGTGGTTTTTCTTAAGTTTTTTTTTATGGTGGATTATGTTGACAGATTTTCATATGTTGAACCATTTCTGCTTTTCTGGGATGAGGCCTACCTGATCATGGCAGATGATCTTTTTGATGGGTTCTTTGACTTAGTTGGTTATTATTTTATTGAGTATTTTGTATAAATGTTCATGAGGGAAATTGGTCTATAATTTCTTTCTTTATTTAGTCTTTGTGTGGTTTGAGTTTCAGAGTGACTGTGACTTCATTAAGTGAATTTGGTAATATTCATTCTGTTTGTATTTTGTGAAATAATTAGAGGAGTATTGGTATTAGCTTTTGCCTTTCTTTGAAAGCTTGGTAGAACTCTCTGCTAAAACCCTTTGGCCGTTGACATTTTTTTTCTGGGAGGGTTGGGAGATTTTTTAATAAATGCTTTTATTTCTTTGGGGGATTATAGGGCTATTTAAATTGCTTATCTGAGCTCATCTTAACTGGCAAATGGCATCTATAGAAAAATTATCCATTTCTTTTGAATTTTTCAATTTTGTGAACTATAGATTTTTGAAGTATGACCTAATGATTCTCTGGATTTCCTTGGTATCTGTTATTATGTCTCCTTTTTCATTTCTGATTTCGTTAATTTGGATGTTCTTTCTCTAGTTCTGTTCATTTCCACACAAATGACGTGATTTCATTCTTCTTTAGAGACATTTGAAGCTTCATGTGTATATGTATCAAACCTTCTCTATCTAGTTATTTGTTTATGAACGTCTAAGTCTTATTGTATAGCACACTGAGGCCCATGTTGAGGTTTCTTTGTTGTTGTCTTTTATGTTTATTTATTTCCTTTTGAATATTGGCACAGTGGAGAGAATGATGAGACTCTGCTCCTGTTCTTGATTTTTACCTTCTTGTTGTGAGTTGGACACATCTCCAGACACATCTGTCACAATGTTGCAGCAAGCCAAGGGCAACAAGGTGAATAGGTTCTTGGCTGAAATCTCCAAAAATAGTGTTATACAAAGAATATTTGTTCTTTGTAAATTGGTTTATCTTCAGTATGTGTTATAATGGTGGAGAACTGACTAGCATAGCAAGTTTAAGTGATAAAGAAGACTTAAAAAAAATCAAAGAAATCTCAGAAGAGACCAGAGCTGTGCCATTGACATCTGGTTCTTGCCAGCTGTTCTCAGGGCCTCGACAGTCAGCAGGAGACACATATGGAAGCAGGCGTCTCGGGAAGCATCAAGGAAATTATGTTATTTGTGCATTGTTTGCAGTCTGCCATTCATCGTCCAGCCTTGCTATTATCTGCTTTCATTTAAAAAGCACTCAGAACTGCTTTGCTAGAGAACAAACCAAAATACCTCCATGTTCCCATTTCCCTCTCTCAGCAATTGTGAATGTGTGATCTCCATTGCATATCTCACTTCCCATTCTAAAGACACTCTTTGGATAATAGATGCATAATGGAGCCCTGTGTAGTGGAACACAGCAGTCTCTCTGTACTGCCCAGACTTGTTTTCACTCCAGCTGCTTCTATTGCCAAATGCAATTTCAAACTTGTAGCTGAGGTATATTTGAGGATGCACATTTATCACACAGGCTCTAATTATGGAAAAGGCCTTGCTTAAACAAACAATTATTCAGTCTCAACTTGATTACTAGAGTGGACTAATTGGTATTCCTGATTCCAGCTTCAATCTCCTGTGATGCATCCCACAAAGTAGGCTGGACCAGTCGGGACAAGACTGCACAGTCAGCTGCATCAAAGAGCCCTTCCGCATATCATGCCTTGTTTCTGCTTCACATTTTCTAACAGGCACGATATGTGTGCAGGTTGCCTACTGAAGATTCCCAAAGGACCTTCAATTTTAGGTAACAGGACATGTGGTGTACCTTCTCCCTCTCCTCCAAGTCCACTTATTCAGTGTCACATTCTCTCACTAGCAAGGTTACACTGTAGTGATTGTTACCTATATTGTTAATGGTCATGTATAATTTAACATTCTCAGAAAGTATTTTCACTTTTAAACACAAGCTCTGGGATTCTAATACAGCCTTTAGCACTACAGCACTATAATGTGATAGTATTCTGTGACTGTAACAGGAGGGTGATAACACAGAATTGGAGAAAATCTCTTCCATATGTTTTTCCTATAAAAACAACCATGGGCAGGCCTGCGGGTGCAGCTCTATGATCCTAGCTTCTGGAGGTCAAAGAAATGCAAGTTCATAGCTAGCCTAGGCAACTTAGTGAGGCTGTCTCAAAAGTTGAGAACATGCTGGGAATGTAGCTTAGTGGCAGATTGCCTACCTAACACATGTAAGGTTCTGAGTTCAACTCCAGGGACTGTCAAGAACATCTTTGAATAGTTGAGTTATGTTTTAAAGTTTTCAGAGTATTATTAAATCAATATATCAGTTATCTATAGAGAAGCCTGACGTGACAGCTGGTCCATTCTGTAGAATACAGTGGTGGGAAGCTGGCAGTACTGTGTGATGATGGTGGAGTTCAGACTGCTATAACTACACAGAAATTATACCATAACTGTACATCATATTTTAAAACAAACGCTTGCAACAAAAATAGTACAAATACATCAAAAAGAGACACGCGAATGACAATAGAAATGGAGATACACTGATTCAAACAATTTGGAGAGAGGAAGAGGATGGCATACAGATTTAAGTTACTGGTTTCCTGGAAGCAGAATGAGAATAAAAATGTGACCGCTTAGTTTCGTAGTCAGAAGGAATAGGTGTTGGTCACGGAAGCCACATTTCTGTTGACACTGAGTCTAGAAGTCTTTCCTACTATCACTTTATGGGGAAGGAGACAAGTCTCAATGGCTGCTATTTTACAGACAGAACTCACTCAGCTGCAGCCTTCTCCATTCTTTTTTTTAATATTTATTTATTTATTATGTATACAATATTCTGTCTGTGTGTATGCCTGAAGGCCAGAAGAGGGCACCAGACCTCATTACAGATGGTTGTGAGCCACCATCATGTGGTTGCTGGGAATTGAACTCAGGACCTTTGGGAGAGCAGGCAATGCTCTTAACCACTGAGCCATCTCACCAGCCCCCAGCCTGCTCCATTCTTCTGTCCATATTAGAACAGTCTGCCAGACTGCAGAACTTCAGACATTAAAAGACTTTTACTTTAATGTAGGTGTGTATGTGTAATGAATATATTCCTGTGTGAATGCTCAGAAGAAGGCATCAGACACCCTGTCTATAGAGTTAGAGGTGAGTGAGAACCTCCTGATATGGGTGATATGGGTGCTGGGGACCAAACTCATGTCTTCATGATTGAGCAGTAAGTAATCTTACCCACTGAGTCACCCGCCATCTCTTCAGCCTCAAGGACCTTGGGATTTCTTCCTTCGTCAGTCTTAGTAGGAGGTCTCTGCTGGCTTTGTTCCTGTCTGCCACCTATCATGTCTTATGTCTTTACTCTTCTTTGTTTCTTGCTCTTGGTCTGTACAGGGCCTTGGAGATATCAGACTCAGCCTTCTTTATTCTTCTCTGTAGGATGCCCACATGGTGGTGCTGACTAACATTAAAGTAAAGTATTCCCATGGGGCTGTATACTACTGCATCATCCCCTTCTTCCCATCCTGACCAACACTTTCTTGTTTTGTGACCTGATTTTATGGAAAGAGACCCCATGGGAGTGTGACTGGGCCCCTAGTGACACTCGTTCGGTTTACTGGTCCTGTGACTTCCCAAGCCCTCGGTTTTCTCTGCCTTGGCACTGTTAACTTCTTTTTCATTTATCCATTCTTGTAGGACTTCTATTTTCTCAAGCTTTTGCCTCACAGTCAGTCTGATATGTCTGTAGAAAATTGAACTTCACTGTGAACATACTTAAAGCTGATTCCCATGGGTGTCTTTTGAACTTGAAGAGGAGGACTTACTTCTTGATAGTCCAGTGCTTCATAATTCTACACACCAGCACACTTGATCCTCAGTGCGGACACTCTTGGAACCCACAGTAAAAGGAAGCAGATTTTTAAATTAAACTGGCTTTTTAAATTTTGTGTCTTTTAGCAACTTGTGGTGATAAGTCTTTAAAGCAATTCCATAAGGACTGTCCTATGAAACTATATAGCATAAGCATATATACCCTGCCAACTTTTAAACTCTATTTGGTAATGGCTTCTCATTAGTTACAGAGGAAGTGACCAGTTCTATATGATGCTCAAATTCATGAAATTGCAAAATTCGGTGCTGCATCTTAATTCTGGCATGTGGTCATAAGCAAGGTGAAAAGCACAGGAGGGCAAAGAAATCTCTTCGTTTGGCCGTTAAAATTCTAAGCAGTCATTTTCTTGAAAAAGTCTAAACAGCATCCTTCTTAATAGCCGATCTAATTTCCTACCGCCTCACTACTGATTGAGATGGAGGAGATTAATGGAACATGGCCAAGTTCATTCCTAGTGGGCAGCTGTGATAGATGGAATGCCACTGGCTGCACTGCACTAGCTGTCCCAGCAACTCCTGTTTCTGACAATACACTGTCCGGCATATCGATTCTGCTAACCTTTAGCTGTAAATCCATGTCTGGAGTAGAGAATTGCAAAAAAGCTCATTTGTCAAGCACAGCCTTAATCAAAGATTATAATTGGCATTAATGAATCCTCAGTAAAAGAACCTGCTTAGAGAATCGGTTAACGATTAGTCCACAGCAGTGTGTCTATCAGTCATCGCCACCTGGAATGAAATCTGACAGCTGCGCAGGGAATCAAGGGAGGTGGTTTGGGAATTTTTTTGGGTTTGTTTTTTTTTGATAGGCAGGTACCCACATTCTTCATGAATTATGTTTGGATTGAGTAGATGACCTTTTGGCAAGACTTGGCTTGATCATTCCTTAATCTTCTCTCATAGGAAATCCATTGAAAAGATAATTTAAACATCTTACAAAGAGGAAGCAGAGGGCCAGTTTAAATTTAATGCAAGAGTCATTTATTTGTCAATCATGGCTTGCAGACATTTTACATGCGTATTTCTTAAGTGAAATTAGACCTCGCTCAACCTCTGCTTCAAAAGATCAATGTTAACAGCACAGAAGGGGTTGGTTTTATTTTTCTCATGCTGGATTTCATTTTGTTTGTATTATTTGTGTCTTAATGTTGTTGCAATAGAGAAATATGCACTCTCTTCTCTGTTTTCTTATCCTTTCTTTCCTTTGTCAATATTTTACCCATGAGGCTAGGGCTAACAGGAGCCAGAAACTCTTCCAATCTGGGGAAAGGCTCAGTCTTGTCCCTCTGTGAGTTACCTTTTATTCCACCCCCCTACTCCTAAAGAAAAAAAAAAAACAGTCAAGATCTCTCCATCTCTATAAGGAACATCTTCTCCATATCGTGTTCTACCTCCTTAGAAAAGTTACCAAGAGCAATATCAGAGCCAAAGAGAAGGAAACAAAGATAGATTTTCCTGCCACAAAGACTTCCTGCCATTATGTACAGTCTGCAGGGTCAAGGGACAAAAGTGCAGACTGTGTAGTCAGATATTCCTACAACTTTATCACCGTGAATGTATTTCATTCTTGAAGCTCGCTGATGCTTTCTCTTTTACATTTTTACCTTTACTTTCTAAACAGCTAGTCTCAAAAAATGCATAATGTTTTGTTATCAACATTGGCTAGATTCCAAGAATTTGACAAATGTTTTCTGATTTATTTTTAATCTCCACTTCATTGTACTTCCTTGACCTTGGATTTCTGAGTAATTATTACGTTCACACTTACTGTAACTTATTCCTCCTTTTTGGATGAGCTCTCGATTACAGATATAATTCAAAAACCTGTAAGGGGAGGGACTGTTCTGAAGCCCCAGAACTTCTCCCTACCCATCTTGAGCAGACATTTAAAGTTCTGAGTAATTTCAAGGTTCTCACTAAAACTATTGACCTGAGTGTGGAATATTGATTGCTCAAGACTGAGAGGGATATTGGGGAACAGTTACCAAAACATGATTACACAGAAAAATGAGCTCAATTGTGCTGCATAGGAGTAAGACCACTATAGTTCCATCTTGCTTGTTTTGGAAGAACTTGAACAGTGGCACTTGACAGCTCAAAATATGAAATTACAATGCTAAGGAAAACGCTAATCTAAAGTGATCAGTATATACTGTAGACTGTATACATATTACTGTAGACTATTGGCATATTACATTCTACGTCATAGGCTTATTCATTGATTATGTGCAAATAATAAAATGAAATCGCTCTCCGTTTGCTGGTAGATGCAACAATGGAAAAGGAATTTCAAGCATGGATTCTTCTATCAAAGAGTTGGGAAACATTTAGATACTTACTTAGCATGGTGACAGGTGCAGATGAAACAACATCGCTAGAGAAACCTTGCTCTCTAATGTCATGGGATGCACATTCTGAGTCAGCGTCAATCATCACTGCATACTAAAAACGGTCAGGAAAATCAGAACATATCCTGATCTATTGAAGTTAAGAATTTCAAAGATGATGTAAGTTATCATTTCTTTCAATTCAAAATAAGTTAAAGAAGTATATTAAGACATCTAGACACTCAAAATACACCCCATCTCTTGAGTCAGAGCCAAGTTCTCTGGGAAATTCACGTCTTCAGAGTGAGGTGCCGTAAGTTGCTTCTGCACACACAGTAAAATAAGTTGCTTTCTTGGAATGCTCGGTTAGAGTGTTTGTCATCAAGTAGATCCATGCTGTACTTTTAGTGCTACCACTGGTACTTAGGATTTTGGGATAATTGTGACACACACCTATGAGAAATATCGTGCTATACAAAGAATGGGCCACTTCATGTTCCTTGTAGAACAATGGTTCAGGACGCTGCCAGGATCCCAGAATCACAAATGAAGTTCTGAGAGGTTAGATAATGACTTTTCAGTATTAATGTTAGTGGCAGAATGTAGATTTGAACCAATGTCTCCAAAGTCCAGGCTTTCTCGGTACCAAGTTTGTGCCAGACTTATATTCTCAGAGTCATGACAGCCATCTTTCTTCATGGGAGATGTTCACAGGCTCTTTGAGTGTGGATGTATCCATATCTATGGGCTACTGTCTCTAGAATTTCCATAGTAAACTGTAAGTTTCTAAGGCCCGTTGTTTTTAAACTCTTTGACAAAATGACAAAACAAAAACAACAAGAAAGAAACTTCCCAAGTTAATATGTGACAGAACCATTATTAGAATCCTATTGTTACAGAAGGGAAGATAATTCTCATTCTTTCCATCAAACCACACATGCATATACACGGACAAAGTAAATTGTTAAAATGCTGTGAATATGTTATTAAACCATATTAACATTCATTTAATTACATGTAGCTTGCTCTAATATGTCATCACAAAATCCATTCTATTTATCTTGTGGTTTATCCAGTATCATTTTCTCCCCATGTGATTTTAAAAGTTTCTCTTTATTAGAAGGGGACATGAATTTTAAAAACAATTGTGCATTGTCTTGTTTTTGAGAGACAAATATTAGGTTTTATCAACACAAATGTATTACAAACCACAAGTAAGCTGCACATCTTAGTAATATTGCCAATTAATATAAATCATGAATACTAAACACTACCAGTAATAAAAAGGATCATTGCATAGTAGTTAGTGGTTCTAGTTTCTGAACATATTTTCATTCCATCATCAGTTTTGTTTGGGCTTTAAAAGAAGCAGTTGAGATATTCTTCATTATTAGGGCCAAATGGGAAGAGAGTTTATTCAATCATTTGTGCAGCTGAAAAGAGCAATATAGACATTTTGTGATAATTTAATTTACTTAGTTGATTAGGTTCTGTTAATTTCCCCTTCTCCTTAAAATGACACAGTGCAAAAGTACAAAAATTAGTTATAATTATGATAACAATTATAGGAATACATCTCTCTTTGGCATAACAACGTTGAATCAAGGTCATTAAGGAAATATATTCTTATTTCATATTAGCTTATATGTATGATGGGTTTTGCTGTTGGGATTTAAAAACCTAACATGATGCAATTCATTAGAGAAGACATTCTCTTTCCTTTCACTTTCCATGTGTTTTGAGTATGTTACACCAAAGTTGCTACACTGAGAATGAATGTGAAAGAATAAATACCATGAAAACAAAATATGAACAGTATTCATGAGGCAAAGACTCCGAGTTTGGGCTCAGAGGCTCATGCCTGTTGACTCTTGCTTGGCTATTTTGAAGAAGTTGAGGACTTTGGAACTACTGTTCAAGGTCAGATGGTGCTTGTAGTTTCTCATTGTGTTAGGAAGATCATGAAAGTATTTGGAAAACTCTGAAGGCCAAAGCGACCTCTAAATTGGTTGGGTTTCCATATTGACACCAGATATCTTAATTGCTTTTTGGGGATCCTAATTTTGGAGTCTTGTCTGGAGCAGGAGAAGAAAATCTTCATGCTTCATTCTACAGTAAGCATGGAAGGTAGAAAAGATAGAAAATCTTTGATAGAAAAACACATGAAGTTCTTCTAGAGAATCTGACTGAATTCCCAAATGAACATACATCAGTAGGAATCCTGGCTTTATCTCCATGTGACTGCATCATCTTTTAGCCTCATTTTTCATTCTTTTTCTTTCTTTCTTTCTTTCTTTTTTTTCCAAGACAAAGTTTCTCTGGAGCTTTGGAGCCTGTCCTGGAACTAGCTCATGTAGACCAGGCTGGCCTTGAACTTACAGAGATCCTCCTACCTCCACCACCCAGCTCAATTTCCATTCTTTTGTGAATTGGGGTTAATTGAACCAAATTACTAATTTTAACATGTAAATTGCACATCCAAATAAAATACCATTTATTCCATTGACTGTTCTATAGTAAGTGCTTAGTAATTGATTCCCAAATCTTATAAGCTAGAATTGTTCTTCTCAAGACATGCTCATTCAGAATGAAGAAAAACATATAGAGCTCTTAGATTCTAAGATGTCATAGATTCAATACTGCAGCTCAGGAATCCTTGTTACAGAAATCAAATCCTGTAATCATCTTATCTCTGTTAATAATTCAACAATTTCATTTCTTCACAAACATAGAAACTTTGTAAGCAGAAATATAGGAATGAGTTTATGACTATGAGAGTGATTATATTTAAAAAATAAGAGGAATGGTGGGTGATGCTCAAAGATAATGGAAGATGAGGGGGAACACTCTCTGTGGCTGGGCTTCCAAGTATCCCAACCAACACTCAAGTTGTCTTCTTCTTCTTCTTCTTCTTCTTCTTCTTCTTCTTCTTCTTCTTCTTCTTCTTCTTCTTCTTCTTCTTCTTCTTCTTCCTCTTTTTTTGGTTTGTTTTTTGTTTTTTGAGATAAGGTTTCTCTTTGTAATAGCCCTGAATGTTCTGGAACTAGCTACTGTAGACCAGACTAGCCTTGAACTTATAGAAATGTGCCTCTCTCTGCCTCTAGAGTGCTGAGATTAAAGATGTACACCACCAACCAACTTCAAGTTGTCTTCTTCATATCACCAGATATCCATCTTTTTTTGTCCATCATCAGAGGGTCCCTGCCTCTTAAATCTTGCTTTAGTTTTCCCCAGCATTTCTGGGAATCTGAGCCTAGTATGCATATACTGTTTTCTGCTTAGAGTTTTTCCTTACTTCTATTTTTTTTTAGTAGATTCCTGTGTGTCATTTAGTATCCAACTATCATTCTCTTGTTCAGTGAAGTCTTATGCAAAGGTCTTCAAACTGATGGTCTATTTTTCATGTATATATTTTGGCAGACACCAAGTAAATAATAATAGAATAAAATTTAAATTAATAAAGACTCTCATGGTTGAAAACGTACTATATGCTAAGTGCTACTTATGATATCTATCTGTCTGTATGTATACCTATCTACCTACATTTGTGTAAACATATATATGCAAATATAAGTTCATTACAAAATGAACAATATATTTTCATATATACAAAATATAATTTTGTTCACTTTAGAGACAAAGAAATTTTAATTTGTCTAGGGTGTGCTGATTAGTTTTATACCAGCTTAACACAAGCTAGAGTCACTGGAGAAGAGGGAGCCTCAATTCAGAAAATGCCTCAATAAGATCAGGTTATAAGAAGGCTTTCAGGGCATTTTCATAATTAGTGATTGAGAGGAGGGGGCATCCCATTGTGGGTAGAACCATATGTGGGAAGGTCGTCCTATGTTCTATAAGAAAGCAGGTTGAGCAAGCCAAGAAGAATAAGCCAGTAAGCAGTACCCTTCCATAGGCTCCAGGTTCTTGCCCTGTTTGAGTTACTGTTCTGATTTCTTTCAATGATAAAGAATGCTATGGTATGCCAAATATACCCTTTCCTTCCCAATGTGCTTTTTGGTCATGGTGTTTTATTGAAGCAATCTAAATTCTAATTAAGGCACAGGGTCATATACAAAGGAACAAAATTAGTGTTTGTACACTCACCCAGCATGGTCCTATTTGTTTCGTGATGTTCTTTCTATAATGCTGAGACTTACTGTTTTATTTCTCTTGGGAGTATTACTTGGCACATAGTAGGAACTTAATAATTGTTTACTGAATAAATGTTTGTATGAATGCTAAAAAGATACTTATCAAATGAGTAATTGCTAATCAGTACCAGTTCTATTTGGTTGATTGGCATACAGCATTTTTCATTACTGAAGTATAATAATGACACTCAATTTCACAGTTTGCATGATTTTTTTCATGAATTTTCTTGGCAAAAGGAATATGTCTCAGAAATAAATAATTATAAGTTCCATGGATTTTAGTATTTAACTCATGCTGTTAAATAATGTTTAATGTGTTAACTGCAGCGATTTCTTGTTTTTGCTAATTCACTAATTGAAGGTCTTTACGTATGAGCAAAGGGAGATGATACAGTGTTTCCATTTGCAAAGAACTAAATGAGCATCTGTCCATGTTTTCGAGAAGCCATAATCTTTGATTTGTGATAAACAATCAAATTTCACCATATCATTATGAAAGTAACTTTCTCCTCTGTGTTCTTTAGTTTTCAGGTATATTTGAGATCTTATTGTTAGATTTGGGCTTATGAACTTCATTCAAATATTTGCACAGACTTTATCTATGAGGGTACAATGGAAATAAGAGTAGTGTTCTTTGGGTTACGTTAGATTTCACTGAATCAGTATTGGTTACCAAATTCCGTGCAAAATAATTTTTTTTTGAGTTTCAGAAAGCATTAATCTAAAGACATATCTCATATCATCTTCTAATTTACTTAAGAGATTAGATTAGATTAAAAATGAAAGGAACATTATCAGTACCGGAGGTGATCGGTACACATCTATTATGGAGATGTTTTCACTTTTAACAAGGTTACCTTTAAAACCAATATTGCTCTATAATTATGAAATTGGGTAAAACCAAATATTTGAACTGGAAGAGACCAATTTGAGTAAAAATTTTTGGTTCTCACCATCTCAATTTTAGAATATTTTATCTTCTCCTCATTTGGTGTTTAATTGTTTAAAACAGAACATGTTAAAACAAACTCATCAACATGGTAGTGATTTAGATCGCATGATAAAAATGATCTTTTCCAGCTTTCTTCTCTTTTGTTTTCCAACCATTACACCCTATTTCCCCACACTCCTTTAAGCAATGGGTGCTTGTGCTAGTGAAGTAGAAAGCTCTATGGGTAGCTTTTAGAAAACCAGATAGACAGTTGTTGTTCTGTTTGCCCTTATTTCTGTCCATACCTTCCAAAGGATGTCCACACATGTAGCGGGTTGTTTAGTACTGGCATGCTAAGCATGAAGAGAAGTGACTTCACATTAAGGGTGCCAGGGTAGAGCAGAGAAGGAACACACACTCTTGATTCTGTTGTTAAACATCTGAACCAAGGCCAGGAACTGCTGTCATGGCTTCCTATTATCGAAGGACAAATGGTTTATTTGTTTAAGCCATAGCGAATGAAATCTGCTATCACTTCCAGCCAAAATGTTAAAATAGAATTCACGAGAAGCCTAGGAGCACTTTGGGAGAACACTACGGAGGAAATGAACCTATTCCTTTCGTTCTCAGAGAGGAGCCATTTTGTTCTCCCTTGGTGCCACATCAAGATGAGGAAAAGAACAACAACCTTGTGACCTTTTCTTTGGAACTGGTCAGTCTATCATGGTTAATGATAGAATAAATTGGCATCTGGGAAAATGACTTCATTTCTTGAGGAAAATGTATCTGGAGATTGGTAGTGCTCAAATCCTCATGGCTATCTCTTGTTTAACTATTGTCTGTTTCTATGAGACTCCATAAAAATGTCCATTGGCCTTGCTCTTTTATTCAACAAATAATATATTGAGCAAGAACAAAAACAAACACGATCCCCTGACTTCTCTCTAGCAGTTTCTAACTCGGTGAGAGAGGTGGGTCTAACTCAAATTGTTAAAATGAGTGCTCTTTTTTTTTTTTCCTCTTTTGGTTTTTCGAGACAGAGTTTCTCTGTAGCTTTGGGGCCTGTCCTGGAACTAGCTCTTGTAGATCAGGCTTGGCCTCGAACTCACAAAGGTCCACCTGCCTCGGCCTCCTGAGTACTGGGATTAAAGGGGTGTGCCACCACCGCCGGGCAATGAGTGCACTTTTAGAAGCAAGGGAAGGTACTCTGATGTTTAGGAAACACTATTACATTTTAATTTGACCTGCTTACAGGTCTAAGAGCACAAACAATAAAGACGCTTGCATTTGAGTTTCTGCAAATGGGGAGATGATGCTTCTGAAAATGGCACTCGAGTAACTTGTGAAGCTAGGATTGTTCCTGTAAGCAGTCACAGATGGGCGTCAGCTAAACACAGAAAAGGAGAGGAGAGTGTTCATAAATGGAGAGCATGTACACAGGACTGAAGGAAGAAAGGATCACAGTATAGTTGAGGACCTCAAAGACCGCTGTGAAATGCTGGGTGCAAGGAGAAGACAGCAGGATCCAGAGCCTACAGGACCTCATCCATCTTGAGGGGGGTTCGTCTTCAGTCACAGATGATGATAAGCCACTGAAGAGTTCAAATAAGAGAGCCATGAATACTTTAGTGTCTTGAAAAGAACAATCTTGCTACATCATTGAAAAATGACCAATGGGGAATGGTTCTAAATACAGTCATATAATTAAGAATTTATTTAATTGATTGAAATCAGAGATAAATGGCAGTTAGATGAAGACACTTTTGTTACTGGCGGTTGTGACATATTTAGAATTAGGAATGAATCATTTGATAAATGTGTTTAGGAGGTAGGCAGACAGATTGAATTGTTATCAAGGATATGAATGGTGTGAAAAAAGACCTCCCAAAAATTGACCCCCCCCCCCACCAAATACTTCAATATCCCCTGATTGCTCCTTGAATGAATTCCTATTTTCTTCTTTCAGGTTGAAAGACCGAAGAACTGGGTCAGAACACTAAGCTTCCACTTGTAGACTCACCCATGATATTTGGATGAGCTTAAGGGGTTTCTGGCTCTTGGATGATGACAACGTATAGAAAAAGCTGTAGTCACTTCAGCTGGTCATTTTATCATTCCCGATGGCGGGATCAGTCACCTTTCTACTGCTGTGAGAAAACACCATGACTAAGGCAGCCTACAGAAGAAATATGTTCATTTAGACTTACTTTTCTAGAGGGATAAGAGTTTATGTTGGTGACAGGCATGGCAGTAGGAATAGGAACCCAAGCAGTCACTTCTTGAACTGCAAGCACAAAGCAGAGAGAGCAAGCTGGGAGTAGTAAGACTTTTTAATCTCAAAGTCCCCCAGTGATATACTTACTCCAGCCAGGCTTCGTCACTTCTCTCTCCCCAGAAAGCACCACTAATTGGGGACCAGGTATTCAAATGTCCCAGCCTATAGGAAACATTCCCTTTCAAATTACCATTACATTTGAATTTTTCCTGGTTACCTTCCCAATATTATTGGCCAATAGTTTCCTAGCTAACCTGGAAGATTTTGGGAAAAATATACTCATCATGGCTCCTTATTCTTTTAAGACTGTCTTCTCTAAAGTCTGTTACTGCTTCCCTCTTCAGATTCTAGCTTTGCTAAAAATACCTTGGCCCTGACCTGAAGCACAGCATATATTTTGATCAATATAATAAACTCTCTTTCCCCATTATTTCTGCTGGGAAGAAACCTGTACTTAGGAAATGATTGCCTTTTTCCATAAATATTATTTTTGTAAATTTAAATTTTAAGAAATATTTAGAACTAATAGAAAGCTTCCCTATACTCCCACAGATGACTGCCTCTCTTATTATTAACTTACATTATCCACTATTATAGTATCTTGCAGAAAAATGGCCACACACAGTTAAAAGTGGAAGAAGAAATTCTATCAGTGAGCAATAGCCACTATTAAACCTATCACAATCCTGTGGACCACAAGGGAATTTGATCCCATGTCATTGAGGGGGCCGGGGGCAGCAGCGTTTACCCAGACTCTGAGGAGTTGGAGACGCCCATGGAAAGGTCCTGAAAGGCCATGTCAGAACTGTGCTCACAAGGCAGTAGACTTGCAGAGTTAGGAAAGAGCCAGTTAGCTCGAGCCTCATTTTCTCACCACAGAGTTTTCAATGTCATAGGAATGAAAAGGCTGCAAGGCCATGCTAATTTTATTTTCTTCAACCCAGCTCCTTAAACTGGAGCGGCAGGCTAGAGCCAGGGGGATTCATGAACACATGTCTAGCTCCATAGCTACTGAGGCATGCTAGGTGAACAGAAATAAATGGGCATGAACTCAATAAAAGATTGCAGAGGTGTGACCTCATTTCTACCCAGGGAAGTCTGCTGTCTCAAAGCTTCCATTGGCTCCATAGGGCCAGGCATGCCCCTGCCCACACTCTTTTGGAAGCTCAAGTTCCATTCTGTCTGTCAGTGGGGGTGGGAGTGGGGATTGACTACGTCTACCTCTGAGAAAACAAACCCTGTTTCTTGCCAGGGTCAGTATCCATTAGACCATAGCCCAGGAATGTTTACAATCCATTTATTTGCTTTTCATTTAGTCTCTCAGCCCTGACACCACTGGTTTTCCTTTCTGGGGTGTAAAGATAAGTTCACACAGGAAAACGTAGGCTTTCCGAGATTATCAATGCTTTGAAACTAAAATCAGTTGCTCTCCTCATTGACAGAATAACACACATCACCTGCCCAGAGCAGGAAGTAGAGTGCTTTCTCAAAGAGGGCCAGATGGGTTTGTCAATAACTGACTGTGACAACTGAGGAATAGTCAGGTTCTAGGAGAAGCGCGCCAGGTCTCCAGTGCTCATTCTGCAGTTACACCCTCTCCAAACCTTATTCTTAGCTGCTATTAGTTTTAAAGCTCCGAAAATGCAAGAGGCCTGCTAGACTATCTTTAGTCAAAAATCATTCCCTTCTCATTCTGAGACAATTTAGTGCATTATCTTAGGTCATGAATAGGAGACGGAGAGGTCAAGCATTCACACTGAATGTTGCTGCTGACCCAACAGGCAAAGTTAGCAAGTCTGAGAAGAGGCTTAGTTGCTGTCAGTCTTCCAGAACTTAGCAACCAAGAAACAACCATGATCAGCACCATGTGGTTCTTGCTGCCTTTGCAATGCAAATGTAAGCTTGACTTCTGAGTCTTTCAGAGTCTTCAGCTGTTATTGTTAGCTCTGCAGGAATTATGAATGCCAATACTGGGAAATTAACTCATAGTGTGTTTATGCTGGTGGCCTTTAGGAATCTATAACATAGTTCCCGCACATTGGAGACAAGTAAACAAGCTCAGGGAGGTTACACAATTTGCTAGGTCAGCGAGCCACTGTGAGGCATGTAAGAGGCTAGAGAGTGCACTTGGCAATGCAGGCAACTGCTTTTCACTAGTTTTCATTATGTCATTTTTAACCCACGATGGCCAGAGGGCTTCTAGATGCTCTACATTTTCTCATTTCCTCATCAGTGGTTGAGCCTCAGACAATATAGATGAAAGTTGGAGTAAAAACTCCTCGTTTTACATTATGTTTGTAGCACACCAGAAGTACGCTAAATGGCTGAGTAACTGTATATGTGTGCTGTGTGTGGGGTATTTTATCACTTTACCAGTCTCAAAGCACTCATATTTGTCTAATAGCCCAACACCCAGCAATTATTTTCAGATTATGTTAATGTGTTGCTTTTTCCCCCTCCTCTCAAAGCACTTCACTTGTAGATATTGCAATCTGTTTATATGTGATGCTAAAAAGGGAAGGTTATTATTAACTGGGAACTTGGCAATGTTAGCTAGAGAGAGCTTTCTATGACTTGCATATTATAAACTAAGAAAGGCCAAGGGTAAGACCTTAAACTCTCCCATCCCTTTATCGTACCGACTAACACTTACCTCATCTATTCTTCTTTCTGTACTAGAATGAGAGGGATGTGATAACTGCCAGGCTCTGGGGGATTTATTGTATTTGTGGGCAGTCCGGATTATTTTGTATCAAGGCTGAGGCACCTCCCTAAACAAGCCTAGACTACAAAAAGACAAGAGTACCATTCCTCTGTTTTGAGCAAAAGAGCTAATTTACTCCCTTCTTCATCCCCAGAGCTTAGCAAGAATGCAGTGAGTATGGCAATAAAATGACAGGGATGATGTCTTTAGTCATGTCTAAAAATGAAATTAAATCCAGATCTATAAATAAGTATTTAAATATCAAAACAGAATGGATCTACCCCTAAGGCTGAGGGATTATTGCTGGGATGGGAGGCATAAGTGTCAGAACAGGAAATTTGCTATGAGATTGTATCTCCCAGAAATATTAGAGAAACTACAACCACGAAGTCTTAACAATATAGTTGCCTAAACAGGACCTGAAAAAGGATATCAATAGATATTCTAAGATAGACATGGAAGGCTTAAGACCTTAAGCCCAGACAAAGAACTACAGACAACCGAGGAATGCTGAGAACAGGACAAATGCCCTTTCCCTAAGAATAGCACATCAATTGGTTTTTCAATAACAAATGGTCAGCCCTGAGAAGATATGTACAAGTAACATTTTACAGTTTGAACAGGTTGTATTTATATATTTAGGAACACAGACACACACACATAACAAAAATGAAAGAAAAAGAGGCTGTGAATTTGAATGAGGACAAAAGGGTTGGTCTATGAGATAGTTTGGAGGGAGGAAAGAAAGAAATGATGTAATCAGAAATGATATAATTACATTAGAGTTCCAAACAGTTTTTAAAAGTATTTAAAGCATCAGGGAGCATCATATCTCAGCACTATTGAAATCTAAAATAATACCACTGGCATACACCATGAGCCAATTTGTGAGCACCAGTATGGAAAAATAAATAATATTTGTTTGAAAAACTCAACACAAAGTTTAAAAGAAAACACTGCTAAGGATATAGGGAACTATATAGAAAAGTCTAGTATTTCTATATTAAAAATCTTTTTAAAAAATCAATAAATTCCCCCAATAAAAAATAGAGACAAGAACATAAACAAGGAATTCTCTTAGAAAATATTCACATGCTAATTCCATGGAAAAGTCACTAAACATTACTTGTAAATAAAATCATGTGTGAATATTAATATACTCATGGCTTTTGAAAAGATGGTAATGAGATCATCAGAGTCAACAAAAGAAGCCAGGTGCAGCACAGCAAATATCATGTGCTTTTCTTATTTGCGAATCCTAGATATTCTGTAGACTCATAGAACCATATAGGACACAAAGGTAGGAGACAAGGGAATGAAGATTGAAGGCAGTGGGGAAAAGGAGATTAAAAGGCAAGACATGGAGCAAATATTCTCAACGTACATGGAATATTCAGGAAGTTATGTTTTACAATCCAGCACCATATATGATGAACATGCCAATAAAAACATGATCATTTCCCCTGTCATTTGACCAAAGAAAAAAAGTACTAATATTAAAAACCCAGGAATCTTAGACCAGCATCAGGTTCATATACTGAGCTCAAATATCAGGAAAGACTTTAAGTACATACTGCTGTAACATGGAGGGCTGGCTTGTTGGGGTTTCTGTCCCTCCCAGTACCCCAACAGCCAGCAAGCAACAAAGAAAATAACACAGAGTCTACATTAGGTTATAAACTGATTGGCCCTTAGCTCTGGCTACTTATTAGTTCTTATGACTTATCTTAACCCATTATTCTTATCTACGTTAGCCATAATGGCTTGGTACCTTTTTCAGCTGGGTCAGTTACATGCTTCCTCTTCGGTGGTCTGCGCAGGAGTGAAGGAATGGCTTCCTGCTTTCCAGAATACTCCTATTCTCATTGCATCACCTCTACTTCCTGTCTGGTTTTCCCACCTATACTGCCTGCCTGGCCAATCAGCGTTTTATTAAAATATGATTGACAGAATACAGACAATTCTCCCGCATCGTACTGCAATTGTAAGGCTTTTTATTTTTGAGGGGGTCTCACAGTAAAACATAATGGTGCAATATTTACAAATAGGTAGTTTAGTTTTAAACTGTACTTTTTTCTGGGTTGTTTGTTTATATCTTATCATTTGCTCATGCATCAGGGTGAGAAATAGTTTCTGTGGAACTCTCTGCACATGACAGTGTGTGGAAGAGTCATACTCACTGCCTCAGTCATTCACAAATCCAAACATATTTGAGGTGGGCAGTCACAGGCTGATGCAGTCGTGGGCTGATGTAGCCATGGGGTGACTCCTTTAGAATCCTGGCTGAAATTGAGCTGTTTTAATAATTTAATCTCAGATATAAAGATGAGTCTAGTCAAGTTAAGGATCTACTTCAGTCTTGAACACTATGACCTGATTTAAATTTACTTCCATCAACATTTTGTTTCACACACACTGTTGTCAGAACTGTGAATAACCATTTTACATAAAATTTTCACTGCAATGAAAAATCAAATAACATGCATTGCACTGTAGAAAATATAGACATGTAGAAAATGCTCCAAAAGTGATACCTAACACTTATTAGCCATAAAAAGATCAGGGTACTAGAAATAGAGTCATGTCTAGTTATGACAACTGACAAGTTAGCAACTATCAGTTTCTTTGACTAATTTATTTCCACCAGCTATCTGAAGTTATTAAGCTGCCAACAAGCAAAGCTGTAAACTGTTACAATGCCTTTTCAGAGATTAAAAATGTAAAGGAACCATGGTACGTGTCTCTGTGTGTGTTGTATGCAATTTTTTAAAATCATGTTTTGTTTAGCAAGGTCATTATGATATCACGCTCATCATATTAGTTACTATAAGTAACTGTGTGGTGAGACAGTCTACATGCACAGATTAATTGTTAGAAATTTGAACATCAAATTCAATAAATAGAAAAGAATATATCCCTTTTCAAAATAAGAAGAGCGAAGAGTGTGATCCTTGAGAGGACAGTAATGTCCAAGAGTGGAAGTGTCACAGACGGACAGCGACAGCAGCCCAGAGTTTTACTACTTCTTACATCTTTAAAATCATGCTGCAGATTTAAGAGTCAATTTTTGAATCATTGGAATTACATTATATGCATGCTTTAAATGTCCTCATTGATTTTTGAGAAAAGATCTCACTCTAGAGTCCAAACTTGTGATCATTCTGCCTGAGTCTCAAATGGTGGGCTTTTAGGTAGCAACACTCTCTGATTTATTTCTTTCTAAACTTGCATTTTTCTTTATACACTCATGTATTTTATTTGACCTTCCATAGCTTTATTGAGAAATAATTGAGAAATAAAAATTTTATAAACTTAAGGCACATGGCATAATATTTTGATATATGTAGCTTCCATGACACAGAAAGTAGAAGTGTCAAAGAAGTACAAAGTAGAAGTTGTAGAAGTACAAAGAAGTAAATTTCAAACTTACAACCTCCTGTAGTTATGTCTGTGTATGTGTGTGTGGAGACGTGTACTCTCTCTCTCTCTCTCTCTCTCTCTCTCTCTCTCTCTCTCTCTGTGTGTGTGTGTGTGTGTGGAGAGGTGTACTCTCTCTATGTGTGTGTGTGTGGAGAGGTGTACTCTCTTGGCACGTCTGAAGTATCTAGCACAGTATGATGATCAACCGTGAAGGCCGTTCCTGTGGCCTCCAGAATATCCCACATACCCGAAGCTCTGTATCCTTTGACCAGAACCTCTCCAGTTCCCTATACCTTGCCGCCTCCAGCTGCATTTAACATCAGAAGCCAATGGTGTTGGGAATACGGAATATCCTCATTTGGAACAATAAAACTGGGTTCCTAACTCTCTCTTATACAAAACCATCTTGAGGGACCAGAAAACTGACTCAGCAGTCCAGATATCTATTTTTGTTGTCTATGGTTTTTGGAGGGTGGTCATATACAAAAACATTTGCCAAGACTAATGTAAATTATCTGTTTTTTCCCTTTCATTTTTAAGCAGTTTGCCAGGTTCACATTTTGAAATTTATATTTATTTGTTTGTTTGTTGGTTGGTTTGTTTATTTCCCAACTCAGTTCCCTTCCCTCCTCTCCTCCCGGCCCCTCCCCTCTCACCTCCCTCTGCCCACCCCATGGACTCTTACATTTCTATTCAGAAACTGGCAGGCCTCCCATGGATAACAACAAAGCATGGCATATCAAGTTGCAGTAAGACTAAACACCTATCCTTGTATTAAGGTTGAGCAAGTATGAGAAAAACAATCCCAAAAGCAGGTAACAGAGACAAAGGCCCTAATCTCACTGTTAAGAGTCCCACAAGAAGATCAAGCTACACAAATGTAACATGTATACAGAGGGCCTAAGTCAGTCCCTTTCAGGCTCCCTGGTTGTTGGTTCAGTATCTGTGAACCCCTATGAACCCAGGTTAGTTGATTCTGTTTTCTTGTGGTGTCCTTGACCCTCTGGCTCCTACAATCTCCCTTCCCCTTCTTCTGTAGGATTCTCTGAGTTCTGCATACTGTTTGGCTGTGAGTCTGCATTTGTTTCCATCAGTTGTGAGATGAAGCCTCTCTGATGATAACTGGGCTAAGCATCAATCTAAAAGTATAGCAGAATACCCTTAGGTATCATTACATTGACATTTTCCTAGTCATGTTTAATTCTGTCCCAGGTCTCTGGGTCATTCAGCCTCTGGAACCTGGTGCTTAAGCCAAAGGTGGGCTCACTCTCATAGCATGGGTCACAGGTTGGACCAGTCATTGATTGACCACTCCCACAATCTCTGTGCTTCTCTTACCCCAGGGCATCCTGTAGTTAGGACAGACTGTAGGTCAAAGGTTATATGGATGAGTTGGTATCCCAATCCCTCCACTGGAAGTCTTGCCTGGTCAGAGGAGATGGCCAGGTCAGGCTGCATATCTGCTGTTGCTAGAAGTCTTTTTTAAAACATTAAATTAGTTTTATTTTTAAAACAATCTATTTTACATACCAATCCAAGTTCCCTCTCTTTCCTGTCCTTCCACTCTGTCTACCTTCTTCCTAGGTTACCCCCATCCACTCCTCAGAGAGGGTAAGGCCCCTATGAGGAGTCAGCACGCTCCATCATATCACTTGAGGCAAAGACCAATGTCCTTCCCCATGTATCTAGACTGAGCAAACTAACCCTCCATGGGGAATGGGCTCCGAAGAGCCGGTTCATGCACTAGGAACAAATACTGGCTCCACTGCTAGTGGTTCCATAAACCATGCCACACAGCAGTCACCCACATTCAGAGGGCCTAGTTCACTATTATGCTGGGTCTCCAGCTCTCCAGCATTTAGTCCAGAGTCAGTGAGCTCCCACTAGCTAGAGTCAGCTGTTTTTGCGGGTATCCTCATCATGGTCTTGGCACCTTTGCTCATCATATTGCTCCTCCCTCTCTATGACTGGACTCCAGAGATTTAGCCCAGTGCTTAGGTGGGGATCTCTGCATTTGCGTCCATCAGTAACTGGATGAAGATTCTATGATGTCAATTTAGGTAGTAATCAATCTGATTACCCAGAAAAGACTCCAAGCTATAGTGACTACCTTAATTGTCATTATTGTGAGGAGTTTTAACTGGGGTCATACTTATACATTCCCTTGCACTGGGTTTCTACCTCACTGACAAATGCCCCTGTTTTCCTGTCGTCTCTTTCAGTACTCTTCCCTGCACATACACCCGACCCCTCCTGTTCGCATCCCCAACAGCCTCCAGTCCCCCCCCCCCCCAAATCTATTCTATGTTTCCTTCCCGGGGACATCTGAGCATTCTCTCTTTGAGCCCTCTTTGTTACTTTGTAAAATTACAGTTATCCATAAGAATACAATTTTATCCCTTTGCTTCTGGACCTTCAGTTCCCTCGGCACTGCCGACTGAAGGGCTTGTGCTTTCCTGTAGGTAATCTTGGCATCTGTTATAATCTGGAGACAGAGTTTGAACAACAAACGTTCCAAGGAGGAAAGAGCTCATTTTTTGGGCATGTGACTCCCAGCTGCTGATCTCAAGGGAGGGTCTGGAAACTTTAGGAGGTGGCATCAACATGGAGGAACTATTGTAGGGTCACTGGGGGGAGACATCTTTAGCAATACTTTGTTCCTGGCTCCTTTCTCCCTTTCCCTGTTTCCTGTCCACCACACACCAGCACCAGCACAATATTCCACCTAAGTACATTGAGTTAAGCAACTATACACTGAACCTTTTGTCGTAAGTAAAAAAAAAACAAAAAAACAGAAAACAAAACAGAACAAAACAAAACAAAAAACTTCTTTCTCTCAGTTAAAGTATTTTCATCATGATTCAAAGCTAACTAATGGATCTTTTTGTTGAAGATTATTTGACTGTGAATGTGCAAATTGATTTCAGGGTTCTCTATTTTTTTCCATTGACCTATGCATTTCTTCCTATGCTATCACCACCCTGTCTTGATTCCATTAGTTTTGGAACTGACTATGAAGTCAGAGAATGTGACACATCCAGCTTTGTTCTGGTTCTAGGATTGTTTGGATATGTGGGATCTACACCATTCTGATATTAAATTGGGCATATATTTTGTCTCAATTCTGATGCCTTATAGAGAAAGTCAACAAGAGAAGGTTTTGCTCAAATATTTGGATATTTTTTATTGCTGCTTTTAAAATTCTTTGATTTCTGAAAATTTTGTTATAGCACGTCTTGGTGCACTCCTATTTGGATTGATTCTGTTTGGTGATTTCATACTGTCGTACAATTGGATATTAATGTCCTTACCAAGACTTGTGAAGTTTTGAGCTGTAATTCCTTTGAATAAGTTCTTAGCCCATTTCTCTCTGTTGTGAATGTCTATAAGTGCCACAGTTTCTTAGTTGGTCTTCTTGCTGGTCTCTTGTAAATCACACAGACTTTCTGCATCCTTCATAATTTTTAAAATTTAAATCTAATTTTTTGAAGAATTTCATACATTTCTATCCCTGTTTCTCCCCTCCAACTTTTACAGTATTCTCCCCATTCAGTCTCAAATAAAAAAGACTTCTTGTCTAATTATTATTGTTTTACACACACACACACACACACACACACACACACACACACACACACACATACATTGATAGAACTTGCTAAGTCTATTAAAAGTTGACTGTATCTCTATGCGTTTACAGCTAACCACTTGGGATTGGGTAAACTATCAAGGACCGATCCCCTGGAAAAGATAGGTTATACTTCTCTTGGCAGCTTATTTTTGCCTGTAGATCTTCATCTGGAGATGGGACCTTTTAAGAGTCCCCCCATCTAAGTTGGCATGCCAGTTGGTGCTGTCATTATGAAGGTCTTGTGTAGGCAACCATATTGCTAATATTTCCTGTCATTTATAGATGACATTAGGTTAGAATAGATGATGTCCTTGTCCTCTAGGTCTTAAAATCTGCCCCCTCTTCCAAGATATGTCCTGTGCCTTGGGTATAGGGTTTGTGTTGTAGAACTGTCAGCTGGAGTTAAACACTCCATGGTCAGTTATATGCATTTTGATCAGTTATGTATTTCTGTAATGGTCTCTGCCTACTACAAGAAGCTTCTTTGATGAGGGATGAGAGCTTCCACTTATCAATGGGTGTAAGGATAAGTATTTAGAAAATGGCTAAATTATTCTTATTTAAAAGTGTCATAATAGCAAGTGTTCTGCTAGAGTTCATGATCTCACCTGCTAGGCGGAGTTGGCTAAATTTGGAGTACTAGGCATACATTGCCTTTTATTTAGTGTGCTTTAAATCCAATTAGGTGGTTGTTGGTTACTCCAAGATATAATTGCCATTACTGTACTCTTGGGAATATTTCACTATTTTGGTCGTTGTTGTGGTTCACAGGCTGAGGAATACTATTGATTTCTTTCCTCCCTTGGCAGCTAAAATAGCACCTTTAGAAACTATTAAATCTATTCCTCAGGGCGGAGGTTTCCAGGTTAGTTCCAGTTGGATTTCCTCAAGTCTTGTGTTCCAAGTGTGCAGTTCCTCAGCAATAGAGCCTTACCATCAAGTTCTCTGAGGCAACTAAAGGCAGTGACAACAAAGTGTATTGTTTAGGGAGTGTCTTGAACTCCCCTGTGAACAACTGGAAAGGAGGTCTCTCATGCCTGAAACAAAGGTTTTTGTTAGATAGTTGATGGCTCTTTTAAGTACATTATCACTGAAGTGACATGACTTCAGTTTGCTATGTATACATGCAAGCGTGTATATATACATATATGAAATATAAAATGTTGCTTTCCTATGATTTTTCCCCAAATCCTTACTGCTATTTACCTTATTCCTCCTTCCCTTTCTCTCTGTATTTCCCTCCCATCAACCTCTCAAACTACCTTCTCCACTATTTTTCCCATTCCTCCCTTTGTAGCATATGTGTTCTAAAATTTCTATTTCTTCTTAGCACGAATAATTTCCTGCAACCTGTCTTTGAGCTAGCAGGCATTTTTTTCTCCCTGAAGGAGTCTTCCTTGAAACTTGCTGTTATGTCTTCCACATCCTTAACTGTGTTCTTCAGCTCCAGAAATTGTTTAGTTCCCCCCCCCCAAGATACTTGTTTATTTAGTCTTTTTGAGGCAGGGTTCAAGTACCAAAGGCTAGCCATAAACTTCAGAAATTCCTGTTTTGGTTTTATTTCCACCCTGATCTTTCTGTGTGGAACGTACCAGCTTTTCATGCAGCACTTTTGTTATCACTGAGTTATCTAGTTGTGTTTTGTTGTGGTGTGAACCAATTCTTTAAATTGTTTTAAAGTCTTTAGTGGATTGGTTCAAAAGATACAGGCTGTTGAAACTAAGTCAGGCTAAATGTTCAATCCATCCATCCCTCAGCCTTATCCATGGATGAACTCACTCTGGTTGTCTTATGCACTATTGCATGGAGAATTTTAGGATTGGATGATTTATATCAATCTGGAAAAATCAGGCAAAGGGTTTAGATTTTTCCACTGATTTTTACTGGGGGCCTTCCTTGATGTGTTCAAAATTTTACACTTCCATCACTTCAGTGGAATTGAGCATAATACCCAGGTGAACTCACAGAGGACTGACCCAACAAGTGGGTGTGTGGGGCTTGTCCACTACAGGGACAGAGGACATCTGGAGTTTGAGAAGCATTTGGGGATAAGCTGTGGGAGTCTTAAGTGATGTACTCCCAAAAATCATTGGCTCCTCAGGAGGAGTCTGCTAAGTGATATTTTTCTTGTATTTTGCAGTGTGGCTGTTGAAAGGTCTCAGCCCTTTCCTAGCTCCTAGCTTTGCACATACAATTCAATAATGCTGAAGGAAGTGGACTATCGAGGAGTGTTCATGCATCTAAGTAGGAAAGTGATTTTTACTGTCAAGCAATTTCACTTTTCACATTAACTTTGTTGAGGGATACTTTACATGCACTAAAATATGTGCATTTTAGAGATAATAGTTTGATATATTTTGACAAACGTCTACATTCTTGTACCCACCAGTCTAATTAGGATGTAGGAGCTTTATCCCACTCCCAAATGTTCCCTCGGTTGCTCTGCAGATGGTGCTTTTCATTTACCGCAGCCAATCATCACTGGGTCCTATTTATACCCTATGGTAATTTTAATGTAATTGTCCCCCATAATTTCATAGGGAGTGGCCCTATTATGAGGTGTGGCTTTGTTGAAGTGGGTATGGCCTTGTTGGAGGAAGTATTTAACTGTGGGGGTTGGCTTTGAGGTGTCCTACACCCATGATACTGCCCAGTGTCTCAGTCGACTTCCTGTTGCCTGCAAGATATAGGACACTCAGCTACTTCTCCAATACCACATCTGCCTGTGTACTGCCATACTCCCTGTCATGATGATAATGGACTGAACCTCTGAGACTGTGAGTCACCCCAGTTAAATGTTTTCATTTATAAGAATTGCTGTGGTCATGGTGTTTCTTCACAGCAATAGAAACCCTAACTAAGACACACTATGATTATCAATTTTGGTTTATCTAGACTACACCAACATGGAGTCTCACACAATGTTATATTTGTATCGGGATTGTTTTCTTGTCACCCTTATTTTTGAGCTCTCTCCTTGGGGTTGGGTTACAGTAAACATACTGCTCAGAGTTCTTGCTGTGGAGACATTAACTGACTGAAGGCTGCAGATTTTTTTTTGTTCTGAATCCATCAATTTTGTGCTTAAAGTTTAAATTCTTTCACCTTCCTCTAGCCTTCTTTCTCTCCTGTGCCCTAACTGCATATGGCAGAGGTGCCAGGGTGGCCTCACTTTCGAGACAAAGAGCACTTTCTGACCAGCAATTTTGTCTCAAGGACTGTCTGTTATCTTGGACAAGATCTTTCTAGCAATGTATCCGATACACTAATTCACTAATTCAACTATCTAACTCTTTATTCTTTTCTTCTTCAGGAGGATGGCATCCACCAATGCCATATGATGATTTTGGGTACTTCTTTTCAACGCTTCCAGGTTTCGGAATTTTTTTCTCAGTAAGCCTACAAATTGTTTAATTCTATCTTGTTACCTTCTTTGAGAATTTAATTAGTTCTTTAAATGTTTAGTACTTTATTTCTTTTGTCGATGATTATTAATTCATTATAAAGCCATATAACCACTTGATAATCTTTTCTTTATTAAACTGAGGCAGTCGGTGGAGACTGTCTTGTGCCCTCACTGGATCCATATACTCCTCTAAGAATGGAGTGGGCAACATCGAAAAGTATAAACAGAAAGTACTTTATTGCCAGTTTGGGATTAACAATCTTAAATGGGATAAAATAATTTATAACAGGTGTCCAGGAGGGATTTAAATGAAACCACTGAGGTTTGATCTCTCAGTAGTAGTGAGTGAGCAGACACAGCTCTGGGAGAGAAGTGCTGCCAATCAAAGTTCGTGAATAGAGCAGGATGCTAACCAAGTCTGCAGCTCTGAGCCATTGATACAGTTCTCCCAGACTCTAGAGGAGCTGGTCCCTGATGTGATGGGTGGTCTTTGTGTCTGGAAGTTAAGGTGTGGCATCCTGGTGTCAGAGGCGATGCCCGCCAAGTATTGCAGTCTAGCTCCAGGGAGCTTCCTATGCAAGGAGGAAGTCTCAAGTGTCAGCTGCCTGTCTCTAGGGAGACAATCTGCAGTGAATCCTGAACAACACAACTGTCTCTTTCTCCTCTGCTGAATGTTAATACAGCTTCAGTTCTGAAGCCCACATTTTTAGGGCATGAGTTGGAGTTAGCTGATCTCAGCAGGGTTCTGAACAGCTGACTGTGGGTGCGCCAATAGAGTGGAGAATAGGACCAGTCAGGGAAGAGTTGTCAAACTTGGTGTAGAAAGGGAGGAACCTGGAGCCCACCAAAAATTGCTAAATGGCCAGGGGCTCTGCCTCTTCAGATACTTGTTAGAATGTTTCCCTGTCTCCAGAGGACCCTGAAGACTACTGAACTACCCCTTTCCTTTGGGAGGAGAAATGAGTTCTTTCTTCTGCAGTAGTTGATTCTATACTAACAGTTATCAGCAAATAAGCAGCTTTCTGGGCTTGAGACCACCGGCCATCAGAAGGCTTGTACCGGCACTTCCTCAACTTCAAGCAAAATCTTTCATCATTATTAATAAAATTCCTCTGCTTATTTGTCAACAAGCATGCACATAGACGTTTCTTTCCTTCATCTTGGCTAAATAGCAGGAATGTCACTGTTAAATGGCATGACATGGGAAAGGTTGTCTTTGGATGAGAAGGTACAAATGGTTTTAAAAACATGTGCCATTCCACTCTTGTATAAGTAAGAACTTCCATTGCTCCATGTTCTCAACAATACCTGAGTGTTGAGAATTTCAAGTATTCCCTTTATTTTAGTAGGTGTGTTTTCACATTTTGTTGTTATTTTAACCAATATTTCCCTGGTCCTTGAGGTGCTCAGCATCTTTTAAGATGCCTTTGGTAATTCAAGTAAACAGAGGGATAGCTGGTAGATAGACATATTCAGATGCCCTGCCGTTTTACGGATGCATATGTTTTAATCCGGAGGAGTTGTGAGACTTTGTGCATTTTGAGTGTGAGTTGAGTCCATTGTCAGTGTACCCAGTGCAGAGCTGCCACAACGAGTTTCTCCCTGTCGCTGGCTAGCGTTTTTGATTTTTCTCAATCACATCTTTGGAAAAGCAACTTCATTTTGATGAGCTGCGCTTTATTAGCTGCTTCTCTCGTGTTTAGTGCTTTGCAAATCCCTTCTCTAAGAAGTCCTTGCCCACCCAATATGATGGGAAGTTTCTCATATATCATCTGTTACATATCACACACACACACACACACACATACACACACACACAGTATTTAGATATACAATTTCTTTCTACTTACAGTTTCTTGATAGTGCACGGCGGGAGGTCAAGGCTTTTTTCATGCAGGTGGACAATTGTTCTGTCCTCACTTCTTAAAACCAGGATGATTTCACTATTGACTCATTTTGATATCGCTGTGGAGAATTTGTTGAAGCTATGTGCATAGATACGCTCAACTGCTCTCCGTTCTGTTTTGCTGATCTATGTACACACCTGCGTTCCAATGTCACATTGTTTTATTGCTGTAAAATATAAAATGATAAGCATGTAAAATATAAGACTAAAGCTTTATAGAAGCTTTTGAATAAGATAGTATAATCATTGTTCACTACATCATTGTTACCTTTTGACTAAACATTACTCCAGGCATTGGTGGTGCACACCTTTAATCCCAGCACTCAGAAGGTAGAGATAGGTAGATGGCTGTGAGTTCGAGGCCAACCTGATCTACACAGTGAGTTCCAGGACAGGCACCAAAGATACACAGCGAAACCCTGTCTTGAATAACCAAGAAAAAAATTACTTTGGGAAGTCTAGAACTATAGTTTCTGTGATTTCTAGTATCAACTTACCTGCATACACAAAGAGACCTGGGGAAATATTCATTGCTTCTGTGCTAATAATTTGGAGAGACTATTGACATATTAATAATGTGCTTTCCAGACATGTGCAAACTGTTGTCTAACATCTGCAAACGCAAGCTCCTGCATTTGGGAAGGTGAGTGTGGCACCATTCATTCCGTCCCAGCTCAGTAGAAAGACTGGCAATGCTAATTGTGAAGAGAATCCTATACAGACTATTGGAAGTGAATTCTTTCTACATGGGCATCAGACTTCCCTGCCTTTATCTTTGGAAAACTCTCCACTTTTCCCTTGACTTAAGGAAGTGTGGGAGGGAGCACCAGAAAAAATATAATTAAGGTAAAAAATGCAAGTTAACGGCTACAGAGGCAGGCATTGCAAATGAAAGAGAACAAGGCCAGCACACAGTGGAGTGCTGGCTTCAAAGCAAACTGGTAAGGTCCTAGTAAAACTGCTTAAGTTCTTCTAGTTTTTAGATTCTTACTGGGAAACTGGGTCTATTCCTACAATGTCCCCCCCCCATAGTACTACTTCAAATCCCTTTTGGTGTAATATAGGAATTCAAGGACACTGAAATCTCAAAGGTGTGGATCCAACAAAGAACCGTACTTGTAAAATCCATTCATATCCTCTAAGTTGTCCCTTCTTTTCTTTCCACTTCTTCACCTATTTGGATATGTACCTCTGGAATTTTCCATGCCCCCTTTCTTTGTGTTAGTTTGTAGTTTTCAGTGAGAGAAGGAAACCCTGTCCACAGTACTGATTCTGTTGGATTATTGTCCCTCTTTTTTATGGGATTATGCCTGGGAAATAATGTATACTGGGTTTTCAGCCTGTCTGACATTACTGATAAGAGAAGAATGTTTTTGACTTCATCAGATTTCCTTATCGACAATTATATTTGTGCATTTTTTTCTGGTTTAAAATTTACATTTCAAATTACACCTTTAAAAGATTATTGTTTCAAAGAATATTTCCTGGATAAACTATTGGCAACATCTGTTAACCTGATTTGTGCAGCAGCATCTTTGGGTTTTTGCTGTTGTTGCTGTTGTTGTTGTTGTTGTTCTGTTTTGTTTTGCTTTATTTTTTTCCAAGTGGACATAAATTAAAGTCACACAGGAAGCAGGACTCTTAGCTGAGCATTTGCCTCTACAAAACTGACCTCTGGGCATGTCTCTGGGGGATTTTATTGATTGTTGATTAATATGGGAGTGTCTAGTCTTATATCATCCCTGAGAAGGTATCCAGGGTAGAAAGGAAACAGAGCAAGCTATCGAGGGCTCGCCAGTAAATGGGATTCCTCCTTGACATCCGCTTCTGTTCCTGCCCCAGCTTCTCTCAGTGATCCTGTTACCTCGAAGCATAAGAAGAAACAAACCTTTTCCTTTCTGAGTTTATTTTTGGTCAGTGTTTAATCATGACATCAGAATGAAAAAACTAGGACAACGAAACCTAAACACTAGGACTTTTCTGAAATGCTTCTTCCCATTTTAAACAGTGTGTCTCAATGTGTCAATGATAATTGAACCACAGTCTTCTGCTTTCTTGACTCGTATTGTGGATCCTAAAGCAGCTAATGTCTTCTAATCGAGTTCCTGCTTCTGTTAGTGATCTTTCCCCAGGATGTTCTTCTGCTATCAGTTTTGGCTCCTCTGTGGGTGGATTAATGTGACTGTGCACATATTAGGCTCATTTCAGACCAAATGAATTAATAATACCAAGCATTCATTGACCTGTGTATACCAAATTCCCTGTAGATGCTAGGACATGAATGCACTTTATACAAATTATTAAAAATGTACTCCATTTGCCTTTCTCATGCTATCTCTTAAAGTATAATATTCCAAAATTTTTTACTAGAGCAGACCTAACTTAGCATTTTGAGGATCCAAGCTGGGTAGTCAGGAGAAGTGAATTTTATTCCAGAATCAAGGAACTCCTCAAGCTTGCCGCGTACAAATTTGAATGGCAGTTGCTTGGGAGTGAATATGACCACTTAAGCAATTTATGGCTTAAAGTTTTCACCCTGGAGTGGGAAAAACCCTTTTGGTTTTAGGCACTGGAGTTGTTTTGGGGCCCACCTTTTGCATCCTAGCACCTGCTGAGAGGTTGTGAAAGGAGAAGAAGAGAAATTTGTCCTTCAAACAATAATACTACCAGTCTAGAGAAGAATTCCCGTCACCTTGTATTTCCCCCCAATGGGTGTAGCTCAGTTTCACATGGCTGCTTCATGCTATCTGATTTTCTCCTTCATACAATCCTTTGCTGAGTGCTTTTAAGCTCTTAGCACCTTCCAGAGTATGTACTTATTAAATGTTAGATTAATGCTAAGTCAAATTTTGTTTTGTAATTAAAGTCTTATTCTTAATGTCCCTTTTGGGCTGGTTGGCTATTTAAGTTAACATTAAAGAAGAAAAGAAGTGAAAAACATGAGTGACAAACTCCACTCTCCTTTGCGAACTGAAGTCCTTCAATGCTCTGTATGCGGTTTCTGAAGTGCATTCCAAGGAGAGCTGGAGTCCATGCAGACATAGGGACAACAAACATTCAGCAGTCTCTATGAGCACATTTAAGCATGGTTGAATTGCTTACAAACACTTGTCCCCTTCGAATACATTCCCTGGAGGGCACTCAGAGAAACTCTTGAAAGATAAAAGTCTAACTAACCATATATCTTCCCCGCTTAAAACTTTAAAGGTTTGCTACAAGGCTTGAAGTCTGTCCGCATCACCGTGGCCTACCCGTGTGACCTTCATTTGTATTTGAAGTCACTCTCCCACTCTCTTTCTGCCCTCTGTCCGCTCAGCTCTCTGTCAAGGGCTCACCTATGCCTTTTCCTGTTTGGAAGGCTCTGCACATGCTTCTTCTCTGCTGGTACTAACTTCCCCACTGGTTCCATGTGATGCTCTTCCTTCTTTTCACTTTAAAGGAGGCCCACTCCTTTACTTGGTATCTCAGTAGCTCATTGATGCGGTTGTTGCCACATAGCATTATTTTTAAATTATGTGTTTATTAATTGGATAACCTTAGTTGATTTTCTTTATTGTAACACGAAAGTCTTGTGAGATTGATATTATATTGATGTTTCTATTATATTCCCTGTGCTAACACCAGTGCTGGTTTCCAGCGAGTGTCTGATGGGACTATTTATAATCTGTTTTGAAGTCTTAACAAAGAAGGGTATAAGTATTGGGGGAGAGATACACTGTCTTGAAAGCAATGGTGCAGAGGTGTGATGTGCTCAGGTGCACAGACTTACTGCACTGAGGAGACCCTCCATTGTGGATTAGCTTCCAAGAGCATGTGTGTAACTCAAAGAAAAGCATCTGTTCTACACGAAATTATAAAGAGGCCAACTAATCAGATTTTCACTGTGAAGTATTGAGACTCTTCCCCTTCACTCGTGTTCTAACAGGTTCTCATACCATGGAAAAGTAGCCTGCACACAGCTCTGTGAGGGCTGCTTGGGCAGCATGAAATGCAAGCCACTAGGTTGAAAGCTTTTATGCGGACCTCAGAGGACATGGGCTCTCTCTGAGGCAGAGAGAGCTCCATAGATAAAGCGCCCATGTCGCATGCATGAGGACTTGAGCGGATCGTGGCACTCATGTAGAAAGCCAGGCAGGGCAGGAACTTGTCAATCCATTGCTGGCCAAGTGAAGATAGAAGGATTGCTGTAGCTGGCTGGGCAGCTAACCATGCCTATCAGTGAGTGGCAGGCCAAGAAGAGACCTGTCTTGAAAATAAGAGGAATGACATTTGCTCAGGACACTCGAGGCTGTCCTCTGGTCCCTATACTCATACACACAGTGTATGTGTTCCCATGAACATGCATCAGAATGCATGCATGCATACAATGCCTATCAGAGAAGAATAAGAAAATGCATTAAAAATACATTATGGATAAGAAATGTATTAAGGTTGATATTATTTTCCTTTTATACTTTTAATCTTAGGATATTTTTGGCCACTTTCAAACCATTCCATCAATTCACAGGGACATGTTCATGACTAATTAACAAACAGAGTACAAAATCACATGCAAAGCATTTAGAATAAGTAACTCTTTTCAGTAGACTCCAGACTACATAACGATCTGCAAGCAAACAAACCCCAATCAAAATGAAGCTCTATTTAGTGTATGAGTTTGGTGGGGAGCACCGTGCGGTGTCTCAGCTCTTTTGACCACTGAGACTATGAGCATGCTCTGTCTTCATTACACTGGACAAAGTCTCCTAGAACACATTTCACTACTTTAATTTATTTGAGCAAATGAGAGAGCACGGCCCATCTCATCTCACACCACAGAGAGCGTTTCTCATCACAGAGATAGTTTTGTATTTCTCCCTTCAGACAAAAGCTTGGCAAATGATAGCCTGGAAAAGCTTGGCTTCACCAAGGAGACGACTACTTTGGCTTGATGCGCTTAAATCAATATTCAAACCTCACTGCTTTGCCTACCCTCTTATGTCCAATATAACAAAATCAGGTCCTTGGGGCTACCCAAGGAAGAAACCAAAACGTTTAAAAAGAGGTTTTGCTAGTGGAGTAGCAAACGCTTTCTATTTTCACCTATTTTTAGTAGTGGCAAAAATAAATGCCTGTATCCAATATTTAAATAACATATACTATGTAATAAAATTTATCGGGACATGTGTCTAGCGTCTTTAAATGGTGAAACCAGTAGCTTCGTTTGGTTTGTAGCAGGATCAGCTATCGAGCAAAAAACTTCAAGGAAGAGTGACGTCTAAGGTAGCTTCTCTGTAAGTGGAATTCATGTCACCTAGAATACTGTATTGTCACTCACATCCAACTTCCTTTCTCCCTCTGGAACCTTGGGGAAAAATACACGTGTGCAAGGGTGCTTTTTTTTCCTTACACATTACAATCATTAATAGATTGATTTCTAGTCAATCATCAGTAAGACAACTGTTTGCTGAATTGATCTATTAACAGGAGGTAATATTACTATGAAATCTGGGCCTTGTAAACACAGGGCTCCCTTTTTTATCTCAGGGTTTTAAGACGTAATGAGGTCTACTAATCAGACTCCCCAAGCCTTGGATTTCTGTGCCTGGAAAGTGGTGGCTTTGGAAGTGAGGTGGGAATTAACTGAGATAGCATGCAACTGTGGGCAGCTGGAGTAGGCACGTGGTAGTTGCTCAAGAAGTATATTTACTAATTTAAGAGATCGTGACACAGTCACCTTTATCGACCTAACCTACGAATCAAGTTGAAATGTGTGATTGAGTTGTACATGGGCACACAGGAGCACCTTTACAACGGGACGGGAAAAACAAAAAACAAAGAAAATTAGCAGATTAAAAATCACCTGCAACCTTTCTGTTTTGTGATAAAATTGTTCTAAATGGTGCACTCTCTCTATTTCTATTTACAACAAAAGAGAAAGGGAAAGACAGTTCCTATAGCACCATGCTTTTTGCCTTACTCCCAGATTTTAGGCAAGTGCAGAATGCCTCTGTGATGAGTTTTGAGAAACGCATCTTCTTCAATGTGGACTATCTGGAAGCTTCCATGGCTACCCTCTCTCCTGGGTTATGCTTTAGCACTGTGGTTCACTGGGTTGTGGAGCCTGTTGAAACCTAGAGGGCTTCACTCTGTGGCTACTATAGGCAGGAGGTACCAAGTTCAGATAGCTTAAGAAGCATGCCGGAGAACTATTTCCTGACTAAAATTACAATGAGATATATTACACCTTCAATCTAATCCAGTCTATAACCAAAGTAAATGGAACAGGGGGATAAAATGTATCCCACTGATAGTGAACTGAGAGTACATAAAGAAATCTTTTAAATATCCAAATGGCTGAAGATGGATTATGTTTCCCTTTGGGAGATGAAGTAGAGGATAGGACGAGCCTGATGAACTGAGCTTATTAGCCTGGCTCCTGGCGGTGAGGAAAGAGCTATTGACAAAAGGCCACCGTGCATAGTTCACACACATTTGCAGGGTCATAAACATAAAATGCTGCTGCTCGGGGACAAAGTTGAGATACTTTGTCTTTTGACACCTGCACTCTGGTGGCATGCTTATCACCCAGAGTCACGCTCTGCTTTAGACACCAAAGTGATTTCAGGGATAAACACTTTAAATCACTGGTGGGGCTGGTTTCCAACCTGACACAATTATACATTTCTTCAGACAAGATTCAGAAATTGGAAACAAATACCGTTTTCTCTAGTTGGTACCATTCAAACAAACTCTAGTCACCAGGTTTGGTGGCAAACATTTCACCTACTGAGCAGTTTCCTTGGTCACCATCTCTAATTCTCAGCCTAATGGACTTCATTTTTATATGTCATTACTATCTTCATTAGCAAGATAAAATCAGATCCCCAGTATTGTAGTAAAGGAAGGTAATTCTGTGTGTACAAAGAGGTCGCTGGGATGGAAAATGGTGGTTTTATCCCAGAAAGGGATATTTCCCAAAACACTCCTTAGCTTTTTCATCCTTAATATGAACAGAAACTACCTTCCTATCATGCTTTGGTAAATCTTTGAAAAATAATGGTTACCCCGCTTCCTAGTAGCTTGCCAACACATGGAAGGAACTTCAAAGAAGATTTCTTAAAAATTTGGTGAAGATAAAGGATGTTTGCACGGTGGTTTAGTTTCTTTTTCCAAGTTATAGTCATCAGATCACCCCACAGCGACGGCAAGAGTCTGTAATCTTTAAACAATGTCTGACACTAATGCGTTTTCACCACTAGCTATTATTATCCCCTATATGGTTACTTTTTCTGTAACAGTGGGGTGATGCAGGAGAATTGTCTGTATTCTGTCAATAATATTTTAATAAAGCGCTGATTGGCCAGGCAGGCAGTATAGGTGGGAAAGCCAGACAGGAAGTAGGGGTGGAGCAAAGAGACTGGGAGTATTCTGGGAAAACAGGAAGCTCCCTCAGCCACTCCTGCACAGACCACCGAAGAGGCAAGATGTAAGCTGCCAGGCTGAGAAAGGTACCGTGTGGCTGACATAGATAAGGCTAACGGGGTAACAAAAGTTATAAGAGCTAATAAGTAGCCAGAGCTAAGGGCCAAACAGTTTATAACCTAAAGTAGACTCCGTGTGATTTTCTCTTTGGGATTTGCTGGCTGTAGGGTACCGGGCAGGACGGAAACCCCAACAAGCCGGCCCCCTCATGTTACAGTGGGGTATGTGGTTGTAGAATATCAGTGATTTGGGTATGAGGAGCTAAGCAGAGGCACAGATGGGAATTCAGGTATTTACCAGAGATGAAGTCTACACAGGCGGATGAAATGGAAGTGAGGGATTTTCTGAAGACCCAAAAGCTGATGACACAGCAACCTCCAGAGGAGTACTAGCCCATGCCATTCCTAAGCCAGGGAGAGACAAGGGACAGGGTTGATACAAGAACCAGAGATGAGGTCACCAGACAAAAATATAAATTTCAGACACAGTTTTTGGAGTGAGCTGAAGTCACAGAAGGGTGTCAGCCATGCTGAAGCTATCTAAGAGGATGGACAGTACAGATAACCTACTGATGCCTTTTTTGGCCTCTCCCCAATCTCCTCACCATTTAGTGATTGGAAGGTGAGGGAAAGGACATACAGAGGTTTCTTGAAAGGCAGGAAGGATCAACGGAAAGGCGAGAAGGAGACAGAGAAAGAAAGAAGTCTTAGTTTTCTTTTTGCTACTAGAACATCTTTTCCCCATTTTCCCTCCCTTCTTCTAACCCTCTGTCCCTCTCTCTCTTCCCATTTCTTTCCTTTCCTTCCTTCCTTTCTTCCTCCCTTTTTTCCTTTCTTCCATCCATCCATCCTTACTTCTTTCTTTTCTTTGAGAGCTCAAGCAGAAACTGAAGCAGATACTCTGCACTATGAAGGAATGCTGCTTACTGACTTCCTCCTCCTGGCTCACTCAGTCTGTTTTCTTACACAGTTCAAGCCCATAAGCCTAGGGGTGGTGCCACCGACAATGGGCTGGGCCCTACGGCATCAATTAGCAAATAAGAAAATTCCTCACAGAGATAGCTGTAGGCCAGTCTGTGTCCATTTTTCAGCTGAGGTTCCCTCTTCCAGAGGACTCTAATTTGTGTCAAGTTAGAATCTGAAGCTCAGTATGGCAGAAGAGAAGAAAAAAGAAAACTAAGAGAATAAGTAGGCTGGACATTCAGGCTCTCTAGCCATGTGGGGAATCTATAGTCAATAAAGGTTTTTTTTTTCTTTTTATTGTTGTTGTTTGCTTTGAGACAGGGTTTCTCTGTAGCTTTGAAACCTGTCCTGGAACAAGCTCTGTCAGACCAGGATGACCTCAAACTCACAGAAACCTGTTTGCCTTTGCCTCCCAAGGGCTGGGATTAAAGACAGGCATCACCACCACCCAGCCCAACCTATCTTTTTAAAAGGGAAATAAAACTTATTTTCCTGAATAAATAGCTATAAGTAAATAAATATAGATTTAAGAATGATTGTAGAGCATATTAATCAATCAATGGTGTATACTATGCAATTGTAACCTTTTGAATTTGTGCATTTTTCAGTGCAAAAGAAAATAACCATAAGCCACAGAGTGAAAGTTGTTGTGGGGAGGCCGCTTATTCGTTTCCTGGTCACCCGGCAGTTCAGACCCTAAATAATCACATAGAAACTATATTATTTCAAAGACTGCTTGGCCTATTAGCTCTAACTTCTTATTGACTAACACTTATATCTTAATTTAACCCATTTCTAATGTGTGTATCACCATATGGCTGTGGTTTACCGGGTAAAGTTCCCAGTGTCTGTCTCTGGTGGGGCTACATGGCTTCTCTCTCTACTCTGCCTCCTTTCTCTCAGCATTCAGTTTCGTTTCCCCTGCTTAGCTAAGTTCTGCCCTGATATAGGTCTAAAGCAGTCTTTTATTGACCAATGTTATTTACAGCATACAGAGGGGAATCCCATATCACGTCCCCTCTTCTGTTTAAATAAAAAGGTTTTAATTTTAACATAGTAAAATTACATATAACAAAACAGTTATCAAGCAAGAATTATAGTTATAATATTTATATCTATTTTATTTTTTATTATGACTAAGGAAAACTATATCTATTCTTCAACTTCATCAAAGACTCCAGAAGGATACAGTATTACATAAGTTAACAGGAAGTGTATTGCAAGCAACTACCAACACATGAAAAATGACAGGGACATCTTGCTTCCTGGACAGTCACCCAAAGTTCTTTTGTACTGCTGGAGCATCCATCTTCAGCCTACAGGCTCATAGTATCCATCAGACTTTTCCATGAAGCAGGAAATTTCAAAGATAATTCCACCTATATTGGCAGTTTGCCAGTCACTTTCGTCTGTATCCTACAGAATGTCTAGCAGACTCTTTCTATTCTTTCATGAAGCAGGAACCCCAAAGAACCATCTCACCTTTAGGCAAGTTCAGGAGTCATTTGTCTGTGGGTTCTGAATGTCCAGTTTTTACAGCATACCATGAAGCAGTCCAGGCAAGAGCAGTTTCTTGCCCAAATGGCTAACAAACTCCATAAGGAGACTCTTTGATGCCCATGTTCCTCTTAAAGTAGACTGGTGCTGCCAGGAACATATGTGTCTTTTTTCCCTTATTTATTTATTTAAAGAATTTCCACTTCCTCCCCTCCTCCCAATAAGCTCCCGTTCCCCCCACTCCCTCTCCTCTTCCCTCTCCAGTCCTAAGAGCAGTCAGGGTTTCCTGCCCTGTGGGAAGTTCAAGTTCCTCCCCTCATCCTCCAGGTCTAGGAAGGTGAGCATCCCAACAGACTAGGATCCCAAAAAGCCAGTACATGCAGACGAAACAAGTCCCAGTGCCATTATCAATGGCTCCTCAGTCAGCTACATTCAGAGAATCCGGTTTGATCACATGCTTGTTCAGTCCCAGTCCAGCTGGCCTTGGTGAGCTCTCATTAGATCAATCCTCTTGTATCAGTGGGTGAACGCACCCCTCTGAGTCCTGACTTCCTTTTTCATGTTCTCCCTCCTTCTGCTCCTCATTTGGACCTTGGGGGCTCTGTCCAGTGCTCCAATATGGGTCTCCGTCCCTAACTCCATCCATCGTCGGGTGAAGGTTCCCTCTGATCCTGTCTTCCTTGCTCACGTTCACCCTCCTTCTGCTCCTCTTTTGGACCTAGGGAGCTAAGTCCAGTGCTCCAATGTGGGATCTCTGTCTCTATCTCCATCCATCGCCAGATGAAGGTTCTATGGTGATATGCAAAAAATTCATCAGTATGGTTATGGGCCAAGGCCAGTTCAGGCACCCTCTCCTCTGCTGCCCAGGGAACAATCTGGGGACCTCTCCTTGGACCTGGGAACCCCTCCAGAATCAAGTCTCTTGCAAACCCTAAAATGGCTCCCTTAGTTGAGATATATACCTCACTGCTCCCATATTCATCCTTCCTCCCTCCCCCATTCCATTTCCCCAAGCCCTCCACAATTCTCCCCCTCTCCCTTCTCTCTAACCATCTCCCCTTACTTCCACCCTGCCACCCCCCGTGCATGTACTCTGTCTCTTTAAAGACTTTATTTCCTTTTTTTAAAAGCCATTTACTTCTTTTTTACGAATTTTTGTACCTCTATTTTCTCTCTCCCAAGTGTGCATACATTTTTAAAAAACACTGTGTCTCTTTTAGAGGTCTTTTATGTCTGAATCTGTCCTATTGTGTTTCTGTAATTCTTTTCTGTCCTGGATCATTTCTTAAAATGCTAAGCACTTCTTAAAAACTTAAGCTGTGGCATTGCTAGGACAAATATGGCACCACCTGGTTGCCCCTTCCAATCCAGCATGGTGGAGCAGAGGCCTGTATAGCCATTCTCACAACCCCATTTTCAGGCACACAGTGTCTCTATGTTGCCATTAAGCATGTTGTAGCACTCTATTCACAAACCCCATTAAATGCTTGGCCAGACTTCTTCAGAGTTCCTACTGGCAGCACGGCCCAGGAAGTCACAGTTTTAAAGCAGCATGGCTTTTCTTCTGCTACTGCTGAATCAGGAAAATCTCTCTTAAAGAAGCCATGCCTCTGCTTGTTTCTAGCAAACAGAGCCCACCCAAGAAAATATCGCTACCAAACCATGCTTAACTCTGTTCTTTTGTGTCTAGGATTCCTTTTAAAGCTCTCCCCTAGGTTTTAGGAGGATTTAGTTGACCACATTGGTGTGTCAATTTGTTATAGAAAGGCCACTTGTTTGTTTCTTGGCTGCCCAGCAGCTCAGATCCAAAATAATTACACAGAAATTATATTATTTGAAATACTGCTTGGCCCATTAGCTCTAGCTTCTTATTGGCTAACTCTTATCTATCTATCTATCTATCTATCTATCTATCTATCTATTCATTCATTCATTTATTTATTTGGCTAAGTCTTATATCTTAATTTAACCCATTTCTAGTAATCTATGTACCACCACTTTGCTGTGGCTTACTGGATAAAGTTCCCAGCATCTGTCTCTGGCAGGGCTTATGTCTTGACTCTGCCTCCTTTCTCTCAGCTTTCAGTTTAGTTTTCCCCCTCCTAGCTAGGTTCTACCCTGCTATAGGTCCAAAGAAGTCCTTTATTAACCAGTGGTATTCAGAGCATACAGAGGGGAATCCCACATCAGAAAGTCATAATTACAAAACAACAATGAAGTGTAAATTTCAGACCCAAATAATGAGGTGAAAGGTGAATAGCTGAACAGCAATATGAATAAATCATAAACATAAACTTTTCTTGTTAGAGGTCAAAGTGTAATAGATGGAAGAAGAGCACAGCTAAGCTCTCATTTCCTAGGTAGTATATAATGTGATGTAAGAAATGCATCCTTAATTTTTATCATAAGGGGAAGAGCAACAATTTACATTGAAATAATACCACGAGTTGTTAAAGTTATTATACAATTATTACTAATTTTTGATTCAACATTGCAGATATAAAGTTATTTGAAATGTTATATTTTTTATCCTTCTGGCTTTTAAAAATGTTTATAATGAATCTTGGAAAAACAAAAGCTCAATGCAAAACAAGTTCCTTCAAAACTTCATTTAAATTCTAACAGTTACTGCCTTGAAAGATGGCTCTACTGTTATTTAATTTGTAGTTCACAATATTGTATTCTTAATGTCAGTGTGGCTCAGATGTTTCTGACACATGGAAGCAAGTTACTCCTTTATCCTTTTTTCTTTCATACAAGATAGACAAACAAGAGAACCTTGGCTTACCGAGACTTTTAAACTACCCAATAAAACAGATGTAGCAATACTGTTTGCACGAAGCATCAGGAAATGAAAGACAAAATGAAAATAAAAAAAATGAGAAGCTGGACAGAGATAAGCAGCATGTGCTTCAATCCCACAGAAAACATTGGGATTGGGGATTAGACCTGGGCCCATGGCCAGCACTGCTGCCTACAGAGCGTGTCGCTGGCTGAGTTTCATACTATGCTGGCACCCACATTTCTTCAGCCATATCAAAAGTGTCCTGGTTCCCATCTATTTCAAATGCTTCCCTAACAATAGTGTGATATATTGTTAAGTTAAAATACTGTCACAAGCTGTGCAGTGCTACATAGCACTATATAATTACTAACAGCCAGAGAAATGAAATCTCTCAATTGGAAAATAGACATTTTGAAGTGGCCTTCAGAAAAAAAGTATAGGGCAGTAGTGACTTTTCATGTTTACCAAATTCCCTTCATCTTTAAAATTAGGGTTGACCCTGAGAATATCTTTAAGGTTGTTGTAATTTTAATTGGAAAATTACATTGCATCCTCTAATTTAGACAAACCATCCTGACCTTTCTTAGTAAGTATTTAAGTCATGAAAATAGTTCAGAAATGAAATGTTGAAATTTGGTGTCTGGTCAGGGCCTGGGTTTTATGAAGGATGAGAGAGAGAGAGAGAGAGAGAGAGAGAGAGAGAGAGAGAGAGAGAGAGAGAGAGAGAGAGAGAGAAACACTGGGAGTTAAAGGCTTGAGCAGAGATGGGTTCTGGGGTGGGTAAAGGAGGTTTAGGTATAAGTTAACCAAAACTAAGACTGTATAAAAAAAAGTTTCAAGAAACCTCTCTAGTATATTAATGTGTGTGTGTGTGTGTGTGTGTGTGTGTGTGTGTTAGCAGCCTGAATATTATCTTAGCCATATCCATTACCTAAATATTACCTATCCCATATAGATGAGAGATAGATAGATAGATAGATAGATAGATAGACAGATAGGGAGAGAGAGAGAGAGGGAGAGAGACAGAGAGAGAGACAGAGACAGACAGAGACAGAGAGAGAGAGAGAAACAGAGAGAAGATTCTAAACAAAGGTGACCTGCACTGAAATATGTTGCTGCTCCTGGAAGGCACAAATTACTAAATGGAAATCTCAGTGCCAGCCATGGTTTACGACTTTAAAAACTATTGATCAGAGAAGCTCCAGAGACAGCAAAAACAATACAGGCATTTGCCATTGCTCTTGACAGACACTGTAAGTAGATGATCTGACACTGCTACTGGTTGATACCACATGCTTTGGTTGCAGAACACTAGAAAACAATCTTGCACTGACCTGGGGTCTCTCTTTCTGATGGCTGAATTTTATAGCCCTGGAAGGTAATTTACAGACTGATAGCAGAGAAGTCATCAATGACCTTATTCAGAGGTGAAGCTTGAGTACCTCAGGATTGACCTGTTAGGCAAGATGTACCCACTTGTGCAATAATGGTGTGATGATAAGGGGAGTAACCTATCACTCTCTGATTGGATTTGAGGCCTACCCAGTAGAAAGGAATGCATACCTGGTATCTTAGTCAGGGTTTCTATTGCTGTGAAGACAGATCATGACCACGGCAACTCTTATAAAGAAAAAAAAACATTTAAGTGGGGTCGGTTTACATTTTCAGAGGTTTAGTCCATTATCATCATGGTAGGACACGGTGGTGTGCAGGCAGACATGAACTGGAGAAGGAGCTGAGAGTGGAGAAGAAGCTACATCTTGATCTGGAGGTGACAGGAAGTGAACTAACTACTGGATGTGGCTTGAGTATACATGAGACCTCCAAAGCCTGACCCCACAGTTACACACTTCTTCCGACAAGGTCATTCCTACTCCTACAGGGCCATAACCCTTGATAGTGCCAATCCCAGTGAGGTCATGGTGGCCAATTACATCCCAACTGCCACACCTATTATTGTAAACATGATGAAAACTCATGACTAGGGAAGTCACAGAGTTCCCAGAAATACCCTCTTGATGCTGTTTTAAAAAATGGTCCTGTTGTCAAACTGATTTTTACATTTACATCTATAAATATAAATGTAAAACCTTGGTTACAAAAGCTTCTTTGTGAAGTGAGGCAGAGTTAAGGTAGAGATTCATATCTGTTAAAACTGCTGTGAAAAGGTGACTATGACTGCTTAGCCATAGATGCACCATCCAGATCACTGCTTTGCTCTTGGCTCTGGTAACATTTCAGAAACAGAGGGATGGTGAGAACAGAAGAGAAGAAGGATAGAGAGATGAGCTGTGAAATACTAGTCTCTGATAAAATAAATGGCTGTCATACACATGAGCTCATAGCAGCCATATTTATCTGCATGAGATCTGCACAAGAGCAAGCCAATAAAAGATTTCATCTTGGAGAGGAGGGGCTCCTGATACTCCAGTCTCTAGCTGAGGAGCTAATGGAAGTTGGAGGCTGCTGAGGGAAGTGGAGCCACTTTTAGATGAGCTAGATGGCTGGCCACCATGTCCACACCCATCCATACACGGGCAGCATTAACTTGATTGAACATGTTGTTAAAAAAGAAAGCATGAAGTTTGGAAAGAGATGCTTGGATAGTTCAGTAGAAGTTAGGAGGAGAGTGGGGCATATAAATATGAAACAAGGTGCATTGCAGATGTGTGCAACTTTCCTAAGAATCAAAGAAACAACAAACTATTTTTCAGCTACTTTTGCAGAATTTGACATCAATCGCTTGTGGATAGAACATAGGGTCATAGCAGCACTTTTGCAATCCTTCGTGTTAACATAATTTGTGGGACCCAAATGCTGAATGAAACTTTATGACCCTTTCTTTAATCATTAACATTTTCAAGATGGTAATGGTGGAGCAATAAACAAACAAACTAGACTTTTTTTTTCTTCAAAGTATAAGCAGGTGAGAAAAATTCTATGGTTCTGCCTATGAACAGCCACGTTTACACTCTCTCCACCCTTTTCTCTGCCTTGAAAATTCCTGAAATCACCTACAAAAGTATGGCAATGTAAGATATTTGTGCTATTGGATTTTGTCAAGTTGACATAAACTAGGCATACCTGGGAAGATGGATTATTAACTGAGAAACAGCTTCCATCAGACTAGTCTGCTGACAAGTCTGTGGGGCATTTTCTTGATCATGATTGATGTCGAAAGGCCGAGTTCATTGTGGGTGAAGGGATCCCTTGCTTTCTGTTAAAGAAAGCAAGGTGAGAAAGCCATGGAGCGCAAGTCAGTAAGCAGCAAGCATGCTCCCTGCTCTCTGCTTCAGGTTCTGTTTCCAGGCTCTGCTTTAAAGACTTTGCCTGACTTCTCTCCATGATGGACCATAAACTGTAAGTTGAAATGAACTTTTCTCTATTCAGATGCTCTTTGTAGTATTGGCAGCGATCTAGAACAAAACTAAAGTCCTTGTCAGTTTTTGTTCCTGAGTTATTAACTGAAGAGAGCTCAGTCCCCAACAGCAATTTGGAAATATAGAAAACGAGAAATAAATCTTCACTGCTTTGTTACGAGCTATGAAGATTCAAAATTTCTCTGTAACTTCTCATGACCTAGCCCACTATTAATACTATTAATATCTGTGTCTCTCTGTTCGTTCAACAATCTGTCTATCATCTATTATCTATCTATCTATCTATCTATCTATCTATCTATCTATCTATCTCTATCTGGATATTCTCCAATGCATGTGAGGAATTGGTGTGAAGAGGGGCACTAGAATACCATGCATTAAAAATATAAAAGTATTCAGTGGAGGAGTGGAGTATTTAGTTACAGAGACAATGAGGCTAAAAATAAACAGATAGATAAAAGGAGCATTTTTAAAAATTTCCTCTTCCTGGTTAATTTGGGAAAGAAAAATACACCTGATATTCATGGGAAATGACTCAGTATTTATGAGGATGTATTTTTACAAAAACTGCCTGGCAACTTGAGAAGGCAACAGAAGGTGAGTAAGAAGTTATGTGTGGTTGAGATGGTTATATAGTATTTGGATGGAATCAAATAATCTGGCTAAGGGGTTACAGGAAAGTGGGAGGGAAGTCTGGAAGACTTCATGGGCAAAAGGGTAGTTTGAGTTAATTTGATTATGCTCTTGCAGCGTTGTGGTTAAGAACTACTTTATTAATGTAAATTATTGCTATCTTGGTAGATTTAATGGAATAAGCATGGAGATTGCTTTTTGGTGAGGGGGGTCTGATCATCTGGAAAAGTCTCCAAAGCATCCTTTTTTTAAAAAAAAAAAAGTGAAAGCCATTATAGTGCACATGATTATCATCTCTGGAAATTCAGAAGCCCTGCAGGAGAAAGAAAAATAAAAATGTCAGACAAAGATAAAGTCATCACATTCTCCAAGTCTTTCTAAAATATGTAAAAAGCCTATTTAAAACTGTATCACTAATTGATTAAATTTCCCCCAAAGAAATAAAGATAATTGCAAACACTCATTAAACTCTCCTTAAGTGTCAGAAATTCTTCTGGATGCTTTGTAGGTATGTCTTTAAATTTCACAACAACTGTACCAGCAAAATCCTTATTGTTTCCACTTCAATATAGTGAGGTGCCCAGAACAAAACTTGTCAAAAAGTCTCCTGGGTGTCTGGTGGTCCATCTGGTTTTGGAGCTCTTTATCACACTGTGATTTCAGGGTCCATGAGAAGCAGTGTGAGTATACTCTAGCTGTCCAGGGTAATAGATAATCCCCTATAGCTATACATTTTGTTATAAGGCTATTTGGAGAGGTATATAGACTTGTGGTTAAGAATGTGAGTGTCACAGTTCCATTTCTTGAGGCTTATATCTTATCTCTCCAACCTTAATCTTAAGTAATTTAGAGAAATCCTGAAGTTTCATTGTTTCTTTCTCTAACACTAGTATTGAGCTCATAGGGCATTATGTAGAAACATCACACTGTACTTAAAAAAAAATGCTATTTAAAATTATAGTAGTTAAAAAATAAAATACAGATAGTGAAATTAGAAGACTTAACACAGTGCCTGTAAAATTATGTGCTCAGTTGGTATCTTAGAGTTTATTATTATTATGCCTATAATAAACACTATGATCAAAATCAGCTTGGGGAGGAAAGGATTTATTTAATCTTATAGATTGTAGCCCCTCATTCAGGGAAGTCAGGGAAGGAACTCAAGGCAGGGACTTGGAGGTAGGAATTGTCTTACAGGCCATAGGGATATGCTGCTTATATGCTACTTTCTTACAGGACCAAAGCCCAGGGCTGGCACTGCCCACAATGAATTAGGTGTGTTCACACCAATCATCAACCAAGAAAATGCACCACAGTCTTTCCCATAGGTCAATCTAAGGGACCATTTTCTCAATTTAAGTTCCTTCTTCCAAAATGACTCTATCTTGTCTCAAGTTGCTATAAAAACTCTCTGGCATAGTCAGTGCTATCTGTCTATATTAATGAGGAAACATCATGAATGTAGGGTAGAAAAATCTGTGAAAGCCAGAGGTCCAGAATATCTGCTGTGCGAGGGCATCTTTTAGTAATGTCGAGGACGCTACACCCATGAAGTTTTTTCATCGCGGCTGCCTAAATAAGACCTGAATAAGGACAGCACCAATAGATATATACCGTGGAAGGGGAGATTTTCATGGGGCCTCAGTCCTAGACAAAGCACTATAGGCAGTTTAGGAATGCTAAGAGTAGAAGCAACAGTTCTCAAGGGAAGAGTCCCCAGATTATTTATCTAATGCCTAGTGGTCAGCTCTGAATTCATACACATAGAAATAACATCCATTTTACAGATTGAGCAGACTGTATTTATATATTTATGTGTGTGTGTTTACATGTGTGTGTATGTATGTGTGTAATGACAGTGAAAGAAAAATGAAAAAGAGATCCAAGGCCTTGAATTTGCGGTAGATCCAGGGACAGACACATGGGAGAGGCTAGTGGGAGCAGAAAGAAAGAAGAAATTATGTAATTATCATTCAAGTTCAAATGTAATTATCATTCAAGTTCAAATAATGAACAAAGTTATTTAAAAAAGAAAAAATAATAGTGAAAACTACTTGTCAGAATGTATTTATAACCAAGTTTTGAATCTTTGGTTGCCATCCAACCATTTATGGTTTGTTCTAGAAGCTCTATTTTAGCTCCCACTATGATAAAGCTGCTAGAAGCTATGAAACTGTTACAGCTTTAATAAATGCTTCCCAAAAGAACATAGTAACTTAGGCAAACAAATACCTTCCAATTCCATAATTAAAAATATCAGACTGGAATATAGCTCAGTGGGACAGTGCTTGCCAGCATGCCCAACGTCCTTCACTTGATCCCCAGTACCACAGAAGAAAAGATAGTGGTCATGTGATAGCTAGTTAGCGAGACAGGTGAAAAGATTTATAAATAGACATATCGAGTAACAGAGAGCTAAGAGTTTGAGGTGAAAATCCTGGCAGTAAGCAAGAAATGTTGTGGAATACAGGAGACATTCCACTTGGAATTATAATGTATAAAAACGGAAAAGTAAGCATAGGCAATAAAAATGACTAAGAAATATCATAGAGCAAGACAGTAAGGCAAAAACGACCCTTACAGTGGAGGAGACTAATGGCTTTCCCCTCCGCCTAAATCTTCGCCCATTAGCACATCTATTTGTCTCCTAGCGATATGTTTGTTAGCACTAAATCACAAGCTCATCCACGCGGACAGGATAGATATGTACATATCCCAGCACTGTGGGGCATTCGCCTTCTATGCTTGTCTTGTAGAGTAATGGTTCACATGGGTCTGGGCAATCAGTCACCTTGCAGCACCCAGTTCTTTCTTTTAGTCTGATGATGGCTCACATCCTCCCAGTGCAGAAGAGGTAGGAGAGTCTAATACCGCCCCCTCCTTTCAAAGGAGCCAGTAGTTCACATACCATACACAGAGAGTGATACAATAATGACTGGTTCAGGAAGACCGGCTGCGATCAATTCAGCTCAAGAGTCTGACAAACTCTGGCAACCCTTTGCAGAATGTCTGGTCGTAGAACATCTGTAGATGTTCAGAAGTTTCTGGCAGGTTTTGAAATAATTCCAAAGGCAAATGGGCTCTTTTGTTACTGTTCCTGCTCTTGTGGCTCACATTCCTTGCTGAGTACACATGGGACATTGTAGGGTATAAGTCTTCCGTCTCTCTTCACAGCCAAGCCAAAGATGTCTTCTCCCAGCTGAAATGACTACATCATTCACCCTCAAATAACACACCCAGAGGGTACCATGATGGGTGTGGTCGATTGATAAGTTAGAATTAACCAGACCAGTTTAATACAAAAGATTTAATAACTGGGGAAAAGGAAACTTACAAGACCAACGATCCAACAAACACCAGGAGCACAGAGAGAACAAAGAGAGTGAGGTGAGTCCTATATTCTGTTTCATGAGGTCTTGTGGGAAGGTGGGGATGAGTGACATTTGGGGTGGCTGCGTTCTCAGCTCTGCCCTGAAGAATACAAATCCTCAGGAAGTGCAAAGCCAGCCTGCTTCCCTAGACTCATGTGGCTTTAGTTGTTCACAGACCTCACCTACTTGTGCCACCAGCAGGCACTTGCTGGTGAAATGTGCCTTGGGGTGAGCAGTATGCCCTTGCACAGCCTCCAGTGAACGTGCTGTAGATGGAGCTCTTGGAGCCTCCAACATTCAGCACTACCCAAGCCCACCCAGGGACCTGTGGTACCTTATACTAGTTCAGCCTGAAATGAAGCATTGAGCTTAAACCTTAGGGTCTAACTGTGCCTGTGGCTGCCTGGAAGGAAGAAGCAGAACACCCACAGAAAAAGGGAAGAGGAATGTCTTGCGCGGCAGTTTTTGACGGGGTCAGCTATTAAAAATTGCAGAGTCTAGCAAGACTTCAAAGACCATTATGCTTAAATATGTGTAAGGTCTATACCAAATTAGCCAAGTGTAAAATGGAAAATGATTTGTCCTTCTTCCCTTGACAAGAACCTTCACAATGACAAGAATGGAGAACATAAATCAGCCTTTGTTATTAATATAAATAAATACTGGTGAAATATCACAGATGGTTGAATAAAGCACCTATGGGGAAGACCTCTATATTCTGTAAAGTAACTAAATATGTGTATATGAATAATAAACACACAGACATATAATTCATAAATTAGTATAATACTTAAGTTATCTTATTTCAGCAAATCACTGATTATTATAATCAAGATTTTTATATAATGTTGGTCAAATTGATAAGAGTGCTTCAAAGGATTGGAAAATGTAATTTGTTCAATTGTGTAAGACTTGAATGTGTTTTTTCATCAAAGTAATTTAAAATGAAAGTAACAAAATGAAATTAATATTTTTTTATATTTTTAATTCTTTTCTTTTACTGATATAATATTGTTTTTATGTGTTCCTCTCAAAGGGAAAAGACAAAACAAATTAATGTTGATTATGAAATCAAATTGCCCAAATAAGCATAAATGAGTGAACTGACTTCTTTATAAGCATGAGAACTTATGTAAGTCCAGAATCTCAGAACTAATGTGGTATGCTCCTGTAACCACAACTCTGGGGAGGTGACACTGGGAGCACTGAGGAGCAAGCACAGCCAATGGGTTAGCTCCAGGCTCTGTGAAAGAGTCTGTCTCAAAAAAATAAGGCGGAGAGTAATTGAGGAAGACAACACTGGCCTTCATATGCATGCTCGTGTACACATTCCCACGTACATAAACATGCTCCAACACATACATATGCAATGTACACACAGAAGCAATGAACTCATGAAACATTTTATACAGCAAAACTTAGCTCTGGGTAAAGGTTCAGACTCAGCCATGGATATAAACGTACGAGGCTCAGACCTCCATAATGTCTGTGCAAATATGAGCAGTAATTGCTTAATATTACAGGGCATCCTTCCACTACCACATGTCTTTGCTGTAAAGCCTGTGGATTTTGTGTTGTTTCTACAACATGGAGATGCAATGAGCATAAAACGAGTGGAAATGTATTATTTCAGGAGAGAGCATTTCATCATGCAATGTCTCTCCTGAGAGCTGCCTGCGGAAGTGTTCACTGTTTCAGTCCTTTCTCTTTTCTCCGGCCAGCGGCCTCCCCCAAATCAAGTGACAACCTGCACTGCACTCATCTTGCTGTCATCCTCAGGAGCTCACCACATCATCCAGGACAAGAGATAAAGAGTATTTCCCTGGCGTCCAAGTCAAGGATGCTCTGAGCTAGGACACCATGGCAGGTCCTGACTCTTTGAAGTGGCCCACGCCTTTCATAATGATTTTGTTGTGTGTCAAAGCTTAGGTTCCACAAGGTCATTAAGGAAGCAGGACCCAGGTTAGCAGCTCTGTTCTTGACCAACAGATGAAAGTCAGGAGTGAGGAATCATTTCCCACTGCAATGCATTCCCTCTTTCCTATCGTGGACTCGCCTTATGTGCACCAGTTATGTGGCTTGCCTCACTGTGACCAGAGAGTGCTTATTCTGTCACATCATAATGCACATCACATCCTTCAGTCTCAAGATCCTCTTCTTCTGCAGACAGTTAACCTCCAATTGTTGCTCTAGTGGGAAGAGCAGCCATGTGGAATAGAGTCAGCTCCTTCAAGTACTCTTTCTCTCTATAGCGGCATCTTTACTTCCACTTGCAGGGAGCCTGATGCTGCCCATCTCATCAGCTACAGTGGGTTCTGCAGTGCAAATTGGTTTCCTTTCCATCTTTCTCACTGCCGGATTATGATCTTACTTTCTCACATGTACTAACTGGGTTACCACTCATTTTTTTTTTCATTTTCCAATTTCCAAAATTGTGTTACTGTCATCTCCTGTAACATGCTCTTCATCTTGTATTCATGTATTTTGATTATAAAATGTCTTCCCTGTCACCTTCAGTGATGTTTCCTTAGACAGTAGAAACAATTGCCTTCATGAAAGTGCCTAGTGTTCCTATAACACAGCCATATTATTGATGATTCCACTCACACTTATTCACTTAACAACCATCTTCTGAGCTCCTGCTGTGCCCCTACAAGGTCAGGGGTTGTACTACATTATATAACAAATACAATAAAAGTTTTGTTTACAAAATTTTGATAACGGTCCTTTATTATGTAGTGAACAATATGCCCTCATAGAATGGAGCATAGTTTTGATATCCAGAAGTCCAAGACAATGATATGATTTCAAAATTATTGAAAAAAATACATAGCGATATATATTGGAAGGAGGTCTCTAAGCTTTAAGTTTTAAATCCATGAGCTTGGACATTTATTAGCTGAACAATTTTGAGTAAATCAACCACTTGAATCTTGTTTTTTCTATATTTGGAATGATTAAACCCATCTGATGGTTTTAACATAGCAATAAACAGGCACAAAGTACTTCATATTCCTAGTATATTCACATTCTCTCTCCATCTCTGTCTCTTTGTCTCCTTTCTCTCTATGTTTGTCTCTGTGCCTCTCTGTCTGTCTGTCTTCCTCTCTCTCTGTGCATACACTTGTCTGTGGAAAGTATATGGCTATGGATAACTTTATAGCTGGCTGAATTTAGAAAAGTTATTTTACCATTCTGAATCTCAATTTCCTTCAATTTATGAACTGAATGAAAAAATAACAATAGTGATAATGCTGCTTTATATCCATGAGCTTTTGATTCACATGATTATTTTTTCTTTTGATGTAAGAATTTTTAATACAATCTTTTTTCGTTTTACATAGCTATTCCTGTTCCCACTCCCTTCCCTCCTCCCTTCCCACCGTTCCCAGCAACCCATCCCCATGGGAGTCAACACAGTCTGAGGCATCACTTCAAGGCTTGACCAAGGCCCTTCCCCCTCTATCTTGTTTGAGCAAGGTATCCCTCCAAAGAGAATGTGCTCTAAGATGCCAGTTTAAGCATTAGGGATAAAGCCTGGTCCCACTGCCAATGGCCCCATAGACTGTCCAAGCCTTACAACTGTTCCTCACATTCAGTGAGACTAGTTTGGTCCTATGCAGGTTACCCTGCTATCAGTCCAGAGTCAGTGAGCTCTCACTAGCTCATAGCAGTTGTTTCTGTGGGTATTACCATTATGGTCTTGATCCCTTTGCTCATACTATTACTCCTCTCTCTCTTGGATTGGTCTCTGGAAGCTCAGCCCAGTGCTTCACTGTGAATCTCTGTATCTGCTTCTATCTATTGTTGGATAAACGTTCTATGATGACAGTTAAGGTAATCATCAATCTGATTACAGGGGTCGGCCAGTTTATGCATCTTCTCTATTGTTAGAGTCTTAGCTGGGGTCATTGTGGGTTCCTGGCAATTTCCCTAATGCTATGTTTCTTGCTAGTCCCTGAATGGCTTCCTCAATCAAGATATCTCTTTCTTTTCTCTCCTTCTCAGTCCTGCCCCTTCTTGAGCATCCCATTCCCTCACGTTCTTCTCCTTCCTTTCCTTTTCTCCTCCTCTCCTCCCACCCACTCCTCTCCCCTCCCCCAGACTCCCAATTTTCTCAGGAGAGCTTGTCTGTTTCCTCTTCCCAGGGGGATCCATGTATGTCTTTCTGGCTCTCCTTGTTACCTAGATTCTCCGGGATTGTGGACTGTAGGATGGTTATCCTTTGCTGAGTCACATGATTTTTGAGGCTATACCTCATAGTGCATCTTGGTACTTTAAATGTCCAATATACACTAGTTATCATGTTTTTGTTTTATTTGTTTTTCTCCAAGTTACTTTTCCTAATAGCTTCTTTATTTTCTTAATCAAATAAAATAATTCTATTGATTTAGAAGCAACTATGCCTTGGTTTGAATATGTCCAAATGGACATCAAATGAAGAAGGAAAAGATGAAGCAGCCCGTCAGTTATACTGACTTGAACTCCAGAGGTAGTCTCTGAGTCTAATTCTACAGCTTCACAGAAGTGTCATGAGGTCCAGGTGATGAGTAGAGAGATATGCCCTAATGATGGCCATTTTTTAAAAGACTTCACTGTCACTTGCTATTAGAAGACAAGAACCGTCACAAAAGAGAACATTTATAACTATAAGTATAATCTCCTCCCTTTAACTTGATGCTGTCATATGTCCTGTAATCAGTGGAAATTCAATTAATCCAGTTAATTAAATGTCGGTGAACCCACAGTGAATTCTACTAATTAACGTTTCTGTATAAAGATGCACTAGACCAAAAATGCTTTTCATCAAAGCTCTCAGAAACCTGCCCAGTCAATGATGTCACATTTTCATGTTACTCTTGCTGGAAAGAGAGAAAGAGAAAGAGTAAATCCATAACGCCCATCCTGGGTCCATGGATGTCATCTTAAGGCACCATGAATTCCCTACTACAGTTGAAAATGCATTAGATACTTGATTTGTCAGTATCTTAGGTATTTAATGGCAATCACAGATAGTTTTTGCATTGATTCTATAATGCTAATCCATATTATAGACAAGGAATCTAAACCCATGGAGCTGAGGTAATTCATTGACTCATAGTCATATAGCTAGTAAGTATCAGAGACAAAAGCTACTATCCTGTACTACTTACTAAAGCTAGAGATGTATTTTATATAACACATCCTCAATTCCAAAGGCTCAACATTGTAGAGTTGCAGAAACAAATTGTGGGAAACAAATAAAGATCTATTACCATTAAGTTGTGAATATTACCTTTTGTAAATTAGTAAGTGATAAAATAAACATGGTAAAATGCTAAATATAAATAAAGCAAAAATATGTCAATATATATTTGTAACAATCACTAATGACTTAAAGTAGACTAGAGTTGAGCTTCAGGTATATTTACACACTAGAGTCAAACCTGAATAATAAAATGGCTATCATTCTGAAACTTTTGATAGAGTACAGTTGTCAAAAATTGAGGAGAAGGGGCAACATGTAAAAAGCGTCATAACCGAGTGATTGCCTATGGTTCTTAACTAAGAGAAATAGGAGATATAGAACTTAAAAATTGGAAACAGTATGCAATGATAGAAAAGAACTCTTCCAAATGGGATCAATGATAGTTATGTAAAGATTACTACTAGAACTTTCATCATTAACACCATTAGGACAAAAATATCATCAAATCATAAAAATGAAATAAAAGGGATTGAGTAAAATGCAAAAAAAAGCACACAAGGTAATTATATTGGATGCCTGTACATGTTGATTCAATGGTTTTAATGGATATAGAGCTAAGGCCAAATATATTTAATATATACCTAAATGCAAAAGGTATAATTTATCTCTTAAGATTATAGTTAACAGAACTAAATCCACTCTTCACTGAAAGCTGCACTTGGGCTAGGGGTGAAGCCAGTGGCGCAGCCCTTGCCTAGCATGCTTGAGGGCTTTTGCTCAGTCTTTTGGAAAAGTTTCTAAGGTATCAAAGATGAGATAAAACCTGGAATTTTTTAACCAAAATTTACATTTTCAACTGTTCAATGAAAGTTATTTTTAAATAAGAAAGTCATACATTGCCAGAAAATATGTTACACACATCCAATTCCAAAATAATTAAAGGATTACTACAAACTTGTTACAAAAAAAGCAACAACAAAATGAACAAAAGTTCAAACAGACTCTCTTAAGAGATAACACTGAATTGGTCAGTAAATATGTCAAAATGTAGTTGGTATCATTACATCTCCAGAAGTGAAGATTAAAATCATAATTCTATATAATTCTATATCACTAGATGTATATAATTTAAAATTTTGACTCCATTAATCCTTAGCCAAGGTGTTGGTCAACTGAACCTCCCTTGTGTTGCTTTCACTAAATTGTGGGAACGTAAAGTGACAGAACTCACTGGGAAGTGTTTGCTGGCTTTTCACAGAAGAATCCATGTTATGATCCAGTCATCCATCTTATAAGTACTTAAAGCATTCCTATAGCAACAACCTATAAAAGAGTACTTTGGAACTTATCCAGAAGACTCAAGAACTGCAAACAACTCCATTCTCCAATAGAACAAAGATGAAGGTGAGTTCCATCCATGTAATAAACACTGGACAGCAATAAACATAGATACATATTAAGCTTGGGTATATTAAAACTACATTATTCAACAGAAACCACATACAGAGGACCCCATGCTGTGTAATTGCATTTGGGAGGTTGGGCAAAATGGAATAAAAAAAAAAGTGGAATAAAAGAGAATGATTGTTGGTTACAGAAGTGGCTCAGTGGGCAAGCTCTCCTTCTGTGCAAGCAGGAGAAACTGAACTTGAATTAGAATTTCTAGCACCCATGTCAATAGCCCAGCATGGTTTCACATGTACTAGTAACCCTAGAAATGTGAGGACTGGAAAATAGGGGGAACTGATAGACCTTGCAGGCTACCAGCCTAACTCTAGCTTCAGTGAGAGAACCTGACTCAAGGGAATAAGTTAGAAGAGTCACAGAGCAGGACTGCAGATGTCTTCTGGCTTCTGCATGTACATGGGTACATAGATGCGCATATTTACCCTAGGGGATAATTGCCCTGGAGAGCGGAGAGGAAGTTTTCTGAGGTGTTGTTAAAGTCCTGCACCTTGATGAATGTTAGGCAATCAGTAGGGTACATTGGTCAGTATCTACCATGCTCATTATTGAAGCTCTGTGTGTTTTTTCTATAATAAACTTTACCCTGATTAAGCCAAATGAACAAACATGAAAGAATGACTAGATAATGAATTGAAATAGAAGATCATGCAAGGCCACTTTCAGCTCTTTCAAAATAAGATTAAGGCCTTTGTAATTAAAACAGTATGCTATTGGCACAGAAATAGCTGAGAACACTAATGGAACAGCGTAGAATCCAGAATTAGAAGCAATTTCTTATGCAAATGTGGTATCCAATACAGGCAGCATCTAAAATTTGGTGAGAGAAAAATGAAACTTTTTTAGATGGTTTTCAGGATGACTGGGAATCCATTTGGAAATAAAGTACATATACTTTTTATTTCTCTTCATACCTGTGTTATAATTTCCCAAGATTACATTTATATCCTGGTTGTACTAGGACACAGCTTCAGCAGCCTCCATTTCCTAATCCGTGACATAGATCTATGAATGACAAACACAGTGTGGTTTGATAGAGATGAATATGTTAGATAAGTCACAGCTATTGTTTTCAATAGGAATGCAGCAGAATTTCTTACATGGATTATAATGTTTATTGTTGTTGACAATTCTCAACCTGGCTTCCCATCAATAGCAAATATGTCATTTTCTTATTGTTTTTCAAATTAGCATAAAGATATCCATTTTGATTGTTGTCACTGAGTTAAGCTTTTTCCCTCTCCTCCTCATGTTCTTGTCTCCTTTCCCCCTTCTCTTCCTCCTGTCTCCTCCTCTCCTTTCCATTCCCTATTGGTGTAGGGTTTAAACACAGCTCCCCATTCATGCTAGCCAAGCACTTTTGTATCACGGTGTTATGTTATTATTTCCCCAGACTAAGGGTATTTTGTTTTTGTGTTTTTCTTTAAATGCCCACAGGGTGATGCTTACAAAAATATCCAGTGCTTCAGCATTGTCATTTTGCTTCTGTTCTCTTTAGTTTATTCTAGAGGTCTTTCAGTGTGAAACCTCGTATTATTTTTATTGCAATAAAAATTCTTTTTGTTTATCACTCTAGGTGTGATGCATAGGTAGAGATTTTGATTGATGCTGTGTTTGGAAGTGTCTCTGCTTTCTTACCCACTGTTTGTGATAATTATGGGAGGAGTAGTGCTAAGATTATCAAAGCTGATCCCTTCCATTTGTGACATCAACTGTACTGTTCCACTTGTGTCACCTTCCCCGGGATCTGGTGCCTGTATACATGAAAGCCAGAGCCACTATTGACATCAGTAGGTGATTATCACTAAATGGGAATCTACAATAAGGGGAAGGAGCTCCACTTGGTATTATTAACACCATTAAGATCTCAAAATAGATTGCTAGTATCCAATATTTTGCTCATTGGTATATCTCCAAGATTGAGCTACTTTTAAACATTATGTTTAAAGATAGTATCATTATTATTTTATTTTTTTCTTTTTGAATGGCATTTGTCATTTTCTAGGTTTTGAAATGCCTTACACATAAAATTGAGTTTATTTTTTAAATGTTTTATTTTCTGTCACCCATATTTTGATTGTACATTTCTATATTAAATATCACATTGATAGCTAAAAAGGAATTCAGTTTAGTTAGTGACTGGATAAATACTTATTGAACATCTAGCCTGTTTGTTTATTTACTTTGATGAACTTAGTTATTGAAAAAACATATATGCAATATAGCATTGTTTTGGTGGGAGAGAATTAGAAAACAAGTATTCTGGGTTAAAATTTTCCAGATGGAAGCTGAAAGATGTAGTATGCTTATGTCTCAAAACCACACATACTAAGACACACTTAATGGTATTAGCCATTAAAAAGAAATATTTTAAGTAGATTCCTGTACTCACCTTTAATCTGAAATGATAAAAGTTATCACTATCATTCAAATCCAAGGTAAAATCAAGGTGTGTAAAATCCGGGAATTTTCCTGTTGTGTGTGTGTGTGTTTATGTGTTTGTGTGTGTGGCTGAAGTTTGTAATCAGAGTTGCTTGGGATGCTGAAATAGGGGGCTCCCAAGTTCAAGACCTTTTTGGGTGAAGCACAATTAATAAAAACTCAGAGAAATTGGGGTTCAACATGAAGGTCTGAAAAGTGAAATAGCCAGCTACTCGCTCTTACATCTACTTCAGTCCAAATAGATGATTCTACCTCCAGGAAACCTCAGAATGAGACTGTTCCTGAGAGCTGTCTCCTCCTATTTTATAATTCTTTCTAGTTCTAGCATTAAAGGTGTTCACCACTACTGCATGTTTCTATCGAAAGCTAATGTGGCTACTGGGATTAAAGGTGTGTGTTATTGTGATCTTGTCTGTAAGGCTGACTAGCGTTGTTATTTTACTTACTCTTTGAACCTCGGGCGAACTTATTTACTAAAACACAAGTGAAATGACACTTGGGCTACAGAGTGAGTGTAAATAAAACTTAGGTTACTTAGTGAGACCCTGTATCTAAATAAAAAGTTGAGAAGGCTGGAGTGCAGTTCAGTCTTAGAATTCTTGGAATGTATGAGGCCTTATGTTTGGATACCAGACACATACCTGCATGTCTAACTAAAATAAAATTTAGAGGAACAAATGAAATCCAAGATCTTGTGCTGAAATGTTGAATCTCAACAGAAGAATAGATGTATCCCTGTGATTGACTTGTATTTTACAAAGTATTAAAAGAAAGATTGTATAATTTTGGTAAGATTACTATTTTTACTACGTTAAATCTACCTACCCAAGAGCATGGGATATCTTTCTATTTTCTGGTGTCCTCTTCAATTTTTTTCTTCAAAGATTTAAAATTCTTTTCATACAAGTCTTCCACTTGTTTGGTTATAGTTACATACTCAACTTCATGTGGAAAAGCAAAAAAATCCAGGATAGCCAAAACAGTCCTATACAATAAAAGAGCTTTATAAATTGGGAAAAAAAGCATCTTCCACAAATGGTGCTGGCACAACTGGATATCAATATGTAGTATAATGGAAATAGACCCATTTCTATTGCCATGCACAAAACTCAAGTCCAAATGGATCAAAGATTTCTACATAAAACCAACCACATTGAACCTCTTAAAAAAGAAAGTGGGAAGTACACTTGAACATATTGGCAAAGGAGATCACTTCCTAAATATAACCCCAGTAGCACACACACTGAGAAAAACAATTAATAAATGGAACCTCCTAAAACTTAGAAGCTTCTGTAAAGCAAAGGACATGTTCAACAAATCAAAACAGCAGCCTATGGAGTGGGAAAAGATCTTCACTAACCCCACATTGGACAGAGAGCTGATATCCAAAATATACAGAAAACTCAAGAAATTGGTCATAAAAAGAACAAATAATCCAATTTAAAAAATGGAGTATAGTCCTAAACAGAGAACTCTCAACAGATGAATCTAAAATGGCTGAAAGACTTAAGGAAATGCTCAACATCCTTAGCTATCAGAGAAATGCAAATCAAAGCAACAATGAGATTTCATCTTACACCTATAAGAATGGAAAGATCAAAAACACTGATGACAGCCTATGCTGGAGAGGATGTGGGATGAAGGGAACACTTCTCCATTGTTGATGGGAGTGCAAACTGGTACAGCTGCTTTGGAAATATGTATGGTGATTTCTCTGAAAATTAGGAAACAACCTACCTCAAGACCCAGCAATACCACATTTGAGCATATACCCAAAAGATGCCCAATCATACTAGAAAAACATGTGCTCAACTATTCATAGAAGCATTGTCATAGCCAGAACATGGAAACGATCTAAATTCCCCTTGACCGAAGAATAGATAAAGAAAACATGGTTCATTTACACAATGGAGTACTACACAGTGGAAAAATACCTTGAAATTTGCAGGCAAACAGACCGAGAAAACATCATATTAGGTGAGGTAGCCCAGACCCAGAAAGACAAATATAATATGTACTCACTCATAAGTGGCTTTTAGGCATAATGCAAAGAAAAATCAGCCTACAATTTGCAATCACAGAGAACCTAGGCAACAATGAGAATCCTAAGAGAGACACACATGGATCTAATCTACATGGGAAGTAGAAAAAGACAGGATCTCCTGAGTAAATTGGGAGCATGGGAATCAGGGGAGAAGGTAGAAGTGGAAGGGGAAGGGAGGGAAACCTAATAGGTGAAGATGAGTGAAAGAAACAATAAGGAATTTATAGGAAAAAAAAAACAGTAGGTGGCTATGAACTGGAGAAGTTGTTTATTTTCCCTCATGAGACACATGCATTCAAAAATTATCCTGAAAGGAAACCATGATTTAACTACTAGGATTGTGGTCAAATTTAAGTATTTTACATGTTCAATTGTCAAGGATAAGGAAAAGTAATTTTTCTGGTAGATACCAAAATAGAATTTGGCATTGTCTTTAAAACAAACACACTGCCATTTGTGGAACAATCTTGTATTCATTCATTCATTCACTCATTCATTCATACAGTCTGTGTATGTATGGGGATGTACATCCGCCTTGGTGTACACATGGAAATCAGAATACAACTTGTGGGCATTAGTTCTCTCTGCCCTGGTGTGGGAGAATTGTCTGTATTCTGTCAATCAGATTTTAATAAAATGCTGATTGGCCAGGCAGGCAGTATAGGTGGGAAAGCCAGACAGGAAGTAGGGGTGGAGCAAAGAGACTGAGAGTATTCTGGGAAAACAGGAAGCTCCCTCCGCCACTCCTGCGCAGACCACTGAAGCAGCAACATGTAAGCTGACAGCTGAAAAAGGTACCAAGCCATATGGCTAACATAGTTGAGAATAATGGGTTAATATAAGCTATAAGAGTTAACAAGAAACCTGAGCTAATGGGCCAATCACTTTATAATCTTATGGAGTCCTGTGTATGATTTTCCTTTGTGGCTTGCCGGCTGTGGGGTACTGGGCGGGACAGATACCCCAACAAGCCGGCCCCCTTGTGTTACACTGCCCACCACGTGGAATCTGGGTATCAAACTGAAGCTGTCAAACTTGGCGGCATGTACCTTTATCTGTTGAGCAATCTTGCTGGCAGCCTCATTTTTAGCTATAGCTCTCATTTTACTGACAAAATATAAAAGTGCATATCAAAAGGGTTGCTTGTTATAGAAACAACAGAATCATCTAGAATGAGGACACTGGCTGAATCATCCAATGAACACTCAGCTACAAAGGACAAAATGCAATGGCAGGAGATTAATTACATAATCTCCTGGATATGTTGTTGGGCAAAAAATAACTAATATAGAAAAAAGCAAACAAAATATACTCTACTTACTTTCAAACTGATGTCGAGAAATGCAAACGTATTCTACTGAACAAAGTAGATAGGACATCATGAGAAGCTATACTTTGAAAATACTTTGTTCTGCAGATTTGACTTAAGAATTATGTAAATATTTTTGCATAGTTACAAAATCAAATCAAATAAAAAAAACTTTCCTAAAAATATATGTGTCAAATACACTAACTTGCTATTCATATGCTGACCAGCATAGCACAAAAGAAGGAACCATTCCAAGAAAATATGATGCCTTGAATGTTCTTAGTGAAATATACCTTAAGGGCAAACTGCAGAAAAGAACATAAATTGCTTTCAGTAATCACAATGTTGAGTGTTCTCCTGGTATTTCTGAGTTTGAACTGTAGATAAAGAAAATACGTAGTTATGTGGCATTTTAACTCTGTCATTTCTAGTGTTCTTTCTGAAAGACAACTGGGATCTTTGGTTACTCAGAAAAGAGATTTAGGAATGAGAATAGAACTCAGTGGCAGAAGAGCATTTGCATGTGGGTGGCCCTAAGCTCAATTAGTAGGAAGGGGGGAGAGAGGGGGAGGGGGAAGAGGAAGATGAAAAAAAGTGAGGGTGGGGAAGAGGATGGAGAAGGAGAGACAGGGAGAGAGGGAGAGATGGGGGAGGGAGAGATTGATTCCCCAGAACAGAAACCTGAGAGAACTAGGTTCAGTCATCTCCCCCAACAGCACCACCAACTACTCAAATATGTGAGCCTGTAGGGAACATTTCTCATTCAAACCACCATGCATACACTCGACATTTTGTTGATCAAAACACAGTATCATGCACCTATCTGCAGGAAATTTGCTATAATTGACAAATATACTTTGTGGTAAAAAAAATTTTATTCATGAAAAATACAGATAAGTCCCAGTGAGGCACAACTTTAACTTAACTGGATCTTTTTGATGTCCAAGCTATAGATAAAACAAAACAAAAGCTAAAACAAATCCCAGGATATTATTTTTAATGAAAGTTATGGGACAAAGATATACAAAGATTTAAATATTTGTATCTCTTTTGATTTTTATTAACTTTTCCATAAAACACTTAGTGGTGACGAGATGTGAAAAGCTGCACCCTACCGGAATCTGTAAGATGGCTAGTATTTTAATTGCATGTCTTTTGTCTAGATTTAAAGGAAAATGCTTACAAATTGGTTTCATTATTAGAATCTGGTGTTCAGCAGCCTTAGTTTACGGCTTGCTTGCAGAGTAAGAGCGAAACTTTTGGAAACCTACAAGAATGGGCATTGAACATAAGTCTCAGGCACTCTGAGCATCAAATCCTGTGTCCTTGGCAACGTGACAGCATCAACCTCCAGACTGAAGCATCCCAAGAACATTTCAAGAAGAGAAACTGCCAACCCCACTCAGGTGTGTTCTGACAGCAAGAGTTCAAATGCTTTGCAACTCTCTGTGTCATTGACTATGGTTGTCCTGAATTTATCCTGCAGCATGCTCACATACAGCACCTTTGAACAGGGAAGCAGGCTTCCCTTCCCTTCCTGTCCCTTCCCTTCCCTTCCCTTCTCTTCCCTTCCCTTCCCTTCCCTTCCCTTCCCTTCCCTTTCCCTTTCCCTTTCCCTTTTCCTTTCCCTTTTCCTTCCCTTTTCCTTCCTTCCCTTCCCTTTCCTTTTTTTTTTTAAATTCTAAAATGGAAGAGAACTGCTCATTTAGCAGGTTGCAGGTGATATGAAGTAGAAAATAGAGAAACAACTGTTAGATGAAACTGCAAGGAATCTTCTTTTATACTTACCTAAAATCACATGCAATAAATATGCGTGGACATAGATATGAAAGTTTAGCCACTCAAGTTCACAATGCTTTCCCTAAGAACCATAGATTAACAAAACCCCAGTACGAGGCATGAAAGAAAATTCCCTTTGACTGGGGTTGATCAAGGTTGTCCAAGCGGCTCCCCAGAAAACATGGGTTATGGTTGTTGCCCTTGGTTGTCTCTCAGAGGTTGAGGGAAAGTTCGCTGTTACTGCAGACACCAAACTCTTAGGACATGGTACTTAGATTATTTTAACTGGACCTCACTCCAAAGCCTCATTCCTGTGGTCTATTTTCCATGATAGAAGGAAATACTGTGTAAGCTTCTAGGGGTGGGCATGGACAATTACTAGTCTGTAGCATGATTAATAAAAACCCAGAGACAGATATTGGGATTCAAAGTCACAAAAGCAAAACAGGCAGCTACTGGCTCTTATTAATCACGCTACTCTAGTCCTACCTTGGAATTAATAGTTGCAACACCTGCACACCACAATAATTAACAGCATGCAAGGTACCCATATAATAACTGGATAAGTGGCATAAGTAATAAGTGGCAGAAATAAGTAGCACTCATGTATGTGGTAGCCAACAGCCTTCTAGTTGGACTTTGTTCATTCAAAAGGAGCTAAACCACGCCTGGTATTGCAATCCTTGCCATCTACCTGGCGCTAGAGAAGTCGTGGATCTTAAAAGAGACTCTACTCCCACAGCTTTGCTAGACCAGCGTAATCTTAGCGTTACACCCATAGCTATTGGCCATCTTCAAAGAAGCTTCTCTTTATAGCAAATGGAAACAAACACAGAAAACCACATATATATATATATATATATATATATATATGTGTGTGTGTGTGTGTGTGTGTGTGTGTCTATACATATACCTTTGCAATGTTTTGCTTTGCCATACATCAAACATGTTTCTACTTAAATAATTCACACAGAGAAAAATGGACCAGATTGCTGAATATAAAGCCAGTATCCCATGACAAACAAAAATCTAGTGGTAGGAATAAAGTATCCCTAGCACTGAAGAAGTGAGTTCCCAGTCTTCGCACTAACTCACACACTCATGGGAAACTCTACAGCTCACACACTCGTGGAGAACTCTACAGCTCACATACTCGTGGGAAACTCTAATGTGTTCTCTACTTTCCTAGAATTAGTAACTTTATGTTGTTTGAACATGGAGTTTCTCAACAAATCTGCTGAGAGAGGAAATCCATTTACCCAGGAACTTTCATTCTCAGGTTGGTACTGTTTAAAAGCTCCCCCAAGCAGAGATTCACTCTTAACTTATGACAGCTTCAGGAAAATGTGGCATTTAATGTGGGAATAGAACACCAGGGCAGAGATTCATGGCTGCATCCTGTCAACCCCATGAATCAAGACAAGTTTATTTTAAGTAAACAAGTTACTTACATGAGTTACAAATGTATACCTAATCACAAAATGACTTTAATATACTCTGTGGCATTTGTAACAATGACAAGCCGTAGCAGGTACCCAATAAAAAGCTGAGTTAATGATGTTGAGATGGAGAACAAAGCCCTTAATGCTGTGAGGTTGTCAGAGTGATATAATATTGCTCATAAGAGTCGGCGATAGAACTGCGGAAAGGTTCGTGTAACTGTGTGCAGTGCCGATGCAGAGATTCCAGTTCTTAATAATTTAAAACTCAAGTTATTTGGTCTTATCCCCTGTAGCTAGTTAGTGATGTAAAGGATTCTGGTAGATGGCCTCAGATGCAGGGCTTGGAATTCTTTAAATGAATAGATTTGCCGACCCCCAGAAAGCTGTTTCATTATTATACCAGAGCCTGGGCTTTTTCTGCCTACGTTAATCATTATTCGTGTAAATACTTTTCCGAAGCTGTTTGCGGAGCTATTTTATTTCACCTGGACTGCAATCCTACCAGGAGGGCGACTGTCAAGGGTGTCATCCACCAACGGCAAATCTCACACTTGAAGATTAGAATGCAGTTTTCTGAAGATATGCTCATGGAATCAAAACTGTAGAAGTTGGAAAGGGTAGGTGAGTGAACAGGGAAAGAATTGAGATTGGCTACTGACAACTTAATAGATATCATGGAGTTCCAGAGCTAGGATCATACTACAGAATGGTCAGTCGTTGGTTATAGCCGTCTGGGTCTTTATTCTACCTCATCTGTAATGATAACAAATGGACCACTGGATGCTAAGGAAGAATTGGGCTAAGTAGATCTCTGAGATATAGATAGATCCCGAGGGGGTATCAGCTTATGTCTACTGACATTTCCAGGTGGAATAAATTTAATTTTAAAAGGGACAGAGGATGTGGGTAGCAAATTGCAATGATTATCATAGAGATTCTAAAGGGAAATGAGTCCACAAGGGTTATGACAAGCACTTTCAAACTGGCTACCTGCCTTTGGTCTTGTAGTCCTGTTTCAATGCCTTGTCTTACGGCCAAACATCACTCCCCACATCCACTCTCAGTTAAAAATGGCAGTATGTCTTCATCGTCTTCTGAATGTGTGAATACACTTGTCCTGGTTTCATTTCTGTTGCTGTGATAAAATACCCTGAACTGGAAGTTCACCGTTTCAGCTTGACTGCCTCTTCAGCAAGTTCTCTAGGACCTGCATGTCTCCACCTTCAATCTTGGGGTTAAAGACATACCCAGACATGCCTGACATTTTATGTAGGTTGTGGGGATTTGAATGTAGATCATGCTGGCAGAGAAAACACTCTTATCTACTAAGCAATCTCCCCAAGCCTTTTTCTGTGTGTTGTGAAGATACTAGTTATTTAACTTAGAGCTCACATTATTTAACCTACTATTTAACCTATTTATTTAATTTAAACTTGATTTTTGTCTGTGAAAAAATTCTGAATAAATTCACATTAGCAATACTAAGAATTAAGATCTGGGGCTATATTTTGGGAACAGAATTTAACCTATATCATGTACTATATTTTAGAAAAAAGAAAACTTGCAGATTTGAAAAATGTTTACAAAATGCTCCTCAATAAAAAGTTTACAACCAAGTATGCAAAGAACTTTTACAATTCAACTGTAAGACAAACAGCCTAATTAAAAACAAGCAAACAGCTGGATGAATACCTCACCAAAGAGTTCAGAGACACCAAACTGTAATATGAAAAGACGTTTAATGTTGCTATCATAAAATAAATGCAAATTAAATCAACAATGAGACTGTTCTACAGATATATCAGGGTGGTTAGATTTGACAATCACAGAAATACTGAAAGCAGAGAAGGATCTGAGTCAACAGGAATTCTCTTATTCATTGCTTCTTAGACTACAGAATTTCCTGTCCCATTAAAAGTCAGTTGTCAACATGTGTCTGAGAGAATGTTAGCTTTCTCTGTCAATTATTGCGATTGCATCTTTATAGCAAAATTCTCTTGTACAGCATCATTAGGCTATAATCTGAATGTGCCATGGGAAAAATCCTGTCTCTTGTTTCTGTACATTGTATAGGATATTGGTCTCAACACACCATAGAAAGCATATGAGCACCAACCTTGTTCACACCACTATCTGTGTTATTACAGGACTGCATTGTAATCTGAACTAATAAAACTAATGTTGCTTCATTGGGATTTTAAAACATTTGTTACTTGAAATAAATCACCTTGCTTTTCTAAAAAAAAGTTGTCAGTTTCTAATGAGCTGAGCAATGTTCTACTACATGATTCTCATAGTTATTTATCTGTGGAATGATCTATGCATGTGAGACTAGGGAGATGACTCAGTGGGTAAAGTGTTGGCTGTGTAAGAGGAACAGAGTTTGGTGCCCAGAAACCACACAAAGGCCTGATGCAGAACTGTGAATGTGTAACTCAAGATTGAGCTCGGAGATCAGAGAGAACAGGACTACATGGGCTTGCAAGCCAGTCTAGCTGAGATAGTGAGTTCAGATTCATTGAAGATACTTGGTCTCAGAAAACATGATGGAGTGACATGGGATACCCCTCTGTAGGCTGAGGATATATTTTATTACCAATGGTTAATAAAGAAGCTGCTTTGGCCTGTGGCAGGATAGAATATAGGTAGGTGGGAAGTCCAAGCAGAACTAGAGACAGAAAGAAGGAAAAGTCAAGGGAGATATCAGCCAGCCTTCGAGGAAACAAAACATGTAGAAAATGAGGTAACTTCACAGTCACATGGCAATACATAGACTAATAGAAATGGGTTACTTTAAGATAGAAGAGCTATTTAGAAATATGCCTGAGCCCTTTGTCAAACAGTCTGTAATTAATGTAAGTTTCTGTGTGATTACTCAGGGCTGGGCAGTTGGAAAATGAAAGGGAAGCTTCTATTTACAATGGAGAGAGATAGAGAAAGGTATAGAAAATTAATTTCTGGTTCCCAATGAAACACTGACAGCCACACATACATATCAACATACACACATGCATTCACATTCATGTGTCACATCTGCAGACACACACACACCACATCTGCACAGATAGACATCATATCTGTACACATATATACATCACTTCTGTACATATACAGGGCACACTTCTGCACACACATGCACACACATGACATCTGTATGTATACATGGACATGCATATATTCATCAGTTATACATATACATATATACAATTGCCTACATGAGCATATTAGTAGTATCTTTACTAATAATCTCCCTAACAAGAAGCAGTCAACGTCCATTTGAGTAGCTGAGCAAACACTGGTATATAAGCACAATTGTATATTATCTGGAAATAAAAAGGAACTAGTTGTCAGGGTTCACAAAGACGGATGTCAACCTTAGACTCCATCAGGCAATGCTAAGGCATGCACACCAGCATGGAAGGTGGCATATTGCATGGTTCCAGAAAAGATGATTCTGTAGACATTGGAAAATTCAGTGATTGACATGTCCTTTGGAGAGGGGACTAAGTTGGTGCATCATAAGGTCAGAGAAACTTCCACATAACTGTATAATAATGAACACATGGTGCTACAAACACAGTGTCCTAGCTTGTTTTCTTGCTGTGATAAACACTGTGACCAAAAGCAACCTAGGAAGAAAAGGAGATAGAAGAGATACCAAAACATAGTTAGAGCACAGGCAGAAGATCTATAGGTCAGGAGTGACAAGAGTCTGCAATAGTTTATCATACTTCAAGCTATAAATGCTGAATATCTACCAGCATGAAGATATGTTTAAAGAGGTACAAGTTTCCATTTGATCCTTTGGTATGATCTGTCCATGTGCCAAATTTACACACTGCACTCTCTAAATATGCACTATGCTTCAGTTAAAATCACAATAATAAAACTTGTAATGGTGGGGCTACAACAGCATGACAAAGGCACCAACAGAAAGAGTTCCCACGCCTCAAAGCTGGAGTGATTTGAGTGATGAAATATGGGAGACTTGAAATGAATATCTGAGTCCACATCAAATTAAATACACAGTTTGTGGTACATAGAGAAATCTCTCATGTGTTACTGCCGACCACATCAACTGTGTGCTACTTATAGCAACTTTTTTTCCAAACAGTGCACTGTAAAGAAAAGAATACACAATAACTCCCCAGTGTGAAAATCAGCATTGACTTAGTTTGAAGATCAAGGTTAGATTCAGGAATTCTAAGCCCCATAGGCTCTATCTCTCCCTTGAATAACGTTATGAGCAGATGTTGGCTCTATTCCACCTCAAAGCCTATAGGTCTAGTGTGATTATGACACTAACTCTAATAAATCCTCAATCAGGGATATCTACAAATGGCCTGCACAATTACTCTTGTCAACTGTCTAATATTTCAAAAGCTAAGAAAGGCTGAAAGATTCATACAGCAAAGAAAAAACTCATAAGGTAGCTAAAAGGAATGTGGTGGCCTAGATGGCATTTTGGAACAGAAAATGAGTGGTGGGCACAACTAAAGAAGCACAGATAAGGTGTGTTTTTGTTCATAATTATATATCAATATCTATTCAATTATAGGAAAAGTATTACACTGATCCAAAATGCTGGTATTAATAGAAATTATACACGGGATATATGAGAACCCTTTTGCAACTTTATGCTAATCTAAATGTATTCTAAAGCATGCTAAAACTTATTAACTGTAGCACGGACATACTTGCAGGAGAGGACACTTTAAAAATACAAGAGGAAGATCTGAATTAGAAATATAATGTCACTCTCTCAGTTCATTTTCAACTAGAAACCAGTGTCCTGTGGTTTCAAGCACTTAATGACTGGTTGATGAAAAAAAAAGCAGCCCTTCTTCAGAGGACCTGGTAGAAGGAGTGAGCTTGCAGGCCAACCTGATATGGGTTTAGAGTTTACCCTGCCTCCATACTACTGAGAAAATCACGTGTCCTCTATCATTTTTGAGTCTTGCTCTCATTATTTATAAATTTGGGGCAGCAGTTGCATCTGTTTCATGGAGGGTCTTGTTCGTTTGGTGGAGTAACACATGACACGTCCCCGTAATTCCTGTTATTGACACAGAGTGCTGTGCATATGCCAAAGGGCATGATGCTGAGCATGGTGGCACAGTGTGGGCTGTGCTGACACCCTGGGCCTGAGCTCTGTCTGGTTCCACCGTTTCTCATCATCCCAACCTGGGTAACTTTCTGATCTTTCATCGCTTCAGCTCCAACTTTAAGATAATACAGATAACACCCCTTTCTTCTTGGAGTTCTTCCGGGGCTTTGTTATCAGATATAAATCACTGTGAAAAGTGCCTGGCAAAAGAAATCTTTATATTAACTCTTATAATCACAGAGGTGCCATAACAAAGGACACATACTAATTAGCTATCAGACTTTAAAGGGCTCCAAAGTGAGGGAAGTCCATTTTGCTATGCTCACTCAGAGCCAGAGACCCAGCAACTAAGGGCTGCTCACCCTCCTGAATGCTACCACCTAACCGGGGATATACGGAGTAGATCCACTTTTGAAAATTTCTTGGCTCCTGATTCACACTGTCATGCACTCTCAAATTGGAGTTAGAAACTGTGATATGTAAATGGTGGATTACCCTTGCTTAGCTTAAATGTGGCAGACAATTCTCCCACACCACAAAGGTGGGTTAACCAGACAGAAAGTAGAGGCGGGGCGATGAGAACAGGAGAATTCTAGGAAGGGGGAAGACCATTCCCTGTAGTCCTGCAGAGATCACCAAACAAGCAAGATGTGACCTGCCCCACTGAGAAAGGTACCGAGCCATGTGGCTAACATAGATAAGAACAATGGGTTAACATAAACTACAAGAGCTAATAAGGAGCCTGAGCTAATGGGCCAATCAGTTTATAATGGAGATCTCTGTGTGATTTTCTCTGAGACTAAACATCTGAGGACTGGGTGGGACAGAAACCCCAATAAGCCTGGCCCTCATATTAATGCCTTTGAACCTGGCAAAATCTTTAAGGGGTGGGGGACCTGAATATTGGCAGTGCTCTTACCCTCTACATAAGTCCAATTTTTCCAAAAAGCTACGAAAAACTGCTTTTTACTGTTAGGGTTCAAGACACTAATACCATTTTTGTTTCATATGATTTTACCTTTAGTAAATTATAACATTGGGTTTATATTTATTTTAATAATTTTTGAAAATTTCATATTTGCTTAAAATGTGCTTTGATCCCTCCATTGGTCCCCATCCTAATTTCTCCCAGATCCACTGCCTACCTCTGGTATTCCTCACAAATTCATGATGCTTTTTTCCTCTCTTTTTGCTTTATAACCCACACAGTTCAACTTGTGCTGTGCACGTACTTGAGTGTATGGGAACCAGAGTGTGTTTGACTTACCTGGGGCCATAGTTTCAAAAGAAAACTGACTCTACCCAAGAAACCATCAATTGTTCATGGTGCTTTTGTTAGGAATAGGGGCTTGCAGAGTTCTCCAGTTATGCTTGAGTGTTAGCTGTCTTGATCTTGGAGAGTTCTGGGCAGCAACCTCAGCACCATAAGTTCATGAGTAAAGAGGTCCTCTTATGTCCAGACAGCACACTTTTCTCTGGTCCCCTGTGACATCTTCTTCTTAGAATCTTTCTACCCCTTATTCTATGATGGTCCCTGAGCTTTGGGAGAAGGAGGTATTTGAATATATTTCATTTACATAATATTCAATAAGCACAGTAATTAGTGTAAATAATATTAAAGTGATCTCTTCTATAGTTTTTCCTCCTTTGGCTTAGACAGTACAAAGTCCAAAGCTGTTTCTTCTCTTTGGAGGCAATGAGCAATAGAAATGTGGAAGATGTTTATGCTTAGCAGTCTTTTAAGGAAGGGCCCCTATACACGACACTCTCTGTGATACTCTCAAAACATCACCTCTGCCTCTCCTTCCCTAAATGCTCAACCTCAAATAGCCTAGTCCCAAGTTAGTTCCCCTTTGCAGTCAGGGCTTGTTGTGCCATCCCCTAGTTCTGCCTCATACTTGGAGTATGAATTACAGGAGGTGCTGTCTGTGTTCTCTTGTGTGGTTCTTGGGGACATGAAAGGAGACACAATAATAATCATTAAGGCCACCAGTGTTGGTTGCAGACTCCAAGTGAGTCCTTATGTTGACTCTACCAACTACCCAATACTCAGAAATCTTTCTAATCACTAGTGTTCCTAACTCCCACTTCAGAGAGTGTGGAGGATTACATCCAAAACAAATGAAGTACTTGGCATGGATCCTGGCAGGCAGCAGGCTTTGATTAAAATTAGTTTTCATTTACAGTTATTAACAGTAAATATATGAAATGCATTCTTTTTAAATTCATTTTTAATATTTATTTATCTACTTTTTTTGTGTTTAAGTTTATGTGAACCAATAGGTGGCTGGTGCCCATGTTGGATCAAAAGGCAGTGACTCTCCTGAAGCTAGAATTATGGGCAACTGTGAGCCAATGGGATGGGAGCTGGAAACTGAACCCAGATCCTCCGTAAGAGAAAAGAGTGCTCGTAGCTACTGTACTATCCCCTTGGTCTTTGCAATGCACTCTTTACAACTTGAAGCAAATTCCTTCAAGGATTTATTTTCATATTTTCTTCAACAACTTGAAGTTTAATAAAAGTGACACTTTTTTGCATAAAACTACCTGATATAGAAAACCATGTCAGATGAATCCTAGCCATCCAATTCATATTCACTTGACTGAGTCCTGGTTAGCGATGAAGGCCTGAGAAAGCAGGAAGCTCTGTATGGAAGAACTGGCTTTGAGCGTAAGCTCTGCTCTGACCGACTGTGTACATTGGACTAAGTCAGTTCACTCTGGACTTTCTAACCTTCTAAGCATAGGAAGTGGGATGGGGGATTCTTCTGTTTCTTCAGGGTTTAGTCTCACTAAACATCACTGGTGACTCTTCCTTTAAACAAAAAGAGGCAAACGGGCACATTTTGAGTGACACTGTCTCTTTTCTTGTGACTCATTGCCCAGCAATTTGTTGTGTGGCTTTGATTGACGTACTTTGCTATAAAGAGCCAGGTAAGTTATGACTAAATCAATCAATCAATCAAAATTAAAAGAAAATTCTTACTAGATTTTCTGCTTATTCCTCAGTGTACAGATCATGACCCTTTATATCTAAAATGATCTGAGCATCGTTTTTCTTAGCACAGTAGATAAATTGCTAAATACAAACAGGAAGACTGGTCATCGACTTCTCTTTGCTTTCGCAGAATGTTTTGTATTCTAGAGTGTATAGTGGTAATTGTTATAGCCTTTAGCACTTACTGAGTTCATACTACATCTCAGACGATGTACTCCATGCTTTCTAAATGCCTCAGTCCTTGATATTAACATTTGAAGAAGACATTCTTACTCTTGCCATTTCGTATGAGCATCAATGTGCTTGTTTCTAGATTTAGACACTTGAAGAATTGGTAAGCTGTGCTTCTACCTTGATTTTGGGCTTGATTACCCACTGTTTGGAGACACCGAAGCAGCCACTACACACACACACACCACAAAAGGAGGCCTTCATAATAAGCGCTTACTGAATGCAGTGATGTCCTTTGGCTGAACATACATAATTAATTTTCTCTCAAATCAATTTAACAGCTAAATAATGCAGCACCAGCTAATGGGCTCTTGACTGACTACACATTAAGAGATATATTGTCCCATATACTCATCCTAAAGAATGAAGATGAACAACTTGCCTAGTTACGTAACACTGTTCAACAACATAAATAAAACATTCCTCTTGTTTTGGCAACCGTTCTGCACTCTTCTAAGCTTTGCTACTTCAGACTTCCTCTAATCTAACAGATGCCAGCAGCTTAAAAGCAGCCCAAAACTCTTATTTATATCTGGTGCTCAGTTTTGAATAAAATGGGACCGCAAATGCAGAGAGAGATGGGGGAAATGCATAACTTAAAAAATGGAATTTATTTCCAGACTTCTAAACACAGATTTCCAATAAATGTCCACTTAGAGAACCGTTTCATTAAGCTAACTGCAGCCGAAAACAAGTTCCCTGGTGTTCCTTTGAGCTTTTTATTTTCTAAAATGAATCATTACTTTTGATGTTTTGGCTTGACAATCTTTTCCCCCCAATTGTGTAATTTTGATTTGTCGCTCAAATTGCTTGTATTTCAAGAGAACTGTTCTGAGACATTTCTGCTTTGGAACGAGGCTGCTAATATGGTGGCATGGGTTTGGAGAAGCTCCCAAACCACTAAGGTGCGGTGCTTTGTCCTTTATGGAACTGGAGAGAGTCTTGACTTCTCATTCCAATTAAGGTTTAGCAGACCCTTAAGGCTGATTCTGGGGGTGGCTGAAATGAACTTGTAATGAACAAGATGGAGAGTGGTGGCCATAAGAGGAGGTGAGGGAAACGAAAGCCATGCTGTTGTGAAGTACCCTTCCATCTGCGAGGTGGTAAATAATCCAGATATTTGCAAGCCCTTCTTTACCACATCACCCCCAAGTATAAATATGAACATTACTAACAGAATACTCATGGAACAGGAATGAAATTGAAGCAAGATACCAGAGGGAGCATTTCTAACATACAAACAGCATGTATGCACATGACATTTAAGTACAACTTTGTCAAAAATCACTCCCTCCACCAAGGTTATTGGACTTTTCTACATGACTCAAAGAAAAGACCAATTCAGTGCATGAAATGGTGCCACTATGAAACACATCTGCTATTAAGTAGAGAAAATCCATGGTGAAGAAGGGCATATTTCATCTGATTAGGAAACAGTATATTAGACACATGTTTATTCTCACTTTCAAACGATCAGATCCAATAATTCTGGAAACAAGAACATTTGAGAGTCATCTTTACCTTTACTATGTGCTTGATAGGGTGCTAGGATAATATAAGTAAGTTTGATCATTTCAATTTCAAAACAGCCATAAAATGAATATCTTTAGTATCAGAAAACACTAACCTTTGCAGGTTCTTACTTTAGAGCATATAATATACTAAGCACATGGCAGTATTGTATCTTTAGATGTTGATAAGTGGATGCTGTAATCATCCCCAGTTTACAAATCTGATAGCTAAGAGGGTGGGCAATTTGTTCAAGTTTCAAGGCCAGCAAAGGTATCAGTTCATCCATTTGACTCTAACGTCTGACATTTCTAATGCCCTGCTATACATTCTTCTGCATTCTTCCTGTTGGAGATCAGTTCATTGTGGTTGTGGAGAGGGCTGTCTCCAATCCAGACATAATAACTCCAAGGCAGGGAAGTTAAATCTGCATTCCTTGATTTGTTCTCTAGGACACTTACTGGGCCGAGCATGGAATTAGTGATAACATAATAGAAAAATGATACTCTGAGGAAAACAAGAGTGTAGGACAGTGATGAGTATTCCAAGGGCCAGACTTCTGAGAATGTGGCAATGAACCATGTACCATTGGTTGTACCATCTCTCCTCCATCTTGGTATTCTTGGCAATGATAATCCAAAATTTCAGGACATGACTTTGTGAAGATACATAAAGTAATGATACTTTTAAATTTTCTCTATTCACAGGTATCTTCATTTCTAAATTACAAAACTATTTACATATATTAGTGTTTTTGCACATATTTATCTGTGCACAGTGTATGTGTCTGCTGCCTATGAGAAAAGAAGAAGGCACTAGAAATGCTCAGAACTGGAGTTACAGGTGGCTATGACCTACTATGTGGGTTCTGAGAACCACACCTGGGTCCTTTGAGGAAGCAGCAGGTGTTTGTAATCACTGGGCAATCTCTCAAGTTTCAACATGTGTCTGTCTTGAAAACTGAATTTTATATTGCATTTGCTATAGAGAGAAAGGATAATGGGTATTTCTATATGTTCATTTGACTTTATAAGCTATAAATCCTTTCTCAGGATCTTTGTGTATCATCACTAAACCCTGCTCATATTACTGAGGATAACAGTACTTGTTTCATACGTACAACTCTCATATAATTCCTGCTGTGTTTACTCCTGATTATCAATCATTATCCTTAGCTTATAAAAAAGAAAACTTAAGTTTAGTGAGGCGAAATGTCTTATCTAACATGACAAGGGCAATTGGTTTAAGAAATTAACACCTTATACTTAAAGTGAGCTTGGGGCAGTCAGCTCAAGGTGGAGTACTTTTAAATTAATTGCTAATTTTATTGATGATGCAGGAATTCACAAGTTACATTGTCAGTTTTTCTCCAGGGCAATCCACGCATCAGCTTTCTATTCATGAGGGCAAGTATTTGATCTCTGAGCATTCTAGGTAAGAACACTATGAAACATTTATGGTTCCCCAAATCTGTTTCATTTTCAAGTTCTATCGTGGTAGGTAGAGTGAGACAGCTTCCAGTGTTGAACTAGATATGGAACTTGCTTCAGCCTAGTGTTGCTAGGTTCCAGTGAGCACTGTTGACATAGTCTGTTAACAGAAGTAACCACAGTATACACCGGAGGGGGAACTCCTGACTGTCCACTTTGCAGCAGCCTTCTCTGAAAGACATGCATCCCCAAGATGAGACCACATGGGTTTAATGGTAGAAGCTGATTTTAGATTCAGATATAAAATGTTAAAGTTTTTCCAGTTCTGGTGACTGAGCCTGAATGCATTTTCATGCTTAAGAGGTTTATTCTCAATTGGACATTTGGACTTAACCATAGCATCAGGAGCACTGGATCACTGGGGGAAATAAACACATTTGTAACTGAAATTCTTAGGATGACAAGATGGAGTCTCAATTTTCTGATTTTCAAGTTTGGCATGCTTTGGATAGAGCCCAGGATTGAAGCCAAAAAAGAACAATGTAGCCTGGAGAAATGGTAGGAGAATTGTAATTTCATCCCAGCCTCTGGACCTTGCTGCATTTAAAGGGGACCATGCTGGGAATACTCTACCGTGTGAAATGATAGGCTTCTGCTTTTCTTCCTAAAGTCAGTTTGGGTTAGACGGTTGTCATTTGCAACTGCAATTATCCCAAGTAATCCAGCACATCTGTAAATAGATACATGATCTCCGTCCCCCCCCCTCCATAAAACAAGCTGTACATCTCTAGGATGTATTAATAGTAAAATCAAGGCTAGAAAACATATCTTTGTTCCTGATTTTTTTCATTCAGATGGAAATAGTAGGTTCAAATGCCAACATTTCCCTACTGCCGATAAACACACATACACACATGCATGCATATGTATATAAATAAGCCGTCACCCAGAGCTGCACCGCCTGTCCGCACACTAATGCATACCATGGATCACCACTCTGTTTAAAGCTGCTGGCTCGACTGTGTTTCTTTTTAACAACACAAGACAAAAAATTGTTTCCAGTTTCATCTTTACAAATTGCTCTCAATTGTGACATTTATCTTTCATTCCAATCAAGTGTAATTTACCAGAAAGATTGCAGAATGTGTCTGTATTTAAAATGTGTGTGGGGTTTTGTAACAATCCTTTCTGCACTGAACTTCTCTGCTAGGGAGGTTTGGGGCCAGCAAGACTCAGACAAACTCATCAGTTTATAATGGCTCCCTTGAACCTCATCTACCACCAAAGTAAGATGGCCAATTGCTGAGAAGTTTTATCGGTTTGGTTCAGAGCAAATCAATCAAAATGGCCTTCAGAGTTTGGGGCTGTGCCGGAATTCAGCTATTTGAATGAAAACCATGTGTTGATGTAGGATAAGTCAATCCTCGGCTAGTGATGGAGATAGGAAAGGGCAGGAAGGGAGCTCTACCACTGTAGTCTGAGGACACCCGGGGCCTCTCATCCATCAGTTCCAAACTCTGCTCTTGATGATGAACTTTCCACTGGGCTGTGGAAGGACAGGGAAAACCAAAGCTGGGGAGTGAGAATCGTTTTCCTCTTAAAACGCATTTCTTTCTTCCATTACAAAAGTTGTTTACTAATTCAAGATTATATGCTCCCAGCTCTTTGGTTTGAACTTTGTTTCCTTTAATAAAACAGTGAAGCTCTTGAATCATAGCTTTTAAACGTATTTAATAGGAAAAAGTCCTAACAATTTGCTAGCCTTATGTGGTCTGGTAGCTAATCGTAATTCTTGGCATTGACGGTAATATGAGTTTTAGGTGCTTGTGTTTGTGGAAAGTTATCCACATGCGTGGCGGACACTTTATTGCTGCTTTACATATGCCAGCCTCACTTTAATACTGTTGCATAGGAACTGTTACTTTTTCCCTCTTACAGGGTAGGGAACCAAGACCCTTGGACATCAAGGAGCTCGTATAGTATCACACTGTCCTCAAGAGGAAGAGAGTTCGCTGTGTCTGGAGAAAAGGTCTCATCCTTCTGAACGCTAGCACACCTGTCATGTAAAACCAGGAAAAAGTGATGGCAGCATGCCCTTGAGATAGTTTGAGGAAAGACACCTGAGACTGATAGCTAACAGATACTGACATAGCAAAGGAGGAATTTATTGGTCTCCTATTCTGCAAAGTTATGGGCATGGCAATGCTGAATAAGAAAGAGCTGTGGGAACAGGGAAGTCCTTTTGAATATCACAGTTAATAAAACTGTAACCCACTCAGCATTCTGAATAATTGGACAGCAGGCTTTCAGCGCTGTGCATTCTCTACTATTTTACACTGTCGCAGTGTTTTTGTTCTGGGTAAGAAAGAATAGGGCTTTCTCCTCCCACATTGTCTCTTACTTCTCAGAAAAATTACCCTAAGATAAGTTCTCTCGACTCCATGCGATCTTTAAATCTCTTGTTTTCCTGAGGATCCCAGGCCAAGTAACCTAGAGAGGCAGAAAGCAAATGCATCACAGAAAGATTTTGTTCTGCCATTAGTAAACATGACACAGAATGGTACTGTAGTTTGAATGTATTACCCAAATTCACATCTTACATATCAGAAATGCAAATTGTGTGTCTAGTAAGAAATGTTTGCATTATGAGATTTGTCTTTGAGAATGGGATAATACTGCTATGGAGGGCATAAGTGAGTCCTTATAAAAAGATATTCCCTGTCCTATCTGTCTACTATCCTATCATCTACTATCTATCGCTACCTATCTATCTATCTATCTATCTATCTATCTATCTATCTATCTATCTATCTATCATCTATCATCATTTCTCTTTCTCTTTCCCTTTCTTCATTCTGGCTCTCTCCCTTGGATGATTTATTCGCCAGATACTAACCCTTTGATCTTAGTCTTCCTAAGCCTACAATTCTCAGACCTGTATATATTTGTGATCATTATAATTTGTTCAGACTGTGATATTCTGTTACCCTAGTCCACAAAACACTAAGACACTAGGGCTAGAATAAACAGCCTATAGTTAGTAAAAAGATTTCTCTGTGACTTCCAGGATCTCACCTCCTTTTGTTCACACTTCCCCTCAGTGGACCTTCCCCTTGACTGCAGCCTCCTGTGATTTGGTTCTAGCTGGAAAAAAAAAAAAAAAAACAGCCAGGTAAAAAGGATGTTAGAATTTGATCACTCATTTTTTTTCCTAGAGCTCTTTCTCCCAAGAATGGATTTAGAAATCAAGCTGGCATGTAGTGAAATGCCTGTGGAAAGGTTCACATAGTGAGTTCTGGCCTACAACCAGGAAATAGTATCTATCCATATTCTTGCATCCCTCAAGGAAGTAAGTTCTGCCAATGACTGAAAGAGCCTGGAAACAGAGCCTGTGACTCTGATAAGTTACTGGCCCTAGTTGAGACTTTGATTGCAAATTTGCAGAAATTGTAAACTTTCAGGAACTGTGTATCCTTCTTAGCTACCATGATGCTTATTGTTACCAAAAAATAGACAAGGAAAGAACTGGTTCGTGGCTTCAAAGGGCATTGACATTTTCTGTCACTAGGAGAACCCAACAGAGGGTCAAAATTTGAGGAAGTAGAATGAGTTTAGTTTTCACATGAGTTTGTTTTTCACATCTTGGGTTTGAGGTGACTGAGGATGCCCAGATGTATCAGTGATGAAAGATGTTAAGTTTTAGTGAGCACAGATGGGAATGGAGACCTGGAGGTTCTTAGTTCTTGCAAATGGGGTTTCTTAGAAGCACATTTTCAGAAAGCCAGTTTATGTACCCAGGATAAGTCCCGGTTCCATGCCAGTTCCCTGCAACAGATCAGTTGGGTTTTCTACTAGCATGATGTCATCCAATATAATGGGTGTCTATATAAGAAGAAAGAGACAATAAGACATAGATGAAAAACATAGGGCAATCAAGTGAAGGGATAAGAGAACGGCTCTTTCTTCAAGTCAATGAGAAAACACTCAGAAGAAATTAATCCAGGTTATTTGTTGATCTTTTAATCCACAAAACTATGAAAAAATGTGTTTTTCATAAGTCACCAAGTCTACCGTAATTTTAAAATGATATTCTTAAAGATTTATTTTTATTTTATGTGCATGAATAAATTACTAGCATATACATATTTGTAACATGTTGGTGCCTGATGCTGTCAGTGCCCAGATCTGTAACAGAGTTATGGATAGTAATGAACTATGATGTGGGGCCCTGGGAATTGAAACCAGGCCCTCTAAAAGAGCAACGAGTGCTCCTAACCTCTGAGCCATCTCTCCTGCCGCTATGGCAATGTTTACAGTCTCTCTAGTGAAATCACATACTGGGTTATTGATTGAAGATAATCCTTCACACTGATTTCCCTTCAACCCTCCCTTTCATTGTTTTCCACAGGTCATACTACAGCTTTCTCTTTATCCCATTTAATCCTTCAGATTTGATTGTATTTTGTTCCCCCCCCCTTTTTTTGGAGGGGGAAGCATCTCATTTTGGCTTAGAGTAAAGGGTAGAATGAGTATATATGTAAACACATGCTATTGTTTTTAGAAGCATTATTTATTACATTCAGCAGGGTTATGACAATGTATATGCTTCCTTGCCAAGGTGCCCACTTTTTAACCTCTCTGTCTATGCCGGTGTCAGCATCCATAGAATCCTTTCTAAAATTTGCCCCTGAAACTGTTGATGAGTAAAGAGGAGAACCTCTTCCAGCTTCCATGGGGTCCATAAATTTAAGAGAGCTCCTTATTTTCCTTTCTGATGCATAATGTGGTTCTAGAAAATTATCATTTAATCAGCAGTAATGACTCTCATATTTCTGCTGTACTGCTTGTTCATCTCTCTGACTAGTAGAGAGAAAAGGTTTTTGGCAATGCATATACAACATCATGCAGGGTTAGAAACAGAGCTGTGTGGGAAGAAGGAGCGTTACAGCTTTCTTCTGTCTTGAGGAACTTAAGCACTGATAATCACAGAGGCAAAACAGTAACTGTGTCCCAAACCTGCACACAAACTGTAACTCTGCTGTGAGAAGCAGTCAAAGAAAAAAGAGGTTCATTTGGCTTGTTAATATCATAATGCCCATGTGGTTCAGCCCATGGTCTATTTGTGTGTTAACACCATTAAAATGTCTCCTCATCCTGCCAGCTCTCTCCGGGACTTGCATCACTGTCCTGACTCATTATGTTCTCTCTGGTCACAGTATTTTTTTGCCTCCTTGATAACTCCAGTTTCTTTCCACGTCTGGAACTTAGTGTCTGCTCTTGGGTTCTACCTATGGTCCTGTTCCAGTGTCTTTTGTCTGACAGTTTGGGCTTTTAGGGCTTATTTCATTGACACGTTCATATGAGACTTTTCATTAGTCCCCTAAGAAAGCTCCACAATTGCTCCCTACTGGTTCCCTAAATATAGTTAACATGTTTCTTCAGATCATTGTTCACAATAACATGTATGCTCACAACTGAAAGCTTGTTAGATTCTCCTTAATGTTTGGAGGACGAAACCAAGGACATTACTTATAGACTGTCAAGCACGCGGGCCTACAGCCTGTCATAAAAACATTCTATCTTTCCACCTTCTGTGATTTATCAATCATACCCTGTCCTCTGAACCTCCAGCCCAACCAGGAAGGAACATCTAAAGGATGAAGATACCTCTCTTGGCCACTTCCTCTAAGGTAATCCTAGAAAACATAATTGAAGTGTATCCTCACCAGTTTATATTCAGGCTAGCTTTACAAGTGGGCCTCTAAAATGCATTTATAAACCCACAGTGCTGAAGATCCTTCAGTAACTTCTAGCCCTGCTAGTCTGCCTCTCCTGTGCCACTTATTGCCGTGTGCCCCATGCACAATAAGCCCATGTATTATTGCATCCTCAGAACTCCATAGAAGGGCCTCAGGCCCTTTTTTTCTACCTGACAACCTCTGCCATACCTTAAATCTGGGTTCTTTCTTTTTTGTAGGTTACTCAAAGATCCCAAGAAAGAGTAAAGAAAATGTGTAGCCTACTAAAGCAAATAATAAACTACCAATGTATATATTCTGCATCCGCATGTGTATGTAGCATCTGTCCTATAAAAACTATTGAGTATTAATGGTGCTTTAGTCACAAGTCCAAATATGACATATATTTAATTCAACTTTAAGGTGGATCAGAAATTAAGGCAGTTGAAAAAATGCAATCTATCTAAGAGCCTATGGTGACAGTGGTAGAAAGAGTATTTGACTGTAAACAATCTTATCTCCAAAGCATATTTTACTTATTACTACCCCATTTTTCTTCATTACTGTATCTTGTAAAATACTTGTATAACTATTAACTCTTTGTGCAGGAATCATGCTGTTAGAATAATCTAATGTTTGTGTCTCTCTTAAGCCTACTTATACCAAAACAGAAAATTATTGTGCTCAATTTGTATGGTCTGATGTGTTAACCTAAGTTTTCCCTTGTGCAGTAATTTCTTAGTTTATCTGTAGAATCAGTATATAAATCTTACTTCTGTGTCTAACTAGGTCCCATGTCCTTTATGTTATCTTATAACTAAAAGATTGAAATGTTAGTGTTTCAAAAAATCAATCTTAATTATATCATAATCCTGATGTATCCTAGACACGTCTGTTGAACAAGCTAGACTCTGGAGGAATTTCATTGTTGTTGGTATGTCACTGGTGATTTATCCGAAGTGACTAAGCATTGTCCATATCTCTTCTGGAAAAACCATACAATGGTCTAAGAGACTGTAATGTATTTCAATGCAGTTTGGTTTTGTGCCCAAATGTAAAAAGTGTGTGTTTTTAGAAAGTCAAAGTAATAAACGAGCAGGTTCAAGTTATAATAGAGGACATTTGACATTCCCACACATAGTAACATCTTCTTGTAGACATACAGATTCCAGGTCTTCCACCTGCAGAAGGTTGACTCCACAGAGGAAAAGTCACAGAGAAACTTGGGTGATGCCAAAAACAATCCACGGGAAATTTAGTGGATATTGAATTAACTTTGCTACTCACCCAATCTCTTAAGAGAACTAATAATGTACTTTGGGTACTCTTAAAATTGAAGAAGTCTGTCACCAGAGCATGAGATTTATGTGGAGAAGGAGATAAGTTTCCATCTGTAAAATGTGTTTTTACCTTGATGTACTATTCGTGAAAATCTAGAGATTAAACCAAATAGTAAATGGTCTCACCTTGCAAAAGCATTCTATGAGAACCTCCCCACTGTGAATCTTCTTAAGAAGCGTTCAAACACACATTCTTCCTAAATGTTAACTTTCAACACATCATTTTCTAGGAAACCCCATGGTCCTGTGCTAGCAGCTCAGCCAGAAGATATGATCTGAACCTGTCCTACATGGAAGGCACAAACTTAGTTGTCAGTTTCATGTTTTTTTTTTCAAATCTTAAAGAAATTAATCACTATATAAAACTTTGGCAGTGTAGTAGTTTTTCCCTCAAGGGCACCCTTATTGTTCTCAGTGGGCCTAATTTGTCTGCTGGTAGATATCTGCTGTGGAATGCTGTTCTCTGGACACTACCTGGCTGTTGTTGTCTTGAAATAAGAGCAGACAAGACCCTCAGAAGGTGTGGCTCACTGATATTCCTACATGAGAAGCAGATTAACTGCTTCTCTTTAAAAGATACATAAGCAGTTGATGATTGCTCGGATGATGTGATTTAATCTTTGGTTGTATTCTTTGCCTGTAAATTGCACAAATGACTCCTGAACCATGATACTGATGTACACTAGCCACATCTGATCAACAAGCTAGACTCAAGTGGAATCATTACTATGGTCTTTCATTGGCAATTGATCCATCTAGAGTAAATGAGCATCATTTACATTTTTCCAGGAAAGACCAGCTAAAATGGATGCAAATGCATTGTTTCACACATATACACACATGCATACATACAAATATGTGTATATAAATATTGATTGCTTGTGGCAAGACATATATAGCATTATTCCTCTCAAAATGATTTCAGACATATAAGGTTTTATTTTTCTCGGACTAATTCTGTACCCATCAAGTAATAAATCATTTATTTATCTTTCCTGGTTAGAGTTATTTCATTGAGCTCAAGTATCTATAATAGAAATTATCTTTCAAAACAACTATTTTTCCTCAATATGAAGAAAAGGTGACACAAAACACATTGCAGCCAGAAGAGAGCAATGAATGAAGCATGCACAAAGATGCATGTTTGCTGAGTGCTTACATTGTGGGAACTACACTTAGCAGTTTTCACATATTAGCTAATTTAGTTCCCCCCCCGATAAATTAAGGAAGTGAATTTTTAATCTGAGAAAGAAGAAAAATCAAAACACAAAGCGCTTAAGTGGCTTTGCCCAAGACTGTACAGATGGATTGAGGCAGTTGGGCCTTGGCCATCTATATCCCATATGGGAAAGCATCACCTAAAGTTCTTGTTATTGATGCAGACTTTTGCTAAAATAGGACCAGAAAAATCTCCATTTTTAGAAAGCACAATTGATAGTGGTTCTTACATTTTGACATGCAGGAGAATCAACTGGAGAGCTAATTTAAACCCCCGTTCCTGTACACCACCCCAGAGATGCTGACTCAGGCAGTCTGGCCTGGGACCTGAAATTGGGCATAGCTAACAAGCTCCCAGGTGATGCTAAAATTTTGGGCCAGATCTGGAATAAAAAGCTTGTAAGATTTTCTGATTCAGGTGTTGAGGATCAGTCTAAAATACAGAGAATCTGGCCTCATCCTTGTATTATATGCCTAATTAACTGGTGATTGGAGAATAATTTATCTGGAAAAGTTGCTGCAGGGTTTGGTTAAAGATCAGAAAAGTTTAGAGAGGACAAAGTTGAAATTTATTAGAAGGAAATTGTGGAATTATGAGAGATAAGAGGGAAAACAACGGTCAGTTGAGAGCTTAAGGTAAGGGGTAGGTTTCTAATCAAGGTTTGGTGGTTTTAAGCTGGGAAGCAAGTGTCTGAGGAAGATTGACTTCAGGGTCTCCATGAACACCAACAGAAGCCAGTGCTTAAGACCCTTTTGCAGGATGATGTAGAATGTACATGCAAATCATAGTTCTTTTGTATTCAATAAATCATCTCTGAATAATTTCTAATTCCTAATACAACGTCAATGCTATGTAAATAGCTGGTATATTGCTTTTTCAGAGAATGATGACAAGGAAAAAAATCTCAGTAAATATACAGTGTAAATTCATTTTCCTTTCAATATTTTCAACCAATAGTTGGTTGAACACGCAAGTTCAAAAACCATCGCTACCAAGTGTCAGGTGCCCCTTGAGCCCGATGTGGTAAGCTATAGTTATGTTGCTGTGACAAGTTGGATTTCAAATAGGTGTGGTGTCTATGAACTAAATCATGTCCTAGACACACAAGGAATAAGGAGGTCCAGGTCTTCAGAGAAACATGTTCACGGTTGAAATAATCAGCAAAAGACTAATGCGAAATGCATGTGTTGATTTTATCCTAACGAGGCCACTCCTGACATATTTGGCCACTATTTATCAGTTGAGATGACAAAACCCATTAACCTGGAACTGTTCACCAAATGAATAGAACTTCTGTAAAATGATTTTAGTTGGGAATTTTTACACAGGCTAAAGATGCCCACCCTGAGAGTTTCTAAGTCATGAACAACAATCATACAGTTTCAAGGCCTAGTGGATTGTTTAGTAGTAACTTGAGAGCTTCATCCACTTGAAAAATTGGCTTGACCAGTGTTTTAGTTACTGTATATTCTGCAAATGCAAAATAGTGGACTTGCTGACTTCAAAAAATCAGAAAAGCAATTGCCACACCGAGCAATGCTGTTGTCCTTACGCTCCTGAAATTTAATATGGCATCCATAATTTTCTACAACATGTCTAGAAGAAGTCTTTCCATTAAATCTTCAAGAACAGACACTGGAAAGAACATCAAGAAAATCTTTATGTCCTTAAAATTACTTCCTCATGTAGGCAAGTGTCTTTTGGGGGGAAAGCTGTTTACCAGTCCTGGATGACCACGCCTCCTCTTCCATAAGTCTCCCATGATAATCTTGTGTCATGACAAATATTTAAGTAACTTTTTGTGTGCATATGATTATAAGACACCATGTATTTATTGGAGGTACGTTGGCAAAATCTGGTAAGATTTTCCTAAAGACTTGCTGTGCATTTTTAGTAAAGAAAAAATTACTAAATGTATTTGTATCAGGTACTATACATATCTATACATATAATAGGGAGCCAATATTCTAGTTTTTCATATCACCCCCAATCAAACAAATGATCAGTATGTTTTTATATTGATAATACTTTTTTTTTAAATCTTGGTTGGCTTTATCGAGATCAAACTCTACATAATATTGTATTCATAGTTTTAACAGTGTTTCATGAAAAATATACCAGTGTTGTTCCTTGCTCTCTTTATGATCACGTTTGCAACTCACCTCACACTCTGAATGCTTCTGTTCCACTTACTACCCACTGTTTTCCAATTCTCATCTAGACCATCGGTGTAAGGTTTTCAGTGCCTCCCCAGTCTACCTCGGAATTCCACGGCTGTCATCCTCCACTTCTTTCTCATTGACATTCTCTAAGTTCTAGCTCTCATATGCACAGTTCCCGTTCTCATAAGGTAGAGAGCCTGAATCTTAACAATTCTTGGTGCAGCGTCAAACTTTCTACAAATATTCTAATGTACTGACTACTGTAAAATGCTATTCAAGTCAGATGTAGTCTACAGAAGTCAGTCCTTCAAGCAAAGAAATGCTTGCTGCAGGCCCCACGTAGTTTGTGTGCATTTGAGAATATGTTTTAACTTTGATTACTGTAATATAAAACAGTAGTGGTTTCCTTTTGGAAATAATGCAAAACCCAATACAAAATTATCGCCTCTCTCAAATTGCACCATATAGAGTTGACACATATGAAGAAAATGTAGTTCTACAAAGAAAAGAACATTCAGGTTCTGACTTTGCAGTTAAATATACACAGGAAGATTTTATGCACATTGAATTTCACCATGCAGCGGGGGGGGGGGGGGGAGAAAGAAATAGAAAAAGCGGTGAGAAAATATGACAGCCCCAGCCTTAAGCCCCTTGTTATTCATTGAGGCAAATGTCCAACATTTTCAAATTACACATCTTTTGTAGAAAGAATTTCAGTATCCCTTAAGGCATTGCAAAATGGGAGTGAACTTAGTAGTGGAGAGCAGACCCCACAACCAGCCTTCTCTGCTAGCTGAAATACAGCGCTTTTCTTTTCAAGTAACTGAACGCCTATGAACTTTTAAGCCTACGGATCTGCAGCTTAACACTGCAATTTATTTCTCTTGGCAACAGGTACAATGTTACTAGACTTCTGTAGCAGAAGAAAAAAATTACCTCATTTGAAATGGTCAAAACTATGTGAAAAAAAATATGATTTTGATTTTCGCTACTAAAAGAAAATAAACTGCGGTAGTGTGTCATTCCATGGCCCCTTCCCTGAGAATTCTGAATGATAATCCAAGCAGTGTTAGATATTCAATTATGTGACTTGAGCAGAAGGCTGAGATTTTCCAGATTCTACTGAATTAAAAGACTCACGAATTCAGAGTATAAGGTTTTAGAATTTTCAGCATGAGGCAAATGTACCACATGCTCATTGACTAACAGGAAGGTGTGTTTGGGTTTGGGAGGGAGACATGTCCACGTTTCTCAGCTCCCTCTCTTTTGGGCTTGGTACATAAATAGAAACGAGAGACATCAAGCGTCCCCATTCTTCAGCAAATCGCTAATCGGTGGCTTTGTAGTTTGTTTAAAGACAAGACTCATTTACAATGTGTTGATACTTATTAATAATATTCAGGAGCTCTACTGACACCGTCAGAAGGGGAAACTGCTTCTCCTTCTGAGAAAACACCAACATAGCATGTTTCAAGCTTGCAACTGTGACACAGAATGACATGGGATAACAACAAGCTGGCATCAGGATGTTCATGTGTCCCTGTGACATGTTCTTCTTAAGTGCTGGACTTGGAGTCGAATGGTTGCTCCAGTGGGTTAGTTTCTCGGGAGTTATGATAAATAATCTCTTGATATTTAGAGATACATAAAAAGTAACTGATTCTCTGTTTCTTTTGCCATAGTAACACAGGGCTGCTTGTTCAATCTCTTCAAATGCTGCATGTTTTTATCATTAGGATACTAACTTGGTTCTAAGTGAGTTTGTAGAAATTAATTAGAAGATAAAATCTGGACCATGAAGACGGCTCAGAGAACAGAGACGCATATCTGTGGAAAGCCTGCTGATGTGAGTTCTAGCCTCAGAACTACGTGGAAGGAGAGAGAAAAACAATTCCTAAGAGTTGCGCTCTGACCTCCACATACACACTGATGCACGCATTCGTATAGCGCCCCATGCATGTGTGCAGGCACACACATTAACAACAATAAATAAAATTTAAAATTAAAAAAATCTACTTATCCTACAAAATAGGAGAAAAACAACTGAACAAAGAAGGCAACGTGGACACAGTGTTTCTCTTTCGTTTTTCTTAAGGTGTTTTCCCAGACCATGCCCACATGTGTAATGAGAGGGCTGATAGATTCAGATACTCAAAAATACAAACATACTCCCATTTTTGTTGGTCATCATGTCCTAAGTACCTCTGTACAGCATGCATGGCATTCAAAATATCATCATTAATTAGCACTAACAGTTTATCTTTAGTTACCAAACTGTTTCTCTACTGTTGGAAACATATTTCACAAGGTATATATTAACTACAGTTTTCTTGCCAAGCTTCCCAAGATCGCAACTATCTACCAATGGCAGTGTTCCCTTAAATAGTGCCGTAGGCTCCTCTTCCTTCCCACCTCTTCTCTTTCCTTACTCTTACTAGTTCCTGCTTTTCAAGATTCTTCCCTCTGCCAGTAGCCTATGCTAACTCTCCTCTTCTGCCTTTGAGTTCTGCATTCCACGATCTTTTGTGGAATTTTTGCCTGGGTTTCTTTGAGAAACAAACTGAGAAAAGTCCCCAGGCTTACTTCCCATTATATGGGGTCCATAGGTCGTGTCAGAACCTTGGTAATGATCTTCAACTCTTCTCCCTTAATGAATTTGGATTTACAGCAGGCTTGTTTGTATTACTTAGCCTTGAGTTATATAGTAGAATATGGCTAGCCAAGCTACACAGCCTCATGAAGGGCAGTTTACTAAAAAGTATTGTAAGCATGGTACACGTCTAGCATGACTTTTAAAAATGCTCTTTGATGCCATTAAGAAGAACTGCAATAACGACACGTCTGACGCTCAACTATCATGTGGATGATAATTTCGATATTAGTAATAAATGCTAAGGTGACAGGTAGATTTCTGTGTAGTCTTGGTTGCATGCATGTGGCTCCCAATGGCTTTCATTTGTCTCTGTGATATTCATGTGTCATAGAGATGTGTCATCTTTTGTCCTCTCAGGAAGTGTAGCCATGAGTCAAGTTCCGAGCTCTTGTGAGGAAATGATGATAGTGGGAGGGGCTTGTCTGCCACATGGAAGACCTTGCACTTCTTGGTTTGCTTGCTTAGTTTGGTAGACAGTAAAGGTTTGGGCCAAAGTCAATAGAATGTAGAGACCTTATCAAAGCATTCTCCAAGACGAGTCTGTAGTGGAGTGTAGGGTGGCTCAGAAGGATGCCGTCGGGCCCTGTCATTCCATATCAGATCTCCCGGCCTTGCCTTTAACTCTAGCCTATTGTAAGGATCGGCTTTACGTATGTGAAAATGACAGCGGCTGCTCAGGGCTCCACCTTTCAACATTTGCTCCGTCTGGAGCAAATAACAATTTGTTATTGTCTATTGTAGTTTTTACTCCAGTTTTTTTTTTTTTTTATTATCTATTGTAAGTGAAAACACCCCCTTTCCGCCCATCAAGTTTCTCAGGCTGCTGGTCCCCTGTCCCGTTTCATGGCATCCCCTGTTAACTCAAATGTTCTCGTTCCCTTGGTTCTCTCCTCAGAGGCTGCTTTGAGGATAAACTAAGACCAGTAAAAGAAAAATAATAATAAAAGTGACAGCGATTAGGTTGCCTCCATGCTTTTGATGTTGATATCACAATCCCCAGGAAGGAAGTGTTAGTTGTATTTTATAGAGAAAGCAAGGGAAGCTCAGAGAGATTAAGTAAACTGCCCGGGTTTACTTAATAAACTTTACTTAAGTAGTGACTCACTCCAGCCTGTGCTCTTAAGTACAACATTTCAGAGCTGTCTACTTTAAATTTTAGTTTCTTTCAAGTGAAATGTTTCCCCCCTACCCCTTCTTTCCCTTCCCTCAGCAGTCATCTCTAATCCATCAGCGCTGCTGAGAAGTGTCTTAATCAGGGCTCTGACTTTGTCATTCATTCTGGTTCTTACTGATGACTTAACTGAGAGCACCCTACAGAAAGGGATTGTAAGTGCTTTGGAACTCAGAGGTGCAGACCCAGCAAGAGAACTTACCTTGAAGCCTCCACAGCAAACCCAGGGCAATGTAATGCTTCTTCATAGTAATGAATTCTCCCTGTCTCTGTCTCTGTCCGTCTTTCTCTCTCTCTGTATGTCTGTCTGTCTTTCATAGAATCAAGACAACGATTTCTAAGCTTAATTTTACTTTTTGCTGAAATCCCTGCTTCTTTTCATTTTTATTTTCTGAGTACTTCTGTAAGTAGTTTCTGTTGGGCAACGCTGTAGTATAAACTGTAGTTTCCTTCCTGGCATTGAATCTGAGTCTATGGAAATAAATCTCTCCAAAAAGCTCATTATTTTTTAATTACAAGATATATTAGTATCTTGCTTTAAAAGTCTGCAGAGGGTTGAATGAATATTTTGGTTTAGGAGAAAGTTTCTTTTTAACTTCTTTCTGATGTCATGACATCATGAAGTATCAGCAGCATTAGTTTGAATAAAAATGAAACAATAAGAAAATGTACTGGAATGAAAGGAGATATTTCAACTATTTTAAGAAGGAGACAGAAGAGGTATATCAATGGTGGTTAAAAAACTAAAAGAAAAAAATGTTATTTGAGTTAATTCTGAAGAAGACCCATAACCTGCAGCACTGATTTTACTCCAGGTGGATCTAGGGGTGGGTGAAATTTGCTTTGGAGGAAAGAAGAATTAAGATAAGGTAAACTTTGATTGCATTGGTTTAGTAAGTTACCGCAGTCCTTTAAATGTAGAGCTAGATGTTACAGTTTACATTTTTTTTTTTTGATACCACACATGATATTTGCGATCTTCTCTGCCGTTTGGAACCTTAATTTTACATGAGCAAATTGGAGAATAGTAAGATCAGGAAATAGCTTAAATAAGAACTTCCTTTACAACATATCCTAGTCCTTGTTTATGAATGATGAAGCTATTTTCAGGTAACACAATCATCTCACTCCCAGGGAACTGATCTCACGATAGCCTTTCCTCCTGGTTCACACCTCAAAGCAATGCCACCATCCTTTTGTCTTATCGATTTGGGCCACCATGACAATCTTCTGTTCACTTTGCAGAGGTTTGCGGAGCACCAGACCCCTTCCAGGCACGGTGCTAAGTGCTGGTAATGAGGTAGAGCACAGGACAGGCATGGTTCTGTCCTCACAAGCTGTCAGTCAGAGGAAGCAAGCACATGGTAGCTTTACGTCTTAGCACAAATACTGGGAGTAAAAAGTGCTGAAGACACAGATACAACAGAGAAAGTTAGCAAATCAGACTGGCATGATTACATGACTGGTGGGCATTTTAAAATCCAAGAAAAAGAAGGCTTTGAGATTTAACACCATTATCATTAAATAGTAATAGCAAATAGTATTTGTTGGATAGTAATTATTGATAAGCCATTAAAATAACTTCATAAGCTCATATTCATATTGATAAGTGAAAGAAGCCCAACTGACAAGGGTACATTTGGGGTAACTCCAACCATTTTACATCTGGAAAAGGCAAGCAGTTGGAACAGTAAAATTGAGTGTTTCTCAGTGGACAGAGGCAGTAAGTGTGGGGAGGATGTCAAAATTGGAACACAGGATAATGACATCTTTAATTTTGTAGGCAAATGGATGGAGCTAGAAAATATCATATTGAGTGAGGTAACCCAGACACAGAAAGACAATTATCACATGTACTCACTCATAGGTGGTTTTTAAACATAAAGCAAAGAAAACCAGCCTACAAACCACAATCCCAGAGAACTTAGACAGCAATGAGGACACTAAGAAAGACATACATGGATCTAATCTACATGGGAAGTAGAAAAGGACAAGATCTCCTGAGTAAATTGCAAGCATGGGGATCATGGGAGAGGGTTGAAGGGGAGGATAGAGGCAGGAAGGGGAGTAGAGAAAAATGTAGAGCTCAATAAAATCATTTTAAAAAAAGGAGAAAAATAAACAAAAAGTTGGAACACAGGGCATGTTTCAGGTAGGGGAATGATTTTGTATGATGCTGTAATGGCAGATACACATCATATATTTATCCAAAAACATAGAAGTGGGTATAAAAAGAGTCAATTATAATGTAACTGTAGAAAATAATTTATCATTATTGACTAGTAGATTGTAACAACTGAATTGAACTGATGTAAGAGGTTATGAATTGGGGAAGTTGGTTAGGAGCATGTAAGAAGGTAAAATGAATCTCTTTGAACTTCAACAATTTTTTATAAACTTTAAATTGCTCCAAAGAAGAAATTCTATTAACAAGAATAAGTAAAACCTGTGAAAATGCACTAAGTTCAGTATAGTACTTCAGAGTAGAAAATAAAGACTCATCATTTCTCAACAGTGAAGTACTAAATTAGGATTTGAACCCAAGTCTGTCCCATTAAACCCATATTCTTAAACTCAGGATCATGAGAAATGGCTTCATCTAGTTTATTCCCATTACTGTGTTCTTTGTCTTCCCTTTCTTATTTGTTAATGATCCCATTATTCCTCTGAGCATCTGGGATTAGGATCCCAGAAATACATTTGCCTCCTTCCTCTCTCTCTTCCCCTACATTCGTACCATTCTTCACAACCCACAGATCCTCCTTCCAGAGTTCCTTGGACCCATCCCCTTTTCCCTCTATTATTACTATTTTCTGATATTATTATTGCTTTCTCTTTAATTGTTTTTTAGGTGTATCACAGCTTTGGGGTACATGAGTTTGTAGTTTTTTTCACTCCTCCACTTCTCCACTGCAAACTCAAGATTGATTTTTCTAATCATTGCTCAGCATGATGGATGGCATTGTAAGGCCCTGTCTTCCCTGTTCCTCAAGGCCAAAGCACAGGATGCAAGAATTGTTTACACTAACCAGCTTGGCTTCCCCTGCTCATTCTGCCAGCTGGAGGGAATTAGTTCAAAGTCTTGTTTCTGTCATTGCTATGATAATTTCACCTGCTAAGAAGGTCCTCACAGGCGCCCTAAATCTCCTCCCATCTGTCTGTCAGGGTTCCCAGCTCGATACCCCCTGCATGGAGGCTCAGGCCGCTGGCACCAAGCGGTCAACACCCCTCTTCACACTCCCAGGTGGGAGGGGGCTCTCGTCCTCTTGCCTCCAAGTATATAAGCCTACGTGTGCTGAATAAAGATTGACATTTACCCTTTGGGCAAATGATCCGATCTCTCTGTGTGTGTCTGTTCAACTCCTAGGATATTGATCCAGACCTGTGGCTGGTACAGGAAGCGTGCGCGCCCTGTATTGGAAAGTGGGGTTTCCGCAGATTCGGGCTGAATATGGCATGTCACTTTTTTTTAATGAGTGACACATATTTTTATGGGATGATGATATTAAGGGAGGTGTTATAACTAATTGTACCTTTCTTTAATCTCAAATGACGAATCAGTAAAGCGAATTTGGGATGTCACTCTTAAGAAAGGGAAGACCTACTTTTTATAAAATCCCTCCAAAGTAAGTTTCTGTAGTTTAATCTATGCTCTAGCTATGGGATAAATGATACAAGGACAGCAGAGATGAAGAGAATATTTATTTTCCCTCCATCTTTTATAAACCTAGATTTCCGGACAGTATAGCAGGGCATACTTGTCTTCAGCTTGTAGGCCTGCCAAGACACCTACTGGTGATTTTTCCCAGCAGAGGCCTGTCACCTCTAAGAGGCACTATGACCTGATTCTGAAGATAGCAAACCTCTCATCTTGAAGGACTAATACCATAATTTAATGCCAGCAGAAAAATAATAAACAAAGGTTATGTACAAGAAAGATTATACTCTCCCAAGTACTCACTACTTCGCCAATGCAGAAAGGGGAAGAGACCTGTATTCAGAACTACAAAACTGCTCTTTGAGCTCCAATGGCCTACCTCATGTCAGTTAGGCAAGACCAGGTTCTGCAGAATTAAAAATAAACTGCTTCACTGTGGCTTTTTGGTGACTTTTGAACTTATCATTGTAAAGTATAGATCCTCATTCCCCACACCTCAAATCATAAATGTGCTGTAAGATTGTTGAATACTTGGGGTGGGGTGTGGGGGTACTGGTCAGAGGTACTGACCATCTTTAGGTAAAGGGATGTCATGAGAGCAGAACCCAATTGCATAGGATGGTGCTGGTTTGGTACCATGGAGAAACAGAAGATTATCTACCTGAACTTAAAATACTGAGCAAATTCTACCCCCATCGTTGGTTTTAGGGACTAGAATTATTTGTCTGTCTCAAGGATAATAAAAAGGCAATAGAAACTGAAGAAAATCAAATCAAAAAAACAAATGGTTTTGGGGAATGGATGTCTTGGTGTATTTATTCAGGTTGGTCTTAAACTCCTGGCCAAGTGAAAGTTCCTCTTCATTTTCCAGGATAGCTGGAACCATCATTCATGGCCACATAAAGATAGGCTGCAGTCCTTCATGCTCAGTTTTGTTTGGTCGTCTGTGAGACAAAACTGAGGCTCAAATCTAGACCCTCAGGAATACGAGACAAAGAGGTCTGTATCACTGAGCCTGCACTTCAGCACCACAGTCCTGCTATTTACTGTGGTGAAGGTTAAGTTCTCACCATCCCCTCCCCCAACTCTGTTTTTAGCCAGTCTAGTGGCCTTTTCATTAACTTTGTTTCTTTTTGACTTCCTACTGGCACACTTTCTACTAATGAAAGTATTTACTGAATATTTGTTGAACTAATGTGAACCCACAAAGTGTCTTTATCTCTTCTGTTGGGTTTATTATTGTATTTGTTGAATTAAGCACAAAAATCAGATGACAACAAAATACATTAGAATGCCTTTCAATTCTTACTCTGAATTACTACTTACTGTTATGTTTGGACTACTCTTAATACATTTTCAAGAAAGTATAATTTTCCCTTAATTGTACTTCCATTTACATTTCTGTGATTTTATATATAAAAGAGAGGTTCCTTAGCCACTCGTCTTTTTCTAAAGAGTTGTATCTCAAGCTGAATAAAGAAAATATTGGCAAATCGGATTTAGATGTATAAATATTTGTTAGAACTGTTTCTCAGAGAGGTTAAAGCACAGAAGTCCAAATCACTTTATGAGCCCAGGAATTCATTTGATTTTTCTCTTTCCTGAAACAAACTTACTCTTGGGGAGGGGACTTGTACTCAGTTTGCTTTTCTGGTGTTTTTCCTGGAATTCCCAAACAAGGCTTAACTTACTTTCATGGAGGAATTCAATTGTTCTTTTTATGATCTTAGGGAGAATAGTTCAAATGCATCTTGCTTGTCATTGTTCTCTCGAAGTGTGTCTGCATTGATAATCTTGATAATCTTGATTGTCTGCATTGATAATCTTGATCATAGCTATTGCTTTAATCATTTTAACCAAGTTCTTACAAGAAAACTGAGTTTCCAAACTACAACATGGGCAATTACCTGCACTGCCTTACAACACTGCCCAGGCAACTTTGGACAAAACCTTTAGCATCTCTGCATTTCAGTGGGTAGACAGCATTATTCCATGTCAAAACACAGGGTCAAGCAGGATAAGGAGAGAGTTGCTGAAACCAGGTGTGGTGAGATGCATTCCATGGTGCTCTACACTGTTTTATGCTCTGTTGAGAATGAAATACTCGGAAGAATATTTCAGCTTTCCTCAGCAAGATTCTTTTTTTTTAAGTAATTTTATTAAATTAAAACAGTTTCCATTTACGCCCCTCTTCCCAACACCCTCCCACTCCCCCCCCCCTCCTCCTCCCTCTTTGTCCCTAAGGGCAGTCAGGGTTTCCAGCCCTGTGGGAAGTTCAAGTTCCTTCCCCCTCCCTCCAGGTCCAGGAAGGTGAGTATCCAAACAGACTGGATCCCAAAAATCCAGTATATGCAGAGGAAACTAGTCCCAGTGTCATTGTCAATGGCTTCTCAGAAAGACTCTGGGCCAGCCACATTCAGAGAATCTGGTTGGATCCCGTGCTCGTTCAGTCGCAGTCCAACTGCCCTTGGTAAACTCTCATTAGATCCGACCCCTTGTATCAGTGGGTGATAGCATCCCTCGCAGTCCTTCGTCATTTTCTTCGTCCTTCTGCTCCTCATTTGGATCTTGGGGGGCTCAGTCCGGTGCTCCAATGTGGGTCTCCGTCTGTATCACCATCCATCGCCAGATGAAGGATCTATGGTGATAAGCAAAATATTCATCAGTATGGTCACGGGCCAAGGCCGGTTCAGGCACCCTCTCCTCTGTCCAGAGAACAATCTGGTGATCTCTCCTTGGGCCTGGGATCCCATATATAATCAAGTTTCCTGTAAACCCTAAAATGACTCCCTTAGTTGAAATATATTCTTCCCTGATCCCAAATTCATCCTTCCTCCCTTCCCCCCATCCCGGTCAACCAAGCTTTCTCCATTCCTCCCCTACTCCCTTCTCTCTAACCTTCTCCCCTTCCAACAACCCTCCCACCCCCCCCATGCACCCGAGGTTACCTGGGACTCTTGACTATTTCCTACCTCCTGGCGGATAGCTAAATAATCTTCATCAGGTTCGGCTTCTTATTTAGCTTCTCTAGGATCACGAATAATAGGCTCAAAGACCTTTAATTATGGTTAGAATCCACTTATGAGTGAATACATACCGTGTTCCTCTTTTTGGGTCTGGCTTACCTCACTCAGTAAAACGTTTTCTATGTCCATCCATTTGCATGCAAAATTCAAGATGTCATTATTTTTTACCGCTGAGTAAAACTCTAATGTGTATATGTTCCACACCTTTTTTAACCATTCTTCTATTGAGGGGCACCTAGGTTGTTTCCAGGTTCTGGCTATTACAAATAGTGCTGCTATGAACATAGTTGAACAAATGCTTTTGTAGTATCCTCAGTAAGATTCTTTAGTCTTAGACTATAAGCCACATGCAAAGTCCTTTGTGGCTTGCATTTGAAAATATCATTGCCTGAATTACACATGCATTCTTATTATCCTAAGCTGTTATTTATAATCTATAATTAATTGCTATATATATTCTTCATTTTTGTGTTCATTTTTCATCATTCCATTCCTTTAGTAAGAAATGCCATTTTTGCAAAATGAACAGAGTTCCAGATTGAGCATGGTTCTTTCATGTTTATAGTCCTCAAGAGGGAAGTGTGGCAAACATATTCTCCTTGGTATAGCTTTTCTTTAGACATTTCAGAACCATTGTACCATTATGGGTACTTTTTTAAAAAAATGCAATAGTCTTTCTTTTAAATATTTTTTTTACCTGAAAAATGTTTCCTCTTGGATTTCCTCAGCTAGTACCTCGATATTTATGGCCTAAGCATTTCAGTAAATGTGAGAAAACAATGTTTCCTGGAAAAGCTAAGAGGGGATATAAGGAATTTGTGGGTTTAAGTTGAATAAACACATTAAGCTGTATTGAGGTTAACCTCTGTGGGTAAAGAACACTCCATATAGACAAATGATTCTTGAATTCATGTGCTAATAATTAATACTCTAATTGTTTTCCCAGGGAGAATAAAATGATGTGAACATTTGATGTGTTGAATTCTCACTTGCACTAGCTACTTTTCTGAGCCAATATTTATATCAATTCATTTAATTTTCAGAGAAAAAAACAAAAGAAATGGTTGCTTTCTTTCTCGGAAAAAAGAAAGCTGATGTATGATACAGCTATTTCATCTTGGGAAGGCATGGAGGTCATATGATATGTGACTGGCCAGGGTATGAGATGAGAGCAGTTGTTTTGAGAATCTACTTCTTGACTTCCACATTCTGCTTTCATGTACACAGACTCCTTTAACAGAATTTCCTCAATACTCACTCCTTGTAGATGAAAATGAATACTGTAAAATGTTTCTATATTTTACATAGACTTGTAATTAGGCAATATCTACAACTGATAAATCTTTATAAATCAGATAGGGCATGACATTTAGTCATAAGTTTAAATGGACTCTATCACAGTCATTTCCTTTGTCTGCTTCTCCTATTTTCTGAAGAAGAGTCTGAGATGAATGAAAAGAGAGTGAATAAGAAACACATTTAATACAGTGTGCTTGTTTATTTTATACTGAGTTATTTTTTCACACATAATGTATTTTGAATGTATTGTTTCCCTTCCTTCAACTCCTCCCAGGTCCTCCCAATCTCCCTACTTATTTAACTTCATTCTGTCTCCCTCTAAACAAAACAAAATAAGGTAAAACAACAAAATTAAATATCAAACAAAAAATATCAAAGCAAAGCAAAAGGCATGCACATGCATGCATGCTCACATGCACACACACACACACACACACACACACACACACAGAAAGAGATAAAAAGAAAGAGATAGAGGGAAAAGGGAGGGAGGGAGGAGAGAGAGGGGGGAGATAAAGAGTCCATTTTGTATTGGCCAAGTACTTCTGGGCATGAGGCCTGCTCTCATGGAGGGCATGGAGTATGGTTGCTATATCCAGTGACACTCCATAGAGGAAAATGATTTGCTCTTTCCAGCAGGGATTGATTGCAAATAGCTTCTTGATTAGAGGGGCTGGAACTTTGTGTCCATTTCTTCTTCTCCAGTTTAGGAAATGTCTGGCATGGTTGTATACATGCTATCACAGTCTCTTTGAGTTCATGTGTGTATCACCTATCTCAATCCTGTTGAGTCCAAAAGACACATAACTTCTAACTTTTTCCACTTTTGCCTCCTCTTCCAATTAGATACCTGAGTCTGGAGGACTGAGATTTTGTTGACAGAGATTTCTGTCCAACCTGGTCCCATAGTCATTCAGTCCCAAAGAAAAACACAGAGGTCTACAATAATTATAAACTGGTTGGTTTATTAGCTCAGGCTTCTTATTCACTAATTTCTACATCTTAACCCATAATGCTTGTCTGTGTTAGCCATGTGGCATGGCACCTTTATCATTGGGGCATTCTCATCTTGCTTCCTCTACACTGGGTAACAACTGCAGACTGAATCTTTCCACTTCCCAATATTCTCTTGTTCTCATTTACCTGCCTCTACCTGGTCACTCCACCAATATTTCCTTATTAACGAATCAATCCCACACCAGTTATGTTTTAAGGGGTTATTTATTTGGCGGGGGGTAAAACTTACATACACCATAAACCGTCAGGAAGGGAGCCTAGTCGCTGGAGCAGGAGCCGGGAGCAGCAGCTGAGACCGAGCACCGGAACCAAGAGCCGGAACCAAGAGGGCCTATTCCGGATATGCTTCTCTTTTTAAAAGAGAAATATACCACGCCCCAGTGGGCTGGTATTTCAGCAGCTATTGGCTGATGGAGCGGAAGTCGCTCCCCGCTGCACTGTGGGCTCGTATTTCAGCGACTATTGGTTGAGGCAGCGGAAGTTACTCCCACAACACCTCCCCCTTTTGTTTAAGTAAGAGAGTTCTAAGCCTACTACGAAATTATATACAGCAAGTACAAACCTACACAATTATATACAATAAATACAAATATCCTATTCTAACTAGCTTAAGTCTTGTATAAGAAATAACTTGGCCACGTCATGAAAAGAAAGTAACTACGTTTATATAATCTTCAATCCCATCAAAGATCTGAGAAGGGAAATAATGTTACCTGAGTTATTAGGAAGTGCAATCAAACTTCCAGAACATGTAACAAATCACATAGACAATTGGCTACCTGGGCAAACACCCAAAATCACGTTTGCAGCGTTGAAGCAACCAACTTTGACTAAGGCCTAACGTAACTGACATACCATTTTCAAAGGCAAGGAACTTTTCAAAACTATCTTATCCTGTCTTGGCAGGATATGACAGTCCTGTTTTATCCATTTACGGATACTCTGCAACTCTGTCAGTAGTTGAGGTATGGGCATTTCTTTACCCAAAGGCCAGTTCTACCAAGAAGAAAGGCTCCAGGTGGAGTGTCTTTGGTGCTCAACATTCTCTCGGGAATAGATCAGTGTTGCCAGGAAGGATTGTGTCTCCCTACCACAGAACTCTGAGTTAGATTAAAGGCCATTTTCTACAGCTCTTTGAAGAGGTTGAAGATTATCTATCTATACTGAATATAATCTCTATGTATCTAAAGAACCTGATTAGTCTAATTATAAATGACAAACTTAGATGACTATTGATCTATATTATTCTCAATATCTATCTAACTTAAAGACTGAAATAGTAAACAACTGTGCAATAAATGGGGACAATATGACCTCCAAATATAAACAATGTGCAAGTATACATTGCAATATGGTAAATATATATATCAATACATAAACAATATATAAGTATCTTAATCAGAGGTAGAAGTGTACAATGCAATATGGTAAAATATACATATATCAATACAATATAATATGTCAATACATAAAAATGTTTTAAACAGAGGTAGAAGCATGTATGCATAAAATAGTCAACATAATTTAACTTTGTATCAATATATAAGAATCAATACCAATATATTTGTCAAAAACAATAACTCACAAGTACAAAGCTATTATCCCATAATCCAATTATCCCTCTTTTTTTTTTTTGATTCCTGTGCTTATAAAATTCCTCCCCCAACCCTCAACCCTATACTAATTATAACCAACCCCTAAATGATTTCCCTAAACCCAAGGACAAACTTTACTGGGAGAGGGGACGTCGTTCTCTAGAATTACTTCCAGCTGTCATGGGGGCGACGTTCTTTCTGGGGGATCCTGTGAAAGTAAAATGATGGTTAAATTTCAAGATCAATGTCTTTTAAAATTGCAAATAGTCTCTGAGTATTTTGTGGAGGTCTGGCCAGAATGTTGTACAAGGTGTGCATCATTTCAGCTAACCATGTTGGCATCGTCTTGTGCAGCTGGTACTCAAAACAGGTCTTGTAGTAGCGCTATCAGTATCATGATGTCATATCAACCAGGTGGAGTTGTTGTTATGGGGCCCCATCTTCTTCCTGGAAACTTCAAATGTCACTGCAGGAAAAACTTATTGTTCATTGTGGAAAAATTAAACATTAATCATATATATTAATCATATATTAATATCATATATTATATGATTATAATAATATATAATCGTATATTAATCATATAGACATATACAGACATACATATATTCAATGAAAGACATGATAGATATATTCACTGAAAGGTATGATAGATATGAAGAAAAGTAAAAATGTTTTCTAAACTCATATTTCTTTCTGTCCCATATCATGGCTCTTGACATGAGACAGAAACTCCAGAAATTCTGGGTTTTTCTTTTAACAACAGGCTTGGAATTAGAGAGGGACTGAGCCAGAGTCCAACTCTAAAACCAGCTCTATAAATTTAGAAATATGATTTAGTATATTTTACTTACAGAACCTATTCAGTTTTCTTGATAGTCCTTATTGTGCCATTATTTTCCATCTGTCAGTATTCAGATATCCAGGGTCCCTTGAACTTTTCAAAAATCAGTGTTTTCCTGTGGAGATAAGAACAGAACCCTGCCCCCATTCTATATGTTTTTCTTACCAACTATGAATATCATCATTGTGGATGAGCTGTCATTTCTCCTTTCCAAGAGGTTTCTCCTCTTCAAATCGAACCTTTATTAATTTTGATGGTATCCACAATTTTTCTTCTCCTGTGGAAACAAGAGCAAAACCCCTTCCCCAACGCAGCACATCTCCTGGCCTCCATTGAGAGGTCAGCACGTCTTTGAAATAAACAGGTTGGTTTAGTTCAGAAGTTTTTTCCATTATCCAATGCCTCTCTGCTGCTGTTGTTCCTTTCTCATTAGCATTAAGAAAATTCAAGGTTAATAAAGCATTATGCAATCTATTTCTGGGGGTATCTTTCGTCCCTTTCTGTTTGTTTAGCATATCCTTTATAGTACGATTTGATCTTTCTATAACGGCTTGACCTGTAGGATTGTATGGTATACCTGTAACATGCTTAATATTATAATAAGCAAAAAATCGTTTCATTTTCCTAGATACATAAGCAGGACCATTATCTGTTTTTATTTGTGCAGGTATACCCATAATGGCCATAACTTCTAATAAATGTGTGATTACTGAGTCAGCTTTTTCTGAGCTTAAAGCGGTTGCCCACTGAAAGCCTGAATAAGTGTCAATGGTGTGATGTACATATTTTAACTTGCCAAATTCTGGAAAGTGAAACACATCCATCTGCCAAATTTCATTCCTTTAATACCCTTTGGATTAGTCCCTGCAGGCAATGGTGTTTGGTTATAAAAAGAGCAAGTAGGGCATTTCTTTACAATCTCCTTAGCTTGTTGCCATGTAATAGAAAACTCTTTTTTCAAGCCTTTGCTATTGACATGATGTTTTTTATGAAATTCAGATGCCTCCAGCACACTACCAATCAATAATTGATCAATATCTGCATTACCTTGTGCTAGAGGACCTGGCAGACCTGTATGGGATCGGATATGCGTTATATACATAGGGCAGAGCCTGTTTCTGATCATGTCTTGTACCTGGATAAACAATGAGGTCAGTTCTGTATCATCAGGTATAAATTCAGCAGTTTCAATATGCAAAATAACTCTTTCTGCATATTGTGAGTCAGTAATTATATTAAGAGGTTCTTTAAAATCCCTAAGCACCATAAGGATGGCATATAATTCTGCTTTCTGGACAGAATCATAAGGACTTTGTTCCACTTTACTCAATTCTTCTGATTTGTAACCTGCTTTCCCTGATTTATTAGCATCGGTATAAAATGTATGGGCTCCGGTTATTGGAGCATCACGGACAATTCGAGGGAGGATCCAAGAAGTTCTCTTTATAAAGTTAAGTCTCTTGCTTTTTGGGTAATTGTTATTGATTTCTCCCAAAAAATTAGCACAAGCTCTTTGCCATGGTTCATTGTCTTCCCACAACTTTTTTATCTCATCAGCAGTGAAAGGCACTATAATTTCTGATGGGTCTATACCTGCTAATTGACGAAGTCTCAGTTTTCCTTTTATAATCAATTCAGAGACTTTTTCCACATAAGTTTTTAATTTTTTACTTGGTTTGTGTGGTAAAAAAAATCCATTCTAAAATAGTATCTTCCCTCTGCATTAAAATTCCTGTAGGAGAAATTCTGGAAGGCAATATAACTAGAACGCAACTAAAATTTGGATCCACCCTATCTACATGTGCCTCCTGTAATTTTTCCTCAACCATCATCAGTTCCTTTTCTGCTTCAGCTGTTAACTCTCTGGGACTATTCAAATCTTTGTCACCATCTAAGGTTTTGTTTAAATGAATTATTAGATCAGGTGTTATCCCAACAGCTGGTCGTAGACTGGAAATGTCTCCTAATAATCTTTGAAAGTCGTTAAGTGTTCGTAACCGGTCTCTCCTGATTTGTGCCTTTTGAGTCTTAATTCTTTGTAAGCCTATTTTATAACCTAAATAATTAACAGAATCTCCTCTCTGAATTTTTTCAGGAGCAATTTGCAATCCCCATTTAGGTAGTACTAGTTTTACTTCTTCAAACAGCCTTTCTAAGGTATCTTTGTTTTGATCAGATATCAGGATATCATCCATATAGTGGTATATTATGGACTTAGGAAATTGTTTGCGTATAATTTTCAATGGTTGGCTTACAAAATATTGGCACAGGGTGGGAGAGTTCAACATTCCCTGTGGGAGGACGGTCCACTGGTACCTCCTTGCAGGCTGAGAGTTATTATAGGTAGGCACTGTGAAGGCAAACTTTTCTCTATCTTTTTCTTGTAATGGTATAGTGAAGAAACAATCTTTCAGATCAATAACTATAAGAGGCCATCCCTTTGGTAACAGGGAGGGCAGAGGAATTCCAGATTGCAGAGGGCCCATAGGTTGAATAACCTTGTTGATAGCTCTAAGATCTGTCACCATTCTCCATTTACCAGATTTTTTCTTAACAACAAACACAGGAGAGTTCCAAGGGCTGGTAGATTCTTCTATATGTCCAGCATCTAATTGCTCTTGTACCAGCTGTTCTAAGGCCTGTAACTTTTCCTCAGCTAAAGGCCACTGTTTAGTCCATATTGGTTTCTCAGTCAACCATTGTAGAGGCATGGCTGTTGGTACCTCTGAAGAGCCATCAATTGTGTTGTGTTCTTGTATAGCTCTAATGGCTGGTTTCCGCCATCTGTAATATCTTGTAATATTGTCCTCAGAAATATGGGCTCTGGAAGCAGCAGGAATGTTAATTTGGGTATTCCATTGCTGCAATAGGTCACGGCCCCACAAATTCACTGCAATATTTGCTACATATGGCCTTAGTTTTCCTATTTGTCCGTCTGGACCTATACAATTGACCCATCTCGTGCTTTGTCTTACTCGAGATAGGGTTCCAATTCCTAAGAACTGAATATCTACCTCCTGAAGAGGCCAATGCGGATGCCAAGACTCTGGTGTAATGATACTTACATCCGCACCTGTGTCCAGTAAGCCAGTAATAAGTTTGCCATTTACACACACTCTTAGCTGTGGCCTTTGTTCATTTATAGAAGTCTGCCAGAATATTCGTTTACTTTGTCCTCTTAGATTTCTTGATTCATTCACCACATTTAACTCATCCTTCAGGCCGTTATTGCTTTTAACAGCAGGCATGGGGCATTCTAATTTCCCTGAAGAGGCATGTTCTCTGCAGTGATCGGAAATGACTGGACCACATTTGCCATGGGGGCCTTCGAGAGGCCCCCTATTGAGTTTCCCGATGGCAACGGGTTGCCCTGTTTATCTCTTGTTGACCTACACTCATTCGTCCAATGCCTGCCCTTTCCACATCTCCTACATAAACCTGAAGGCTGAGTCCTCCTATTCCTGTTATTCCTAGAAGAGGCATTATTCCTGGACTTCCATTGTCTGCAGTCCCTTTTCATGTGTCCCATTTTGCCACAATGAAAGCATTTTGTAATCTGATGTCTCCTTTTACCTTTGGAAATTGCTTCTTGTACCCATGTTTCATTGCCATAATCAAATGTATCAACATTCATTGTATGTAAAATCCATTCGTCCAAAGGCGCTGATCTGAGCTTTAAAGGCCCCAGGATCCTTTTGCAGTCTACATTGGCATTCTCATAAGCCAAAGACTCAATTACTATATTTCTTGCTTCTGGATCAGGTATCCCTATTTGTACAGCCTTAGTTAGTCGTTGCAAAAAATCACTAAAGGGTTCTCTCTGACCCTGTTTGACCCTGACATACGATTCTACTCTCTGACCTGAGTCTTGAACCCTGTCCCAGGCCCTTAGAGCTGCTGTAGCACATATGGATAAAATGTTTTCATCATAAAGAGCTTGTTCCTGAGGATCAGAGTAAGGTCCTTCCCCTAGAATTTGATCTAGAGAAACCTCAATTCCTTTCGCTGATTCTTGTTGTTGTAAAAGTCTGGCCTCTTGTTTGAATAGGCATTTGAAATGCCATAAAGGTCCGTTCTCAAGGACAGCTGATGTGAGCTGGTTCCAATCTTTAGGGGTGGCCCTGTTGCTCAGAGCCCAGGATTTTAACATCTCCCTTACAAAGGATGAATGTAGTCCATAATTCACAATTGCTTGTTTAAATTCTTTCAGATCATTCATACGTATAGGCTCCCATGTATGTTCTTTAACGACCTTAGGGTTTTTGGAGCCAGTTATCTTTTCTGATGTTATTACTGGAAAGGCAGGTATAACTCTATGTAGACTGAGAGTTTTTTGAGGTGAAGGTTGCCTTTCTACCTTTTGCTCCTGTTCATCAGAGTCTATGATTTCCTCAATCTTATTAAATCTGCTCACCATTGCCTTCTGTAAGTCCTGAATCTCCTTTCCAGTATTATGCTCCAAAGCCTTCATTAACGATTCTAAGGCATGGAGCTTGTCCGTCAGAGACACGATATCCTCCTTGGACATAATCCTCATGGCATGTACTGTGCCTTCTTGTATGGAAATCCTGTCAATTAATCTATCATACCCTTTTGATAAAGTCCGATTTTCACATTCAATGGTTATAATCCTCTCAGCTAATGTTTCAGCACTTACAGTCATGGACTGGAGGTTATGCGTCATTTTGGTTGTCCCCTCCTCCAGGGCAGTGACGCTCCCTTCTAAAGAAGCAATATCAGACTGTACCTTCTTGATATTTTGGCCAGTTGACCGAGTCATATCAAACAAAGATCTATTCTCCTCCTTGAGAACTTCAAACTCTGATCTAGTCTCCTGCTTGAAAACTCCAAACTCTGATCTAGTTTCCTCCTTGAAATCTCCAAACTCTTTTTTGAGGAGGTTGGTATCAGTCTGAATTGTTCTTAAGGTTTTAATCTCTGCCCTCAGCATTGTAGATTCAGTCTGTAAGGACTGTATCTTTCTTATAAAATAGCCAAACACCAGAAAAGCAACAGATCCCAGGAATAACAAAGTAAGAGGAATATCTGAGACATCCTTCAGAATATCCTCCATAGCGCAACTGAAAAAACCATTGAACTTTTGGATAGTAATATTTTCCGACATTTTCAATCAAAGGAAATTGTACTTGTATGTATGTATGTATGTATTTATTTTCAACCGAAAAGAAAAATCTTACCTGTAATGACCGTTGCCTGCCAGTAGGAGGTGGGGCGCACCTGAATCCACGTGGCAGTGGTATTGATTGAGGAAGTAAACTCTAGAATATATACACTCAAATCCAGAGGTTAAATCCACAGATCACAAAAGGTCAGAGAGCTTCTAGTGGCCAATAAACAAGGCAATAAACAAGGCCCTGCTGCTCTGTTCAACCGGATGCAGAGGGTCGTGACACAGCCACTGCGCTGTTGCTAAAGAGGCCTAGTGCTTTGGGCCCCGTGTCCCTGTGCTGGGATTAAGGGTCAAGCTGCTTTCAGCACTCCTAATCAGTTATGGGTTTCAAACAGCTTGCTGGAACTTCAAAGGGAGCTTGCGCTGTGAGCTCTTTGACTCACGTTGCAAGGAGAAATTTAAAAATCCGTGCCGAACAGGGCAAAGTAAGCTGGCAGAGACTGTCCGGACCTGTGTATCCTGGGAGGCCGAGCTGGGGGTGGGGGGGGTGGGGCGGTTCTTAAACCAAACGCTGGGCGCCAATTATTAACGAATCAATCCCACACCAGTTATGTTTTAAGGGGTTATTTATTTGGCGGGGGGTAAAACTTACATACACCATAAACCGTCAGGAAGGGAGCCTAGTCGCTGGAGCAGGAGCCGGGAGCAGCAGCTGAGACCGAGCACCGGAACCAAGAGCCGGAACCAAGAGGGCCTATTCCGGATATGCTTCTCTTTTTAAAAGAGAAATATACCACGCCCCAGTGGGCTGGTATTTCAGCAGCTATTGGCTGACGGAGCGGAAGTCGCTCCCCGCTGCACTGTGGGCTCGTATTTCAGCGACTATTGGTTGAGGCAGCGGAAGTTACTCCCACAACATTTCCTGCCTGGCTACTGGGCAAACAGAGTTTTATTAAAATACAAGTGACGTATCTGTACAAAGTACAAGACCATTGTCTCACAGCACTCCCCCCCTTTTTTTCAAAACAAGAACTCTGAATCTAATCTACTTTGTTTAGCTTTCTTCCTGGCCATTATCTGTACAACTTGTAACCAACACTCTAAACAAAAAAAAACACCCATAGTCCATTTTTTTTGGTACATGAGCATAGTTTTCCAGGCTACAGCCTGTGGATTGGGGACACTAATAATATTGTGGGGACCTAAAGAAAATTTAGAATTATGATCAAGTCCTGACTGGAGTATTCTGTGAGACTTGACTATCTCAGCCAGCAGTCTTGAAACTGTTCTGGATGTAGAACTCAGACATCTGGGCCATTTTCTTTTATCGAAGATTTCTCAGGTGGTCTTCCTTGGTCAAATCTTATTTTTCTCAGCACAGAATGAATCCACAGTACCCCATAGCCTGTGGAAACAAAAGCAAAACCTCTTCTCCAAAGTAACATATATTTTGACTTAAACTTTAAAGTCAAAGTATTTTCAAAATACATATGTTGGATTAATCCAGGAACATTTTTAATCAAATGTCTTTTAGCAGCTATTGTTCCTTTTTCAACCAATCAAATAATTCAAATATATCACAATAGCATATAGTATTCAGTCTGTGTGTGTATTGTCCATCTTTACCTGACTTTATCTAAAATTCTATTTTTTTTTCTTTTTCTTTATAATTTTTTTGAGATAGGGTTTCTCTGTGTATCTTTGGCTGTCCTAGAACTCACTCTGTAGACCAGGCTGTCCTTTAACTCACAGAGATCTGCCAGCCTGGTGTGGGTGAATTGTCTGTATTCTGTCAATCATGTTTTAAATAAATGTTGATTGGCCAGGCAGGAAGTATAGGTGGGAAAACCAGACAGGAAGTAGAGGTGATACAATGAAAACAGGAGAATTCTGGGAAGAAGGAAGCTGATTCCTTGCAGTCCTGCCCAGACCACGGAAGAAGCAAGGTGTAATCTGCCCAGCTGAGAAAGGTACCAAGCAATGTGGCTAACATAGATAAGAATTATGGGTTAATATAAACTACAAGAGTTAACAAGAAGCCTGAGCTAATGGGGCAATCAGTTCTATAACTTATGGAGATCTCTGTGTGATTTTTATTTGGTACTCGCTGGCTGCGGAATATTGGGCAGGACAGAAACCCCAACAAGCAGGCCCTTCTTGTTACACCTGCCTCTGCCTCCCAAGTGTTGGGATTAAATGTGTGTGCCACCATATCCAACTGAACTCTATTTCCTTATTTAAAAAAAAACTTTATCCTTTTTCTTTTCTCTCCCAAGCCTACATATATTTTTAAACACACTCTAAACCATTTAGAGGTATTTTTATTTTCCATCTGAATCTATCTTTTCTGTATAGCTCTCTTTTTCTGACTACATGAGTCTTTAATTTGATAAGCAATATGGCTAGATTTAGAATCATGGCTTTAATGACTGGATCCAGACCATTCTTTAGCTTTCTGAGAGTCTAGCTTCATGACAGAGGTACTGGCCAGAGCCATGTTTATTGTCAGAACTCTACGGAGTTTCAAGGTCCCTACCACCACCAAGAAGCATGCTATTGGCTATTTATAAACACCATTTAAGTGTTTTGTGGCAGATCCTCTTAAAAGGGTTGGAAGTTATTTACAGACAAACCTGAGTCATGAAGCCTCTCTTAAATGCAACACATTTGTCTTTACCAAACAGAGCCCACCAGAGAAAATACTCCTACCAAAAAGCTATGCTTAACTTTGTTCTTTTGTGTCTAGAATTACTTCCCAAGCTCTCTCAGGTTTTAGGTGGATGTAGTTGTCCACTTTGACACCGTTTGTCACCTGATATTTCTGTCCTGCCTGGTCCTGCAGCTGTTCAGTACTAAAGAAACACATAGAAGTCTACATTAATTATAAACTGGTAAGCCTGTTAGCTCAGGCTTTTTAATTAGCTAATTTCTACATATTAACCCATAATTCTTTTCTGTGTTAGCCATGTGGCTTGGTGCCTTTATCAGTGAGGCATTCTTATCTTGCTTCCTCTGTGGCTGAGTAACGACTGTAGACTGAACGTTTTCCCTTTTCAGTATTTTCCTGTTCTCCTTGCCCCACCTATACTTCCTGCCTGCTTACTGGTCAATCGGCATTTTATTAAAATACAAATGACAAATCTTTACAAATTCCAAGACCATTGCCCCATAGTAGGATTTGATGACTACATCTCATTCTGGGATGAGTGCTCAAAAGTCTCTCACTCTCTACACATTGTCTAGCTATGGGTCTCCATGATAGAACAGGTGAAAGAAGACATTTCTCCAAGAATGGTTGAGTGATGTACTGCTCTATGGGTATAGTACTATCCTATAAGAAGTCATTTTATTGCTATGTTCATTTATCATATTTATTTAGTGTGTATGTTTGTGTGTATGTGTGTGTGTGTGTGTGCATGAGAATGTCAGGACATGACTGTGGATATCGGAGAAAAATCATTGTGGGAGTGTGTTCATTCTACCCTTAGGGTCCTGGAAAGAAAACTGAGATACTCAGCTTGGTAGGTTTGACAGTAAGTGCTTTCATCTGCTAAGCTGTCTTACAGTTCTGTAACTGTGCAGTTGTAAGTAGTAAAACTAGCCACAAGTTTGTAAGAACAAGTCAAATAAGATGTAAATATATACAACATATTATTCTATGACCACCACAGCAAGAATGTATATGTGTACTTAGGACACAAAATATGTGTTACTATTTATGGACACACAAATTACAAAAATTCACATATTTTTAATTTTTAAAATGTATATATGTATTTGCATTAAAATATTGTGAAAAATATAAAGTCTTGATAATGGTTCTTCTTAGTAAAATTTGATTTTTAAAATGTGGCTCATTTTTGTATAAAAATATTTTATATCTATGGTGTAAAAGAGAACTATCAAGCAGTAACTTTCAACTGTAGCCACATTTTCTCAACATGAAAAGTGATAGAGATAAGTACACAGTCACTAAATTTACAAAACTTCATGGCATTCCAAAAACTATCTTTTATTCATTTTTATATACTCAGTTATTATGTACTCTCTCAGCCTCTTTTATACATATGCACATTCATCCAACCTGGTGTACAGTAACCAAGGAGAATGATTCAATTTATGTCTGTCAAGAATGTACATAGCAGGGGAGGAAAGAGATTGCAGATGTCCCTAATTTTGTGGAATAACATTGAAAAAGATTCTCTTGCAGAGCATAGATTTAAGTAAAATAATTTAGCACAAAGTATAGATGCTGTCAGTCATATTCACTGGTAATTATTACTTTAAATCACTTGGTGGCAGAAAAAATAGTTTTCATCTTTACTAGATCTTTGGATTTTTCACCTCAAAATTTCTAAAAAATATTTTATAAAAGCGTCTACCAGGATATATTTAGCATATCATGAAGGCTGCTTGAGAAGATCAGGAATTCTCTAAGAATCTCTTTAGAATCGGTGTGGGTTAACATCTTCTAATATATTCCCAAGGGAAAATTACTGAGAAGTCTTGAATTAAAAATAAATAAGAGGAAAATGACATTTCCATCTCTCCTGGTTCATATTGGAGAGTCTGAAGAAGAAGAAAATTGGATTTAATTCAATTCAACACACATTCATTGTAACTACATTGCAGCTTGTGCCATCATGTCAGAAGGGAGTTTTGTAGTTGATGGTCTCATGAGTTGATCATTTCTACCTTCCCTCAAAGGGAATGTGTGTGTGCGTCTACAGGCCCATAATATCAAACCATAATTCTCTCTTTATCACATGGTACTATATTCCTGAGGTCAGAGTTCATGAGTGCCATCACATAATGTGGTTCTTTGAAGATAATTACCTTCTTTCAAGGGCCACTCTTGAGACCTAGTCCTAGCTACATTTCAACCTCCATTTTCTCATTATTTTCTTCAAAGACTAGTTATGGAAGAGCAGGTGCAGTACTTTCTCAGTTATAAACTTTGAAAAAAGATGGAGGTGTGGTAGAGAGGAACTTGGAAGAAGAAGGAGAGAAGAAATAATAAAAAAGAATAAATTGTATGGTTAAAATTTATTTCCAATAAAAGAAAAAATAAAAAATGAAAGAAGACAGGACAGTGATAATGAAAAGATTAGGCAATAATTTAAAATTGACATTTGTACTCCCACAAGCACACACTGTGAGACAATGCACATAACCCAGAGTAATTACTACAGATATAGTATATTGTATGCTTCTGGACATGACCATTAGTGAAAATGTGTGTGTGTGTTTGTGTATGTGTGTGTGTGTGTATGTGTGTGTGTGTGTGTGTGTGAGAGAGAGAGAGAGAGAGACAGAGACAGAGACAGAGAGACAGAGAGAGACACAGAGAGAGAGAGGAGGAGAGAGAATCTGGATAGTCATAATATGTCAGCCACATAAAATAAATCTCAAAAAAAATCAAGACCTGCAAAGCAACTAAGATCGTAATTATTTGAACAATAAAATGATCGTTGCTATAGAACAGCTGTTTTGCATATGTTTTCACTTACAGAGTTTCCTAAATAATTTAAACTCCTAACGTTTTACCCTTCAGAATGAGCAGCTATGGATGCTTAGCAGGCTTCTGAGGGCAGATCTGCACGGCATAAGAGTGGAGACTTTCCACAGGAATGTGTCCTCAGAGAGCAGTGGAGTCTCGAGGATCTACTCTGCATGGGAGAACTCTTAAAAGAGGCGGAAAGGAGTCAAGAACAACACATTTAGTTATTTATTCAAACACAGGGTTTTACCCACCGTCAGCGAATAAGAGTCAAAAAAGTAGTGGCATGAAAAATCTCCATTGATGACTGAATCTGACATAGTCAGTTGAATAGTCACAAAACAAAATCCGCAGTACATGAGCACTAAAGAAGACCTGAGTTGGAGGAGTAGAGTAATAAAAACACTGTCATGTTGACATCAACAAAGTATGATTTGGAACTGTGATTCTCTTTCATTAAGCCATTAACTAAATTCCAACATCCTCATCTAAAAAATGGGGGCGTCAATTACTTTTTTAAAGAAATGATGAAAAGTATCAGCACCCTGGTAGACAGAGGCACATATTCCCTAGTCCCTCCTATGATTTGCACTGTTGCTTTCCCCAGCAAGAATAGTGACCTCTAGATGGCACTTTTGCAATGTAATAACTTGTGGGAGGGTGCTGGTTTATGAGAAGGAAAATGGTATGCAAAGATGCCTCTTTATTACATGAGCTTCATCCATGGTCACAGCTTTATGTCCCAGACTAAGCCATGCTGGGCTGGTGGCATTGATAGCTATGGAGTTTGTATAGAACTGAATCTGTTTCAGTTCTCTGGGTATTGATTGTCCTTTGGGTAGGTATGCATCAATTGTTGGAGAAAGTCAACACATCTTTCAGAAGCAAAGGGGATAGAAGAAGTGCATGGATGGGGCCACTGTCAAAGCTTGAAAAAAATGTGTGTTTGTGTTGACTGTTATTGGTGGTGAAAAAAAAGCAAGGGAGTATGAAATTCCCATGAAGAGAGGAATTTTTGAGGAGTTCAGATGAAGGATAGAAAAATACAGTGTTTCTCTCTTTGAAATCCTGGAAAGGTGGATAAATTGGCCGGAAGCTGGCAAGCAGCTCATTTGTGTCACTACTTCTCATGTATGCCCATGGCAGACATTACTAATTGATTATGCCATTTTCCCCTGTTGATTCTGGTGATGACTATACAAATATTTTTGTCAGATACTTACTTCAAAACCCTAGGAATTGATGCACAGATGAAAGCACAGCCCTAGGCAGGTTCAGTCACTTCACTCACTGGTTTGTGTTTTGTTTCATTTTGTTTTCTCTTATGTGACCGGACATGAACTCAAAAGAACTATTTTTGAAGTATATTCCTCACTTGTATTACATGTTGTTGACCACCAGTCAGCTGATGAGGCATCATTCAACATGTTCCCAGCTCTGCAGCCCAAAAATAAGGCTTCAGTATCGGATCTGGTTTGGAACATGACATTCTTAAGACAAGACAAGTAAGATGACAAAGAAAAGTAAAGTTTCTTAACAAGGTGCTCTCTTGTGCCTTGTCAAGTCCAAGTGCATCATAATGTTCATATTATATACATCATGTGGACAAGATCAACAAGAATGTGATTTGGACTTGTATCCTTCCAAGAAGAGAGGGGCCAAAAGCCATGACAATGGTTAAGACCCTGTCATCCTCTTATAGGAAAGAGAGGAAACAGTGATGTAGTTGGCAAAGGATTAAGTTCCAAGGCAGTGTGGAATGGTTATAGGCTGTAGCTGGT